>NC_084542.1:9783623-10383623 GCF_024500275.1 Phycodurus eques
TAGTTTTCTTATTTGCAGTCTCGGTAGTAGGAATAAGTGTAATGGTGTGGTTCGCCTTTATTCTATTATTATTTTTCTTCATCATCCTCCAATGGGGCCAGTCAGTGTACGGTTTGGCAGAGGAGGGCACGCAGTCGCGAAGTCCAATCCATACTCCCTCACACCGCTCCAGGAAGGGAACCAAGGAGGACGTGGAGAAAGAGGTGTTACCATCTGTCACACTTTTAGCTTGGTGAACAAACTATGAGATCATCAGACATCAGAAACTATGCTTTAAATTGCTGAAATCATTCCCCCCGTCTTGCTTTCAGATCTTGTTCCTAAATGCCCAGCTAGATCGACACTGTATGAAAATGTCCAAAGTCGCTGAAAGGTGAGAAGAAGAAAAACAAAACGTATATCGGTTTTGTTCACAGCATATAAAACGTCGAGTACCCAACTTCCAGCACACACTCTGACGTGTGATCTCTGTTTGCTACATCTGGGTGAGAAACCGAAAGTCTTCCTTTTCCCCGCGAGCCTTCCCTCTTCCCTCTCTCCTCCCTCAAGTCAGCGGGCACCATCGTTACTTTCGAGCAGTGCAGAAAAACTGTCATTAGTGGCCGCCACGCGGGCCACCGTGCCTCCTTGACCGTTTAATCTGCTGACACTGATCATTGGACTGAGTAAATTGGTGCTTCTCAGAGCACAAGTTTGGAGTGTTAACTCGTTATACAATATCAATCGTGAGCATTAACGACCAGCATCAAATTGTTTATTGATTTTCAATCCTATTAAGATGGGGGTTTTTTTCTACACAAAACATAATCTGAGTTCATAACAGAGTTTTGTAACCTCATTTTTGTTTTCTTAAGTATTTTTTAAATATATATATTTTTAAGCTTCCTCTTATGTTCAGACAATCTTGAATAAAAAAGGCTTGAATTTATAAAGGAAATCAAAAGATAGAATTTGAATTATGTCGTTATATTTGTTGATGATTAAATTGTCACGTTGACCCATGAAACGAAACTAACAGGGAGGTTAGGTTAATACTGTCTATAAGACCACAATGTGAAATCAAAATATTGAACCTTCTTAGTTTTTCACAAAATGAAATATGACTATTTTTATCGTAACTGATGATAAAAAACGGTCAGTAGTGTTTCACATCTTGAGCCCAACAATTTCAGGACGGTCTAATTTGTAAAACATTTGTTGATTGGAGAGAAAAAAAAAAACCCAACAACATCTGGAATGAATATACACTTCGTAAGACCTAAATGCCAACCATGCCAACGATGATACTAACGTTCTTCTGTCTCGTGTGATGTCTGCGTCAGTCTGATAAGCTACACTGAGCAGTACTTGGAGTACGACCCTTTGGTGATGCCGCAGGAGCCGTCAAACCCCTGGACCAGTGATGACCAGTCCTACTGGGACCTGGAGGCCAGGTACACTCAAAAAGCACATTTTCCCCACATCAGTTCCGCTGAAATTAATGCATTCCGATGTTTGAATACAACCATGCATCAAAAGGGGCATATTTCTAGTAAAAATAAAAATAAAAGTTTGCAAAAACTTCTTCCATCCATCCATTTTCTTTACCGCTTGTCCTCACTCGGGTCGCGGGCTGCTGCAGCCTATCCCAGCTGTGTTTATCTTGGGAAAATTGACTGTAACACATTCACTGCCATTGACGCTTTCGAAGTCAAATAGTCATCGTAACTGGGAAGGCTGGCAGTGAATGAGTTAATGAGTACACATTCAGAATCAAGTACTTACATTGATTATTGGTCATGAATGTTAATTCTGATAAACATACCTCTCTTCCCCATTTTCATCAGTATATTGTCATTATCTTTTGATTCAGTTTTGTACTTGGTTCTGTCTTTCTATCATGGCGGCTGTGGCTCAATTGGCAGAGTGGGTAGATCCCCCTGACCAATGGGTTGGCGGTTCGAATCCTGGCACCAACTGCCTGCTGTCAAAGTGTCCTTGGGAAAGACACTGAACCCTAACTCTCCTCCAGGTTGGCATTGTAAATGAGAAACTGTTCTCAATTGCCTTACCTAAAGTTAAAGAAATAAAAAAAAATAAAAAAAATTTAAAAAATGACAGTAGGTTTTTGATAAAACACTGCTTATGCATTATTGCCTTATTGGGTCATATTAATTAATGATGTGTGCACAGTGAATGTTTAATTTGTACAGTTTTAACAGTTTTAAAGCCACACCCAATGAACAAAATGATTTATAATTTGTATTAGAGAATAAATTAATATTTCTAATTTCAATTTTTTTTTAAATTTGTGTGGTATTTTTTACATTCTTGCATAATATCTTGCAATAATATTGCATACATTCTTCCATAATATTCCAATGTAACCTTCCCCCCCCTCTTTTCATGGTGGCACAGAGGACAATAAAATATTTTGTGAAAATAACCTTTTCCTCACGCAGACTAAAACAACAAACAAACAGACCAATTTTGTTGCTGTTATTTATTTATGGACAGGCTCTGCAGTGCACACACACTCAAGCGATCCAAAAAGGTCTTCATTGTCTTGTCACCGAGCTGACTTAAAGCGATGTATTCTTTAAATAAATAATTGGGCGGCAGTGAACGAGTGTCAGCCAGACAAACAAGGAGCTCAGTGCAGTAGACTTAACAGCCCCATAAAGCTGCGCACCGGATATTTACAGGTAATTACTTTGAGTAATGGGCTCTTTTCTTGAAGCACTGAAGGAATTTCAGAGGTCACTCTCATTCATCAATCAAAATCAAATCAAAGAGTGCCATTTATGTTACTGACAATAAAGGACAATGTATAAGTATTGATGTCTACCGAATGGGTGACACTCCGATGGAAATGAACTAAACCAAATAAATTTTGAACAGGTTGCATGGCCATTTTTGATAGTGTTACCTTCAAATAATGGTTTAAAAATCTTTAAGAATCCACAGCAAAAATACAGGTTGACAAGTCAGAACACCTCGCGTGTCACCTTTAGCAGCAGTGTTGATAATACTGTTCAGTTGTGAAGTGTTTGTACAAAGTTTGCTGCAAACCAAGATGAGCAAACAATATTTTTCTTGATGCCCTTGCACAAATAATACCGTACCATTAGACCTTGTAAGGGGAATTCTGAGATTTGCTTCTAAATGCATCCCACAAGTTTGACGATAATTGCTGAAAACGTGCGCAAAGACTGAGAACTATATATATGAAACTTTTTTTCATTTCAGTTTTGCTGCCTTTTTGGGGTTCCGGCTAAAACGGGGCCAGTGACGCACCTCGGCCACAGCGTGACTTGCCCCTCCCCTGCTATATAAGAACCTGAGCACCTTTGTTCGTATCAGTGGTTGTCCGGTGCCATTGTGGCGTGCACTTACTGTAGCTAGTTATGCCTGAAAATGCATCTTGCCTTCTGGTAGTCCACTGGCGTGGCTGCTTTAGAGTGCCTCGTTGTTGGCCTTGCATTCATGCTTGTCACGCAGAGGAAGGCAGAATAGCGAGGACAGCAAAAACAATTTTTGAATAAATAAATAAAAGCATGTGGACCAGGGCTTCGGGCTGACGTGGCTGCTTTAGAGCGCCTCGTTGTTGCGGGATGGAAAGGTCCCTCAGTGATCCGGTGGGATATATTCCAGCCACCGGAAAGCTTTAAGGGGATATATTTTCACGGCTCAAATACAGTATGTAGTTATGTATAGGTGTAAGAAAAATGCTAGCCGAAGTAGCATCCATTTTTCCCGGTCGTAGTAGTGGCATTTTGACATTTGACAGTTTCGATGCATTCAGCGGACGCGCCCACAGCGTTTTAGAGCACAAAACCACACACACATCAACTAGATAGTCTCTAAAGATATATCGGAGTTGATGTACTTAAGATACGTTTTTGGTGTTATGAAGCTAACATCTCTCACTCAGCCATTGTCCTCCCCCCCAAAGCAAGGAGCCTGGTCACCAGAGGGTAAAGAAGTGGGGTTTCTCCCTGGAGGAGGCGCTGAAGGACCCAGCGGGACGCGACCTCTTCCTCAAGTTCCTGGAGTCCGAGTTTAGTTCCGAAAACCTGCGGTGAGCACAGAGAATGCAAAAAAATTATTTATACAAGAAAAAAACTGTAGTATATATGTAACTTATGTACAGTATTGATTTCTGTTAACGCAATCAACGCAGTCAATAATAGAACGAAGCTAAAGTGGATATAAAAAGTCTACAAACCCCTGTTCAAATGGCTGGGGGTTTTTGTGCTACACAAAAATATAGAAGGGAAATAAGAATAAAGTGAGAGAACGTTGTTGCCCAAGTGCTATTATTTGACAAGAATTATTTTCATAAAGAAGAAAATCACTGCTACTTATATGTTGAATCTAAACAAAGTAAAAAGGTCCATCTTATGCACTTATTTTCCAAACCTTAATGACTTACAACTGTAAAGATGCAGTTGCCCAAGATAATGTCAATGCACAATCATCGACTATAACTCAACTTTATTTATAGAGCACTTTAAAACAACCACAGCTGCACACAAAGTGCTGTACATTATATAAAAGGTCAAGTAAATTTATATAAATGATATAAAATGAAGTGATTTTAAGATGTCTTGAAACTGTAGCTCTGTTTATTTTTTGTTTTTGTTTGTTGGTTTGTTTTTTGTTTCACGCTGTGGCTGTTGTGCAGGTTCTGGTTGGCCGTACAGGACCTGAAGAGAATCCCGCAGCAGGAAGTAGCGCAGAGAGCGCAGGAGATCTGGGCCGAGTTCCTGGCCGAAGGGGCGCCCAGTTCCATCAATCTGGACTCGCACAGCTATGAGCGCACGAGCCACAACCTCAAAGATCCGGGACACTACAGCTATGAGGACGCACAGGTGGGGGGGACAAGATGTCACGAACAACTGCGATAAGATTTACCATATTTCATCATATGGTGGCCTTGGGTGTTCGTTTCCTGATAGTGCCGGGCTTGAGCATTTATTCCATCCTACTAGTGGTTTGAATTTTACATGTACTTGTATGCTTATTATCCTCACTAGTTTGAAGTACCTGTACATTAGTTTAAAAATCAAAAAAGAAATAAAAAACCTTGACAATACAGCATGCTTAGACTGGCTGTCTTAATAATGATGTTTTTTTTTTTTCCCACAACTGTATGACATTTTTGCGCACTGGTAGAACAACTAAGGTGTAGTAGCAGAACAACTCAACTTTACTAGTAAGGCAAAACCGCGCTAGTTGACATCAGCACGCTGCTAGTGAAATGCATTGTTAACTAGTAGAATTTAAAATGTCACGACTAGTACTGGTTGCACACACTTGTCAACTAATGCACAGTTTTGCCTCACTAGTAACTAGTAGTTGTTCTACTAGTGCACACAAATATCATACTTGTCAACTAATGCACAGTTTTGCCTCACTAGTAACTAGTAGTTGTTCTACTAGTGCACACAAATATCATAAAATAGTGTGGGGGGGACATCAGTTGTTGTAAGACATACTGTAATTGTTCTACTACTGCGCCATAGTTGTTCCACTAGTGCGATGCCTGCTGCAGATGTTTATTTTGGACTTTTTTTTTTTCTTTTTTTGTGGTATTATTTACATTTTATATTGGTACACGACAGTTGCGTGTGTCAGTAGTGGGTCGTTTTTCCCCACCGAGCTGTAACGTCGCCTTGTGTCCAGGATCACATCTACAAGCTGATGAAGAGTGACAGCTACACTCGTTTCCTGCGCTCCAACGTCTATCAGGACCTGCTGAACTCAAGAAAGAAGGTACTGCATGGCTGCCGGCTACATGACACAAGTCACTTGATAACTCAAACAAAAAGACAACAGGTCTAATCATATTTTAAAAAAACAACAACAACATGCTGACCTGTATACCAAGGCATTTTTAAAGACATGCTTACAAATGATGTTTAGTAAGTGGTTTTTAAAAAAGACATGATGTATGTATAGTCAGGCATGTAAAATAACACATCTACATCGACAAAAAAAAAAAAAAAAGACATGACGTAAAATATATATATATTTTTAACTATGGTGTACAGTCGGGCCTTTTTGTAAGCAAATGTATAGTCACACACTAAATGACATAAATATAGGTAGACTGAAAAATTGACAAAGCATTAAAAAAAACATCCAGACGTATAGGAAGTCATTTAATGGCATACTGTATGTATAGTAGGGAAAAATAATAATAATAATAAAAGACGTCTAACACAGCCACTGCGGTTTTATTAGTCTTCCAACTGTATACATGTTATCCCTCTTGGAAATGCCGGACTATACATTATGTACTTCTTTTAGTTTGACTATTCATCAGTTAGTTTTTTTAGTCTATTCATCTTTTAATGATTTTAGTATAGTTAACTGGGAAGGCTGGCAGTGGCTTGAATTGACTATAGATCATGGGTTATTCTCCCATTTGCGTAAGAAGGAAAAAAAGCCATATGTAGTTCAATTAAGAAATGACATGATGTACAGACACACTGAACCCCCCCCCAACATTTATAGTTTTAAAACATTTTAATGAAAGAAAAAAAAACACTACGTGTAGTACGATATTTTTTAAATGGAATGACATGATGCATTTTCAGGCGTTTTCAAAAATGTATTGGAAGGCATGTAATTGTATGTGTCTTTAGTCAACTAAAGACACATACACAAAAACAGTAACATGACTACATGACGCATAGTCAGGCTTTTTTTAAATTATTATTACCTGTACATTATAGTAAGGCATTTAAAAAAATAGACATGTATGCTTCCTGCTGCACGTGGTGCCCCTTTTTCGTGTTCAGGTGAGTCTAGCTTCGGCCAAACAGGTCTTCGACATCTTTGCGGTTTCCGTACTGTGACATTTAATCTGTAGTTGTGGTTCCCCTGTCATATTGATCACTCTCTTCCTGCAGCTGGAAACGGAGCAGGGCCGACGGACCTCGCTGGAGAAGTTCACCCGCAGTGTGGTGAGTTGTTTTTTTTTATTATTCAACCTTTACAACTATGATAATGGCAGCAGCAACAACAACAACAACAAAAAAATCACTTATAATTGACTCTTTTCTTTTTTTATTGAATGTTTAACACTTCCCATTATTATGCAGTTGCTAATAAATCACAGACTACCGCTGTATAGCAGTAGCAATAATATACTTCACACGTTGCATAGATATCCCCCAGTTACCGTGCAAATAATGTGAGCACTACTGTGACTTATATTGCAGCAATCTGATTGGATGCTACTAAATGCCATTCATTGCCATTTAATTGCGCTGTTTTCCTGTCTATTAATTCACCTTTTGGTATTTTTGCATAAATATGACATGTGGAAAAGCCCCAAAATATAAACAAAAATTCAAATATGAGCTGCCTTTTGCTTTTGTTGTATGCGAAATATAATTATTGTATTGGCTCATTAGATTGCACACGTGCAGCTCTTGTAACGTCGCTTTAGTGGTCCAGGATCGATTGGTTTCTAATTCTACTGATACATACCCACACAAACGTTTACTTCTCCAGCTCCTGCTATTTCTCTGTGGAGAAAGCCTTTCCTTTTCCCGCTGGTTTTGATTAATCACTAGCTGTGCTTTAAACAGTAGAAGTTGTTGTATGCAAAGCATGATTGGACCTGTTTGGAGCATTAAAAGCGGATGTCCATGTGTGTCATTGCAGTAAGTGTTTTGTGTAATTAAAACTTTCATTTTACCTCCATATGACATTGTGTCTTACCTGCAGGGCAAGTCACTGACTGGCAAGCGCCTGACGGGCCTCATGCAGTCGTCCTGACGAGGTCTGGACTCGGGCACCCACAGGAGCTGCGGAGATACCGTGGCGTGAGCGTGTGCGTGTGCGTGCGGGAGGCCATGAGGGCGCCCGAGTTTTGGACCTGGACCGCCATCGTGCTTCGTAACTCTCTAAAGCTGTGTTAAAGAAGGCCGGCAGCATGCAATAAATCATCTGAGCTGACTTCGGGACAGCAACGTGACAGTGCAGAGGACAAAAAATAAATAAATAAAATAAAAATGTACAAAAGAAAGCGGTACTCGTTCAAAGCACAAAGCTGGGCTCTATCTCCACTCACGTTTATATGGTGGCGAGCTGCCAAGGCTATCCGTTTCCTTGAATTGATGTAAAGAAAATGAACTTTGGGTTGACAACTTAATGAGATTAATGCTGGAGTTACGTCACCCATCACCATGGTGACAGAAGATATGGCGGCTGTGATTGACAGGGAAAGTATTCATGCCGACTGCCCACTCTGAGTGGATCTGGTGGAACATTGCATAAACAGTGAAAGTAAAGTGGGGAAGAAGACAACTTAAGACAACTCTCTTTACAAAACTGTAATACTTAAAATGACACATGACTTGATACTTTCCAATGTATTGAAATCTTCCAAACATTCCACTCCATGCAGCCACAGCTTCAAATGTAACTCTCCAACCATTCTTACGTAAAGAAGAGTATGATAATAAAAGAGGAATGCGCAAGACAATGATTTGATCTATTATTATGGATGATATCAAAAAGCGGGTGATTTTTAACTGGGACTGGATGTATTAAATACTGTACTGTAGTGTTTATGGAGGTAAGACTATCACCTTGAGTAAAAACAGACTAAAATTCCTCTTTTTAGTCTCACGTGATAAAAATGCATTAGTATTAATAATGTAAAGAAAATTCTACTCTTTGTTATTTTTCTTTTTCTTTTTTATGAACCAAAGTTTTAACAAGTTCTAAGAAGCAATAGCGTGCCAGAAACTCATTGCTGTTGCAGCAGCGCCACCTGCTGGTAATTAACTGAGATAAAAAAATTGTTATTACAGTAGCCAGAAGATGATTAAGCCCTTTTCTTTTGTTACTAAAATTTAATGATTATCACAAACTTTTTAAAGGACAAAACAATATGTATTTAAGTATAATTCATGATTGCATTTCTCACACGGTTGTACTACTTTATAGTGAGGTACATGGAGTCAAGTACAATTTATCAAATGTGGTTCCTACTTTATTGGGCTCTCCTGCTCAAAATTCAGATGTCCTCACATTCCTGTGGATGTCTGTGTCTGCACATTTATAGTGAAATCCATATTTATATATCTCTATGTTCCTATAAATTCAACAGAAACAGAAAATTGTAATCATCCCTCAAATTAACAAATAACATTATCCATAAGGGCCTGCAGTATTGCATGTCACTGAACAATCAAGCAAAGCTTTTCTCATTTGTGTAGCACCTTTTTAAAAGTGAATGCTCAACAACACAGCAAGAAACAAGCAGTATTCAGTCTTAAGCTCTTTTACAGTGAGGAAATGGCGACTCAGAAAAGTGTAAGAAAAGGAAGGGAGCTTGACTGATGACAAAAGAACAGAAGTGACATTTAAAACAAATAGAAGCCAAGTTACACAGTTACAGTATGAAATATGAGGAAATGGAGGGCGATAAGACATGACAAGCAATATGAGACAATGTATTACTATTGTAACATTCATTATGGTTTTGTTTTACAATTACAAAGCATGTTTCTTTACTGATTGTGTCGAGGTTGATTCAAATTTTAGGGAAAGCTCTTATTAGGATACACCACTGCAGAATACAAACACAATAAATGTTTGGTTGTATTCATACCCCTGAACATTATATTTGTAACGGCACAATATTTGATATAACTCAACTCAAATTGGTCAAGTGGTCAGTTGGTGTATCCAGTAAAGTGACTTACATTAGTTTAACTCGGAAGTTAAATATGCCAGCAGGTCAAAAATGATCCCAACGATTCTACGTATGGTAGATTTCATGTTAAATGTAGATTTGTAAATATTTGTTTGTTATTGTTTTTGTAAAGTTTGTTGTGTTAATGTTTAGATTTTGAATGGTAGATTTAATGTTGGGGTGAAAGTACATTAAAGTAAAGAAAGTACATTATATTACACTTTGGTAAGGAGCCATTACATATTTATTGTCCAGACTGCACATTAAGCTGCATCAAAATCAGTGTTCAAAACCTTTGACCTTTGAGTCCATTTAAAAACGGCAGAGACGCTTAGAGGGTCGGTTGTTACGCAGCGATGGCAGGACACGAGAGCGGTTGGACTCCTGTGACTTCCAGAGCCTTGTTGAAGTGCACCTCCATGACCTTTGAGGCTTTGACGATCTTCAGGTTCCTCATGCAACCTCTGAAGGACGTGCGGCCGGACAGAGCTGCCTGATGAACACCGTCTGGACAAGACGTGCACGACGGTCACTTGATACTGAACGTCTTCAACATGCATGCAACTTATTAAACATTACACTGCACTACTAAATGTCATTAGGAATTAAAAAAGATGTCTTTTTGGGGGAAAGAGTTGTTAAGTGATAATAAATTCAGATTTTATGGTCGCCTTCTGTGGTGGCATGACAAGATCACACTACTTCAGATGCTCATTTAGCTCAAGTCTTATGAGATGCCTCACGTGATGACGTCATGTTTTCAAACTTCAGGGGCTTTCAACTTTAGTGGGTGCACTGTAGCTATATAGCAAATGGCACCCGTTACCAGTGCGAGCCACATCTGAGTTTAACATTCCGCTGCACTGTACTGTGGTGAACTGAACCAAGTGTACCGCTTAGTTTAAATGTGACTTTTGTGTATTTGCTTCAGACCTGGGTAGCCTCCCACGTAGATCGGGTCGTTGGTATCGCAGGTGTTGGACCGTGCGTCGGGACTCTGCGCTTGGCTCGTCTTCCCATCCACCAGGAGCTCCACCCTGTGGCGAGCCTTGACGGCGACGACCGTGTGCCACCGGCCGTCACAGAAGCCGTCGCTGTCGGACGCGTGCATCGCCGTGATGCGTCCGGCGCCGTTGTCAACGTGGAAGAGCAGCTAAAAGAGGGGAACGGCCGTTGTGGGTTCTCATCAATTATCTGGGCACTGTATCACCTTCTTATAAGGTCTCAATTGATTCATCACACCTGGCCCTGAACAATCTCTATACCAAGTCCATCGTTGCCTTGGTTACTGATGGTCAAAAGGACGCCATTGGTTCTGCTGGTTCGGAACTCCAATCCAATGGACACGTCGAGACCCACTCTGTAGCTGGAAACTATACAGGGAACGAATGATGAGTCAGTTGCAGTAAAAAAAATAAATCCTTAATAGTATTAATCAGTACCCAAAGAAGCAACTCTCAGTTTAAAAAAAAAACGTTGGTGAGTACTGAGTACAATATCAGTTCTTCCCAAGTGATATTACTTAAGTCTCCTTATTTGTTTTTGATTGCTGATCACTAAGCAAACCAAATACACAACAATAATCCGTTAATAAACAGTAATCGAAAAAACAATTTTGCAATAAACTTTTGTTGTTATATTATTCGCTCAATCTATGGAATAATCAATAGAATAATGGATTCTAAAAACATTTAACAGCGACCTGCTTTCAAGAAGCCCGTTCCGTCAAAATAAGTTCCCGCCTCAGTGGCAGCAAAGCATCTTCCGACCATGCGGCCGGACGTTGGCGTCGCCATGTCGAGCTCGAAGTCCTCAGTGAGCGTCTCGGTACGGCCTGGGACAAGAGGAAGCGATTACAATTAATCAACTGACACAGAACAACTAAGATGCCTTTGGCATATATTTTAGGACCTTTTTAGTTGAAAAGCGTTCTTACCAGTAGCAGCAGCCTTTGTGCTGACAGGACCTCCAACCATCTTCAAGCGCCGTATGCACCCGTTGATGCTGTAAAGAATCTAAAGGCAGAGAATTGATTTCGTACATTTCTCATGTTTTTTCATCATATTTTTGCTTTCCATTACCGGTCCGATCCTCTTGGTGGTGTAGTTGTGCGGGAGACCACCGACATACAGCACGCCCACCACGTCCAGCAGGTCAGCCTGAAAATCAAATAACCGCAAATGAACATGACACATGGTTATGGATGCGTCAATTTCGTAACAAAATGCATCTTTGGCATTACCACTGGTAATAAAATAAAGAATGATGAACCTTTTTGGGGCTGATCATCTGTTTACTGTATCGCCCATCCACCACCAGGAGAGCTCTCTGCTTGCTGCGAGCCACGCGGATCTGAGAAAATAATAAAAAAAAAAAATAATAATTACAGAAATGGCCATCGATATCCACTAGTTGCCAACCATTGGATTTTATCCATTCCAATATGCAAGTAGATAATAATAATCATAGAAAAGAAAAAGGAAGGAATTTGAAGGACTGAATTTGACATGTGCATTATTTTTTTTTCATGCAGACCGGAAGAGAACCAGGTTACGTCCATTAGCCTTTTACACCAAATGTCCAAACTACGGCCCGGGGGCCATTTGTGGCCAGCCATATACGGAAATCAACAATTGACACGGCAGTGTCGTTTGGCTGCATTGTACTTCTTAGGTCAGTGAGTCCCAACCAGTGTGCTGGTGCACACTCGTGTGCCGTGAGCACTCTTCAGGTGTGTCGTGGGAAATTATAAATGTTTACATAATTTCTCAAATAAATATTTATTTACAAGAAATAATCTATCTTCGTTCATGTATTTATACCTTTGAGGCATCGTGACAGACAAGAACAAATAAATGCTCTTCTATTAGATGGCAGGAAGTACAAACAATGCACGATGATGAGGGATTCAATTGGAAATACAGTCACTACTTCAAGTTTCTCTAAAGAGGGCAAAACTAAGGTTCCTTGTACACTATGCGTGCGCGCGCACACACACATTTGCCTTCATGGACCGGCAGGGTTGCTACAGTCTGTGTCTCTGTCGGTCTATCTATCAGTTAAGAGTCTTTAGAGAAGTGCACTGAGAATGGTGTGCTTGTTGATATTTAGGTGGCTATTTTGCATGTCAAGTCTGCTCTACGTTGCTCATTCAATGTGCCTTAAACTACACTAAAATTTCAGTTATTTCTTCATGTTGATGACATCATTCTGTAACTTGTGTGGCGTACATTACCACGTAATGGGTACGGTTAAGCTAATGCTTTTTTTGTACTGTGAATAAGTGATATTCCTGCCACTTGACAGCTGCTGAAAGTAACTAAAAAGTTAACTTTTTCTAACTTAGTTACTTTTTAAATCAAGTAATCAGTAAAGTCACTAAGTTAATTTTAAGCTTGAGTAATCAGTAAAGTAACTAAGTTACTTTTTCAAGGTAACTGTGGCAACACTGTCTCAATGAAACCACAGCCGAGTGCGCGGCTGTCCCACCTTATGCCAGTTGCCGTCATTGATGGAAAAGGGGACGCATCCAGATGTGTTGCCGTGACCGAGGTCATAACCCAGGCACACCTGTCCATCCTTGATCTGCGTCACCACAGAGGAGCAGATGACAAGCGCTTAGTCAGTGCTATTATCTCTGGAAACATGGCCGCATGAAAACAAGCATTCCACATGACACCTGGATGGAGACAAAGTCAGCGTGGTTGATTCTGGCCATGTAGAGAACGAGTCCTGACTCCTCCTGTGTTCTCAGCTCAAACTCCAAAATCAACCTGTAACACACACGACGGACACATTTAGGAAAACAATAGCTATCGAAAAGTACACTTACTAATAGTAAGGTTGTCTAGAGAATTAAAGTTATGTTAAATAGATGTCTAAAATAAACTTTAAATCCCAATCCAGGAAAAATGCAGATGTAGGAAAGATTTGTTCACATTGGGAGCATTTGTCACTTCCAAAAACCTGCACACAGTGTCGTTGATGCTCCTGCTTCTGAATACAAACCTCTCTCTCACTTTGGCGTCATCAAACGCGAAGCTCATGTGACTGTTCCTGCTCAGTCCGAACTGGTAGGCCTTCTCCAGAGCCACAGGGGCCACAGCCGAGGGGCACGAGTCCTGGAGATTGGACTAAATATGTCATAAACACACGCAACGATGGCAGTATACTGACTCTCATGTCTAGAGCTACAGCTATGTCTAGATTGCTCAATGTATCTCTCTGACAGTGTCAATCAAATACTGTATGGGGTCTTCTTAGAGCCAGTAAAGTGATCGACATACTGTAGTGAGTTATTAAATGCCTGGTTCGGTTTTTCTTTTTCTTTCCTCTCACATATCAAAAAGATTCAAAAGTTGTAGTTAAATCTGCGGCCAGTAGATGTCAGTGTTGCAATTCAATAATCTATCATTTTAAATCATGTTAGTTTTTTTCCTCTCATCTTTATCAGTTTGCAAAGTGTCCCACAACCCGTGTTCTCCTTTCAATTTGTCAGTGATTTGGTTTTATTTGTCTTATAATTTCATGCACCTGTGGCCACAAAAGCGAAGTGTGCAGAGTCTCTGTCCCCCTCTGCCAGGGGAAATCTGCTTCTTTCTTGACAACTGCACCACATTGTTTGTGGTATAATAAAAAAATACAGCAGACTATATATGGCGGCACGGTGATGACTGGTTAGAGCGTCAGCCTCACAGTTCTGAGGACCCGGGTTCAATCCCCGGCCCCGCCTGTGTGAAGTTTGCATGTTCTCCCCGTGCCTGCGTGGGTTTTCTCCGGGCACTCCGGTTTCCTCCCACATCCCAAAAACATGCATTAATTGGAGACTCTAAATTGCCTGTAGGCATGACTGTGAGTGCAAATGGTTGTTTGTTTCTATGTGCCCTGTGATTGGCTGGCAACCAGTTCAGGGTGAACCCCGCCTCCTGCCCGATGACAGCTGGGATAGGCTCCAGCACGCCTGTGACCCTAGTGAGGAGAAGCAGTTCAGAAGATGGATATATGGCACCTCAAAATGTTTCCGAATGAGAACACCAGGAGTTGCAGTTTTTCAGTTTGTATGAGTGCGAGGATCATATGGTAGGCATGCGGGTGTGAGTGGCCAATTGTAATTTGTTTGCAATTGTCAATTACAGTTATGTGCAGCGGTGCCACTCTGGGTGCGGCGGGCCTAACTGTGGGGCTACATTACACAATAACCGCCCTCACATCGACTTTCTCCACCCCATGACATGCTCAGCTAGGCTGGGCGAAGAATCACTTTCGAGTTTGACGTGAGTTTGTGATAACTGGCGCATAATTGATTGCTCGGTATCGGTGGGACGGTATTTGTGTTTGGCAATGCGCCACATACAGACAGTGAAGTGTTTTAAGTGCTGCTCGAGAAGCAAAAATGCACATCATATCCTTTTCAACCTTTTGAATGTTACATTTGCTCTCTTAATACTTGTGACATGACCCCACCCTCACCAGACTCCTCATGTCTAACCTAACCATCACCCTCAAAACTCATTCTTTCCTCCTATATTTCCACCTACAAAGTTAGCGACACTATTTGCGCGTGTGTGTGTGTGTGTGTGCGTGCGTGCGTGCATGCATGCGTGCGTGCGTGTATCTTAATCTCCTCTGGTCTCTTGTTCTCTTTCAAGTGAAGACATTCCCCACACGGCGACCTTGCTTTGTTACCGCCGACACTCACCTCTTATCATGCTCTGTCTTCATATCCGCTCCTGCTCAACCTCTGCCTTTCTTCTCTTTCTCCGCCTCACCAGACTCCATCTAACAAAAGAAGCTCTCTCGCTCTCTCCCTCTCTCCCTCTCTCTCCTTCTCATTCTTCCATCTGCTCCCTCTCCTGTGGCTTTCCATTAAGCCAACAAAAAAGCGCAAGGCGCTGTGTTCAGAAAGTGTCCTTTCCTCCTCCTCTTCAATGGCCGAGGCCGTCATCTTCTTCTTCTCCTTCTATCCTCTTTTATTCTCCTCTTCCTCCCTCCTTTTCTCTCATCTCCTCTGTGGCTTTCCATCGGGCTAACAATGGGAAGATGGTCCTCCATTCAGAGCGGCTAGTCTTTTCATGGAGGTCACGCCGATAGAATGTGAAGTCATTAAGTCGGGACTTGGTGTAAGTGTAGGTACGCATGTGTACTGTGTGTGTGTGTTGCCAGCAAGTTTCCTTC
The DNA here is from genome assembly GCF_024500275.1 of Phycodurus eques. NCBI lineage: Eukaryota > Metazoa > Chordata > Actinopteri > Syngnathiformes > Syngnathidae > Phycodurus > Phycodurus eques. The sequence continues at coordinate 9,799,498 of NC_084542.1, forward strand.
AGAGAAGAGACTTATTATAAAGTCGAAATGAGCCACTCTTACAGGCTCCAGGAGTTATTATCTTTAGCCCAATTTTTTTTTTTACTTCAGAGAAGACCACTCAGACTTGTTGCTCATACTGTAACTGAGCGCTCATTACAAGCCTTAATACTGTTTTAACCTATTTTCCATCTTTGAGCTGCAATTGTGTAAAGTTTAGACCACGTGAGATGATTCAAGTGATGTGATTCACTTTGGCCTGCACATGCATTTTTTTCTATTTGTGGATAGGATGATGCACCACTGGAATTTCTACCCACACAAAAGAAAAATAGGTACACCTGGATCAACTATGAATGAATCAGTAAAAAAAGCTGTATTCCCCAAAATGCTTTTATATTTTGAATCCTTACAGTACTACTTGAAATCTTTCTGTATAGTCAATTGTGTGCAAGTGTGTATACCGTATCAGCAGTGGGCGGGGCTTCAGCAGAAGTAGGTGTAGCAGTGGGTGTGGCAGCAGGTGCGACAAATGCTGTGGGCTCCTGTCAGTCATCAGGGGCGGGAAGGAGGGGGGATTAATGGCACAGCCATGAAGCGCATGTAGCCACTCCAATCAGCAGCAGCGTTAGCCATGCAATGATGGTTAGAATGCAATTCAGCTCCTCCCTGTTGTGACGATATTTTCTACGTTACTGTGACAAACGCCAAGAGTTGTCTTAATAGTTAATTTCCTAGGCTACGTTTACGCTATGGTCATACGACAGGTCCGTTTGCTCAAAACGTAGTGCACTGATTTGGGCCAATACAGTATGCTTGCCGTCCCAGTACTGAGTAGTAAATTTTGATACGCCTGATCACGTACTGTCAGGTTTAGTTGCGTGTACCCCGTTTTACTACCGACAACTAGCTGACTGCCGAAGCAAATGTTTTGACACTTAAAAAAATCTATGGCCATCTATGGCTATCAAGGCCTGTCACATTTGCACATCTGCGATTGGCTGGCAACCAGTTCAGGGTGTAGCCCGCCTCCTGCCCGATGATAGCTGGGATAGGCTCCAGCACCCCCGTGACCCTAGTGAGGAGAAGAAAATGGATGGATGGATGGACGTTTGCACAACCCGTCCCTTACATTGTCTCGCGACCATCCCATTTTGTCCATGGTGGCCTGAGACGGAGATGCCGTGGCCGCTGGGAATAGTGTAAATGTAATCTTACAAGAAAGAGGACAGACTGTACAGAGTGCAACCTTGTTCGCTGTCAACCTTGTCGACTATCAGCTGGTGGCCAACTGTAGTTACTCCTTCGCTAACATGGCGCTCCGAACATGGTCAACATTTTAATTACCTCCATGAGCTCTTGTTAAGTGTCCTTGGGTACCTTGAAAGGCGCTGTATAAAGCCAAGCTAGTCTTCTTCTTAGTGTTTTAATTAATTTCCAATTGATTATTTTATTAAAAGGGAAGAAAATTCTAAAATAAAATATTTTTGTAACTATAAATGCATTCAAAAAAATCTTAGAATACTAGAATAATATTCTTGGACGAAACTACTGAGTGTTCCAGTGAGCTACTGAATATCAAGGTTTTAACCGGTGATGTAACTACATGCCAAGGCTTAAGGTTCAAAACAAATGGCTGACTGTCTAACCCCCTCTTAGCATTGTGGTTACTGCTTTGGCTCCTGCAGGCCCATAAAGAATAGCTGGCATGCACAGTTAGCTGGCACATCAGTGTGACTTTAAAGCACACGACCGGCTGCTAAAGAGGGAGTTTAGTGGCTCAAGGCTAAAGGGACAATAAAGAACAGATAATGGGCTGTACAAGTGCGGCGTGATGGAGCGCTAAGCTAACACAGCAAGGCCATGGCTGTATTGCATCCCTCACAAATCGGCGTGTGACTGAGAGGATGTGTTCACATTTGTTACGACACTCAAAGTAGGGCGCATAAAGTAAATGAATGGCTCCTGTATCCTTTAGAAATCTGAACAATTGTGTTTACATATTTTCACCATCTATTAACAGACCATTTTCACAGCTAACCCCGGCCACCTACTATAGCGGTCCATAATATTGGTGGACCAGCAAGGACACTTTCCACATTGTGTCAGCGCTAACATTAAGTTTCAGAGTTATGTGCAGTGTTTGTCCGAACTTTGCTGCACGCTAAAATTATCAGACACCATATAATATATAAAATATGGTATATCTGATATGGTGGTAGCGGAGTCCACAATATTGTTCCCTATTGCTTTAATATTAACATTAACATGTCTTCAGTTGGAATCACTCACAGCAGGAAGTACAGGAGGCCATGTAACAGGTACAGCAGTCGGTGCAGGCCGGTCAGGTTTGGCTGCATCTATTTCCTTCTCCGCCTCTTCTGTCGGATAAGGAAGAGGAGGGAGCGGGGCAAGGCTGGGACACTGGCCGATTTCAGCATTTTCAAAGGACACCGCCTGGGAGAAGTCTGACACTCTGTGAGAGGTACAAGAAGCCCGATTAAATAAGATCAGTTCATTTAAAACAAAAAAAGACACAAACGGATGCATTAGAATGACCGAAAAAAAGAGTAAAGTAAATAACATAGTGTATTTGTGCATTGCCGTATTCCACCATATATGAATTTTCGCTTATCCTTATCATTGGCCTTCGTCTACTCATTTGCTGTCCTTTTGCTTGTGTACCTCCATTGATTTCAATCAAACAGTATCACACTTGGTTCGTTCTGCCTCAGTTGGTGTCATTTAGACATTTCAGGGTTCCAACACACAGATTATGTTTTGGTTTATTTTTAAAACAACTGTTCAGTCTATTGCGGCGATTAAATTTTCTGAGCAAAGCAGAATGGGGCATTTACCAAGACCATGGTATAATACTATGTGCTCTCAAACCAAAATTGTAACTGATCTTCCAAGCGCCTTAAAAAAACATGGATCGATCTATACATATATTTTTAGATATGAATAGTTTTTTTTTGTATTAGAAAATAAGAGCTATTGTAACAGTCTTGGAAACATGAATATTTTCCAAACAGTAGTTTCCATTTTCCATACTTTTCCAGACCTGCAAATTTATAAAATCAAATTCCATACTTTTCCATACATTCCATACTTGCGCAGGAACCCTGGACATTTGCATTTGTATATTTGCACTTCCTCAGAACATAATCATTCAAAATCTCAATTTCAAATTCCGCTCGGCTATACATGCAAAATCAATAACATGTACAGGATAACGCACGTCAAATCTGCATGGGTGTTCAATGGTGATATACATAAAATAGACAGCCAGCCAGTCTGGAGGACGAATGAGGGACAAGGACGCATCACATGGGGAGGAGATGGGTTAATAGGGGTGATGTGAGGTGAGAGAGGGACAATCAGACACAATGAGAGTCATGAATATGTTTATGCAGTTGGGCAGATCTATTACTGCAGACCAGGCACGAAGAGACAAAGACGGTATTGTCATCGTTATCCTGAACGGTGCCCTGCTGGAATTTCATGCAGCAGGGTCAAGGTGAGCATCTTAAGTCTAATGAAGTGAAGTGATGTGATCAATTGGGCCTTAATGAACATCAAGATATGTCAAAATAAAAGACAATTCCAAGTATTTAATGCAGTGACATGAAACCATGGAGGACTAAAGAAATACACATAGTTTTTGTTGACGTGGCTTTTGGGGTACTTACACAGCGTTGACCATGAGATTCCAAATACATCCTTGGAATGGGACGTTGGCCCTGTTGGATGTCTGCTCCACATCAGCAGGAATACCACCGAGGAACACACGCTGCAAGCTGATTGGCTGGTCATTAGGAAGCGGAGCCTCTCTTTTTGCCTCCTCATCCACTTGAACTGCAAAAGATCTGATGAAAACACAAATCAGCAATATATTGAAAGAAATGAAAGAGGAAATAAAGAGAGATTATATCTTGACATATTTCTATATGAATGAAGTCATGGCACTGTAGGAATATGTGAAAAATCTGAAATGTATTGATGCCTCTTTTGCTGATGCGATGGAGTGTCTTTGACACTTCAACTGCCAGTTTGTAAGATATATGGACACTATTATATCCTACCCCAGCTTTTGTGAAGACGTGTGTGTACCAACTAAGACATTTCGCATGTTTAATAACAATAAGGCGTGGTTCACTGCCAAACTTCACCGACTACACTAAGCTAAAGAGGACGCCTTCTGTGTTCATTCATCACAGTCTGGTTTGGTGCTGCCACAAAGAGGGACAAAATCAAACTAGAACGGACAGGCAAGGCAGCTGAAAACAAATTATCGGTACCCACCTACCAACTCTTGAGATCTTGCACGCTGCCAGGACTAAAACCAGGTCACACAAAATTCTCTTGGACCCTCTACATCCTGGAAACCACTTCTTCCAGCTCTTTCCCTCAGATAGGCGCTATTGAACAATGCAAACTAAACCCAGCAGACATTCCAACAGCTTCTTCCTTCTTGCCATTAACTTCTTAAACAGTTAACTGACAATTTCATTGCAACATACTGCCAATTTGGCACCTCTCTTTCGGGAAACTTTTACATTATTCATATACTCACTGTTTTATCACGGCACACTATTTGCATTCTGATGTGGATTACTACTGGCCACTCATGTGTTTGAGAATTCTCTGCACCATTTGAACAGTCGTCACTGTACCAGATCATTGCACTATTAGACACTTTAAATTGCTCTAAATTGCTTCAGGACTCTATCATTTGCAGAATTGACATTATATCAGTATCACGACACTAGTGGTACACTTTCATTGCTCAATGACTTGCCACAGGTGTTTTTTATGTCCAAAATCAAGGGTGTCAAACTCATTTTTGTCGCGGTCCACCATGTAGTTAATGGTTTGTCTCGGAGGGCCGTTATGGCTGTGAACCCATATGACTGTATGATCGCCTCATATACACAATTTGATGGATAGCTACTTTTGAAAATCAGGAGCCAGTGAAAATCGTTCACCTACAGTATTATTCAATTTATTTTAAAAGGGGGATTGGTTACAAAAACTGCTTGCAATATGTCAATATTTTTAAATTTGAAGAAAATTTGCACTTTTTCTACTTTATCAAGAAACACAAAGTCGATGCACATGATTTGGTGTCACGGGCCACATAAACTGATGTGGTGGGGTTGGATCTGGATCCCGGGGCAGTGTAAATATGTAACAGAGCTAAAATAAGATTAATCAAGGCCACTTACTCAACCCTGACTCTCGATTCTTCATCAACTTTATTGGTCTAAGTCGTCCAAATAATTTTGTGCAAATGGTGATTTTATATCAAAGTGAGCAAAAAACAACAACAACAACAAAAAAAAACAGCGTAACAGATTGGGGAAGACACGCAACACCTTGGCTCACTAACCTGCCAGGTAATCTCTCGATACGCAGCGAGTGCTCTCTACCATCACTCAGGATGCCTTGCTCGGGTCGTCTGATGACACGACGCAGACTGTGGCTGCCCGTATACACCAACACCTCCAGGGAGCCTTTGTTCAGCATCACTGAAAGGAAGGGCTGAGGGAGAGAGGGCGGAAGGAACTTCATTAGGCCATGATATCACATGCATTCAATACACTGGGGACCACAAGATAGTGATCAAGATGAAATGGATCAATTTCAACAAAAAGCACAACACTAAAGAGACAATTTGTTTAAGATTGCTTACACGTTACAGCCACTTCCTAAGAATAATAATATCTCAGCACAACTTTTAAGTTTGTTCAGGTTCATTCCTGTTTTTAGTTAGCAGGAATAAACTACAGAACCAGTTTTGAGGAGGGGTGGGACAATGGCAACAAAAATAATTTTTTTTGGTGTGCAGATCTGAATTAGAAAAAAAAAAAAAGTCAAAGTCTAATGCCCACCTACATCAAAATTTAAATTAAAAAATCTAATTAACTGTGCCAGACTCAAAGCACCCACAACCATTTAATTCATAACATAAATTCAACTTGTCCAGCTGAATGCCGACGTGCGTTAGACCTTTGTGGAGAAGCCAAGAGGAGAAGAATGGCTGCAAAATGCATGTGGACCAAGTGGGCAGGTAGAGGGGCGTGAGGGCTGAAGAGCGCAGAGGCAAAAGGGGAGAGTGGCGATGAGTGTGGGTTTATAAAGCGAAATCCGGGGAGGCGGAGGAGGAGTGGAGAAACTGGGGAGGAAAGGATAACAAGAGATGAGAGGATCGCTGAGGAGAGGATAATAGGGGGACGAGATGAGAGGGCAGAAAGCAAAACAGCAAGCCAGAGAGAGCGAGCGAGAGAGAGAGAGCGAGAGATGAAGGGAGCATGAGAAAGAGACAGACAGAAAGGTGGTAGAGAGCAGTGGTGCAAGGTCAGGCTCATTTGAATTTTAATTCACTGTGTGCCAGAGGGCGAAGTGGGAGACAATTTACCACTTGAAAATGGAATTTCAATTTGAGGTCGGGGGACAAATTGAACCGAGATGTAGCTACAACATGCCTCTCGCTGTGCTGCCTGCACGCACACGCGCACACACACTTGTCCCACGTTCAGACAAAGACTCACACTATTACACATGAACTGACGCATAGATTTGCACAGTGAGCGGAGAACACGTACACACACAAGCGTGAAGTCAAACACTGACATGCTTGACGAAACCTGCACACTAACCACATTTGTAGGAAAGAAAGCACAGTCTCTGCTGTCTTTCATACATCACACCTTCCAAACAGCTTTTGAACTCAACACAACTAAACTTTATTCAATAACAACCACAACGGTAACAAAATGCTGTACAGTTCATGTAAGCCTACATAAGAATGTGTCAGAGTATTGGTTTAAAATTCCTGGTAGCAGCATGTGTCTGGTGCGCCTTTCGACAATTTTGTAAATGTCGATAAGAATCATGATTTTACAAGATTTATAAAGGAAGAAAGTTTTTACTTACATCGTTACAAATGTACAAATGATGACAAAAAGAGCAGAGACGTCAATTAAATCCAGTAAGTGAATTACTAGTATCAGCCTTTAAAATGTGAATAGTAGGCATAGACAATTGATGATGACATTTGCTCAATTGACTCAGAAAATTAATGATCAATCAATTCAATGTTAATCCAAATATACATATCATGAGTAAAATGTTTTAATAATAAAAAATTAATGCTTTGAACAAACAACTGGCGTAATATTATTCTCCTTCAGACTGATAACTAGTTGAGACTGAATCAACCCTCGCCTATGTTAGTTAGAGGCAAGCAGTAATCTCCATTTACCTCAGATTATTCTAAAATGAATCTACACATTTGACAAACAGAATTATAAACAATCACTTAATTGATTGATTGATAATCATATGCCAATACCTATTTAATATGACACTGAATTTCCTCCCGATCCTGTTTATGGGACTGTTATTGAAGAATAATATGGCTCTCAAAGGAACAGTATGGATTTTTTTTCTTTTGCTCTAAGGTTCCCCCTATAGTTGTTGAGTGTAATTTTCTTTTAGAAATCCATCCATCCATCCATCCATTTTCTTTACCGCTTATCCTCACTAGGGTCGCGGGCGTGCTGGAGCCTATCCCAGCTATTTTCGGGCGAGAGGCGGAGTACACCCTGAACTGGTTGCTAGCCAATCGCAGGGCACATAGAAACAAACAACCATTAGCACTCACATTCACACCTACGGGCAATTTAGAGTCTTCAATAAACCTACCATGCATGTTTTTGGGATGTGAGAGGAAAACCGTAGAAAACCCACCCAGGCACAAGAACATGCAAACTCCACACAGCTGGGGCCGGTATTTGAACCCCGGTCCTCAGAACTGTGAGAAAGATGTGCTAACCAGTTGGCGACTGTGCCGCCGACCGTGAGTCCATTTGAGCCAATTATTTCCTGGGAAAATAAACACTACAACAACAGTGGAAAATGGAAGAAAAGTAGTGTGAGTTAATCAGGTAGGCAAAAGCAGTCTTTTGTGAGGTACTGGACGTACTGAACATTCTGATACCCTGATGTCGATTATTTTTACTTTTTAATAAGTGTGATAAGTACAAAAACAATGGTGGTAAACAGGAAATAACTACTGTCTGACTATTTTTAGTGTGCACAGACACAATATGAGACATGTCTTGGCTGCTTCACCATAATTGAAACTGACACTGTTGTTTTAATTAAGGTAACATTTTAAAGTTTCATCTCAGTTTCTGAATGTATCTCAACCTTCTCCGTTGCTTTACTTTGTCACTTTTCTCTTTGGCCACCTCCCAAAATTAGTTTTTCTTCTCTACCCAACCTTCGTTCTCATGCAATACTGTATTTTCTTTTCAAATTGTGTTGTGCCCTTCAAAAGAATCACTTTCACCTCTAAATCCCCTCCATCTTTTGTTTCGTGTTCTCTTTCCTCTGCTGCCACTGCTCTGTCCCTCTCATACACATCCATTAGTCAGGGCCAAGTTGAGTTGATGGTGTTCTCAACCTCGCTTAACCTTTCCACACACACAGATATGCGCACGTACACATACACGCACACACCTACACACACACACACACACACATATACAAACACACACACCGTCCCTTTCAGCGTTGTTAGTAAAAATAGATTTATGCACCCAACAACCAGTAATGATGGATAAACCAGAGGTAACCCTTTGTCCTCAAAACCACATACACACTCGCTCACTCTCGAACACACACATACACACACACACACACACACACACACACACATGTACACACGCACGCATGCACACTTTGCATTCACGTCAGCTGAATCACACATGCACCCACAATGTTCACAGTGACATTCCTGTTCTGCTTAGTAGCACAATTGCACAAGTTTAGATTTTTATTATACAAAAATATGATCTAATATACTGTATATTTAGAATGTCATACATATAATGTAACAATATAAGCAAATAATATTTCCTGTGTCCTGGGACCCGATATTCTAATGAGCAACTTTATTTCAGGGCACATAATACTCCCACATTAAGCACCACTATTTATTTACTATATTAGAAAACATAAGCAACAATTATAATTATAGTCGATATGTTCACACTAAACAAACAATTCACCGTACAAGTAAAACTATGATTGTTTGGTGCACATTCACATGTGCGCATACAGTATAATGAGCACTGTCGAAACCCAAGTGAAACCTCATTAGGCAATGAGATTGCAATGATGGCGAAGTCATACACTTACTGTAATAGGTGGTGTGTGTTTGTGCGTGTGTGTGTGTGCATGTGTGTGTCTGTGTATGTGTGTGCATGTTTATGGGCATCTATGTCAAACCCGTGTTTCAGAAAAATGGTCCATTTGCCAACAAATGCAAATCTCATTAAAATGCACTTATGCATTCACTTAGAGAAAGCGTGTGCACGTGCGTGTGTGTGTGTAATAAACTCACCTCTCCTGATTGTCTGCGTTTCCTCTTAGAGATGACATTTTTGTTACGGACCTGCGGTGAACAATATAGCTTAGTTTCCTAAAACCTCTTTTACAGTATATGAAAATCTATTATAAATATATCAGTGTGCCTTATGACCAGCACAGTGTAATGGTACTTTGTGAGAATGTTTTTTTTTTACAACAATAGAGTTAAAATGTGTATATATATAAAAAAACCTAATCCATATTCATAAACTATCATTGTTTAAGACTTTTTAAACACATTTCTATTTAAAGAGGTATTTGATGTCATTTCATTGCAAAAGTAGACAATGCCAAGAAAGTAATTACTGTAATTTCTCGTGTATAATGCAAAATCCCACCCCGCACATTATACATAAGTATAGGGGAAAATGAAAAAAAAACTAAGTATAGGGGAAAATGAAAAAAAAACTTTCACATTTTATAAATGTATGCTGCCAACTCGAGGTTACGAAAAAGGTGTACACTTTTATTCCAATATGCCACCGCCACCTAGAGGCAATGAAAAAGGTGTAGCCTACACTTTCATTCCAGTATGACAGGGGTACATGTGACTGCATATATGCAGAGTTGGACTCATAAGTTTACATACCCAAGCAGAAATGGTGAAATATTGTTTTTTTTAAATATGACTGATGACTGAACAACAACCATCATTAATTTATTTATGGTTATGTTTGTGTAATGATAATGCTTTTCTGAAATGCTTGACAGTTTAATTTGAATCCCATTAAAATAAAATTAAATGTGTTTTGCCTGGGACTTCATTCTTTTCTTTAAATAATTGTACACATCTTACAAATTCTACCTGGGTAATCAAACATATGAGCACAACTGTGTATACTCATTTACTCAATAAAAGTAGAGCTGTGACTTTCAAAATAAAAGCAAGTAAATAAAACGAAAGTATTACGTGTTCAAATAAAGTGCTTAACTTCAGAATAATTATTTGAAAAAACAAAAAAAATACAGATAATAATGGGTAGAAGGAAAATCGATAGGTAGAAGGGTTTTCCAAAATTTTGAGGTCAACTTTGGGGGTGCGTATTATACATGGGTGCACATTATCCGCAAGAAATTACGGTAAATAATCTGGTTAAAAAGAGACAAGTCAAACATTTTCACATACAGTAACTACAAAATTACTCTGAAATGATCAGTATTGTGCTTTATAAATAAAAATAAATAACAGGAACTCTGACCTACAGTCTGTAATTATGTTCTCTGTGGACTCATATGCCCCCGACAGATGGGGAAGTACACCTACCAAAACAAACAAATTTGGAAGACATATTTCTATCATCTAATTTATTTGATGTGGATTTTACACCCAACCAGTTTCAAAATATTTGATGTGGATTACCTGTATGAACATTCCAAATAAAGATCTAATAAATAATAATAACAATAACAGGGGAGTGTACTATAACTATAATCTTTTGAAATAACCCTAACCTGAATTTAAACGAACCCTTAATCCTGAGCAAATACTTTTAGCAATAAGTTATCCAGTTCTGATAAAACTGCTGCTATGGCAACATTTCCACTAATCTCCTCAGGTGTCACCTTGATTTACAATCTTGCACTACAGTTAATCTCTTCATACTTAAGTGGCTGAATCTTGATTGAAGGGGGAAAAAAGTTTTAAAAAAGAATAAAAAAGGTACGGCTAACCTGTTGGCTGAGGGGCAGAGGCCCACCCACGGCTAACAGCAGGGTGCCAGTGTCTACCAGGGTGCTGAAAGACAGGCTGATCTCAGTGCCGACCGTCAGGGAAAGCCCACCGAGCTCCACAAATCCCGGCTTGGAGAAGCTGACTGTGTACAGGTTCTATCAAAGAATGTGATACACATTAGACAAATGTTTAAGAACATTCACAGTCACAAAGCAACAAAGTAGACAACCATGGAAACAGAAGGACACGTAAGGAGAAGGGAACCAGATCCCCCCCAATGTAAACACACACAAGCATGGGCTTTCAACTCCTTTGTACATTGACAGTGGCTGCCCGAGTGTAAATAAATTCCTTTAGTGAATAGAAACCCTGATGAGGTAGGAAACCAAGCATAGAGGGCATATCTGTATTAGAATTCATTTATCAAAGCTGTTCTGACTTCATTTCAGTCCCTTTTTTCCCCTGATGAGCAATGTTAACCAACAACCAACTTGACAGCCTAAAACAGCCCCCCCCAATCCCCCTTCCAAAAAAGAAACTAAGTTTGGGGGAACCTTATTTACTTATTGTTGCTTTAAGTCATAGTCATTGTCAAATAACTTAATTAACATACATGTTCCGCAGGCACCAATACATTAATTATAGTGACAATTCCACATCTGAAAATTACAAATGTTATTGCATTTAACTGCAAGAAGATATCTCAAATGTAATCTGATTTTAAATAAGAAGTGAGCAGTCTTACCTCTACATTACATCCTTTAGTAACCCCAGTGTAATCAGAGCTACCGAGGAGATTATAGGGAGTTCGGGATACTTCAATCTCCCGAAGGCAGCCTACATAACGCTTCAGCATGACCTCTGGCCTATAAAGACATTAGAATCATCAGACTTTCCAATCTCGTAAAAGTTTAATGTAATGGGATCATGTCTTCATTATTGCAGCCTTGAACGCTTTGCAGTGTATGATCAGTGTTGACCTGATATCACAGTGAGCATAATCAGAATATGGCATTTGTCCTTGTTATTAAAGATTGGGATTCATTAGAGCTCTTTATGTATTTGCTTTGGATTTGAGCCCAGTTTATGCTGATGGGAACATTTCAACAACCTAATGCACCTTTTGTAACTGCTTTAGCAGAATTTGGTGTTTGCTCTTACACTGGAAATTGGTAAACATTCTTAAGTTCCCATCCAAAAAACAGTTTGATTATTATAACAATGCAAAATATGACAATTGTCACAAACTCCACATTGTTGCTGCTGGAAGGACAAATGACACATCTAGGTGTATAAAGAGCAGAAAAGGTGATTTCCAGCTGCTGTGTGGAAGAGCAACGGCCATTTAGGACCGACAAACACACACGCACGCACATACACGCACAAACGCACGCACGCACGCACGCACCAATTGTGGGGTAAATGGCACTTCAGCATCAGTGTGGCCAGCCTCATGCAGAGAGCAATTTACAGTTACACTTGCTGTATAATGCGAATTTGTATTCATTTACCTGGATTTCATGCTGTTAAGAAAACACACAACATTTGCACATTATCACACGTCTTTCACCATGGACTAATACATTTACATTTGCTCTTAAATTGAACCATTGGCAGATTAAATTGTTTGTGAGACCTGAGGCCTGATTAGCCAATGTTGAATGTTAAGGATTTAAAGAACAAAATATAGTAATTTCAGCAGGATAGTCCTACTGGGATCAACATATTTTTTACAAGGGACTCTTGGCCAAGAGGGCTGCAGCATAGTTACACCAAACCTAACAATAAATAACTGATACAATTAAACAGTAAAAGTTGCTTACATACAGTAGAGGCACACGGACAAGTTGGACTGTGATGATTTCATGCTTATGTATGTACATTACGTCTTTGTTATTTATCTATAAAGTTAAGATTCTTGCGTTATCTTTTACCCATAGCAGTGGTTAGCTTACTTTAATTGTGTGACAGTTAAGAATATTATTAATAACAATATTAAAGTATGTGTTCTAACTTAGAGATTCCACTCTAACTATATCAGGCCTCAGCTATCATAATGTGGTCCCATAGTGCGACGCTACCTTACCTATAGTTTCCAATGGTGGGCAGGCCTCCAAAATAAATGCTCTGCTTCTCCTTGAGGTTCAGCCCAGTGGCCGTACCCAGAGATGCGGCCGCTATCTTCTCCTCAGCACTGGTTTCAATGTCCACGATGGTAACTGTGGCTGTAAAAACAGTTCACAAAGACATGAACAGCCATGGAACAGAAGTGGAACAGTAGCCACATGCAGTTTTACAGTATATAGTGTAATGTTAAGATCTGTGAATCTGTCCATCTATTTGCCGTTGCTGATTTTACCTTGCTTCTTGTTTCGAGACATAGTGAGAGACTTCCAGCGTCCATCGTTTTGACGGTTAGGTGATATGGCGCTGCCAACTCCTGACCCCAGATCAAAGTTCATCTTCACCTTGCCCCCTGCTAGCTCCAAGGACATAAAGTCCTTCTATAGGAAGCAAAGGGAGACAGAAGATGCGTTAGGGTACTGTTATGTGAAAATGTAGAAATATATTGTGTCAAAAATATGTTCTCAAAATATGGGTAAAACTGAATTAAGCGTAAAAAGGTATAGTGGTCATTTTGGAGATCATATGTTGTCATATCCAGCTTCAATATACCATATCTTCAGTTGCCAGATACATAAGCAGTGCATCGGAGGCAAATGTTCGGAACTTGAATGTAACACTCGAAACATTTGGGTTCCATCTTGTGGGTCGTCCCACTGCGGCGTAGCCTTCCCCGTCCAGCTGGACAGTCCCTTCACCATTTGATGTCTGGGGGCTAACAAACAAACAGTAAAAAAAAAAAAAAAAAAAAGATCCAGTTTAATATCACCATCTGAATGGCTGTCTGAAACTTTGTCTCTAAGAAATTAGGGCATGTCATTTGTAGCAATGGAGGCATTAATGTAATGGATTTCAGTACTTTACGCCCAACCAGTTTCAAACTATCATGTCTGCAACCGCAACATTCACAGCGAGTCTGCTTACCTGTTGCTAGCAGACTCCCCGTGTATGTTGCGGTTGCCTTCACCGTGTTTTGATAAGTGGCGGCACATACAAGGTATTCTTGCAAAAAAAACATTTGTGGGTTTCCTTCTCCTTTAATGGCATAGTATATCTCACACACTACATTTAGTACTCAGTCTTTGCATGTTTTCTACTATTATCTTCAAAAATGATAAGGGGTATGGAAAATGGATGGATGGATGTTCGAATTCACTTTACAGAGTCTTCAATGATTTCTGTTCATGTGTATTTGCATACCTGACAACACAGCCTTTACAGTCTCCCTGCCTGTCCCTGTAGTTCCAAAGTCCAACCGGTTTACCATCCAGGAAAGTTTCCCCCATGCAGCCTGTGAACGTTGTTGTCCTCACAGCATCTGCTTTCTAAAAGGTAGAAAAACAACACTTATGATAAAGATAAGACTTTAAAGTCACTCTAATCGCACAGATAATTGAAAGTTACCTTAATCGTGCCGAGTATTCCGCCGACAAACAGGTAAGCGTTCTGGTCCACGTCGAGGATGGTGTAGGTTACGGGTGAGTTTGCGCTGCTTGGGGTTGGCACCACACCAGCCCTTGGACCTTCTAGAGGGTACACTAATATGGTGCCATTCAATCCGTTACTGCAGACACGAGAGCAGACAGACAGAAATTAGGAGGTAATTTTATTTGCCAGTGAGCATTTCCTGGAGGACATTTACAACTGCGCGTGATCTGTCACATGAAATCAGCCTTTATGAACTGGCAGTGTAAAAAGATGAATGAGAGGAAGTGATTGCAGAGACAGGTTTGTAGCAGGCGGGACCTCTGAGATGTAGGGTGAAATTGATCTGCCACCTTGAATTTGTTGTTTCATCGTGCCCAACAGTTGGGAAATCTAAAGTCAAAGCCCGCACGCACAGCTATCTGCGTCTTCATGTGCGCAAGATGATGCTGCGTTACGTAAGAGCCGCAGGCTGACAAGGCTGCAAATGCTTTATTTCCCAAGCGAAACAACGTGGTGTCCCCAATTGCGTTAAAGAAATGATGTCCTTTGGTCGCTGAGTTCGTATTTATTTTTCTATTCCTGGCGTCTTTCGGCAAGTCGAATGTTGTCATCAGGTCATTGACATCATTCAACATGTTCCCATAAGAAATAAGCAGGATATTGTGCTGAACGTTAAACACAATATTGGACTATGAACTGGATTTTACAGTAACACGAATAGTACTCTATAATAGCACTCTTTTAAAATGATGCACAATGATGGGAGATACAGTATGCAATACTGAAAATATTGCAATTGAAAACAAAATCAAATATTTCATTGAAAACGTTTGCATTTCACTATTTTAATTTCACAAACAAATAAAATGTTCTATAGCTTCAAAATATTAAGTTAATTAAGATGTAATACTTTTTGTACAATATTTTTTTTTATTTTAGCTTATATTTCCTTCAGTGTACAACCCAAATTCCAATGAAGTTGCGACATTATGTTAAACATAAATAAAAACAGAATACAATGATTTGCAAATCATGTTCAACCTATATTTAATTGAATATATTACAAAGACAAGATATTTAATGTTCAAACTGATAAACTTTATTGTTTTTAGCAAATAATCATTAACTTAGAATTTTATGGCTGCAACATGTTCCAGAAAAGCTGGGACAGGGTCATGTTTACCACTGTGTTACATCACCTTTTCTTTTAACAACATTCAATAAACGTTTGGGAACTGAGGACACTAATTGTTGAAGCTTTGTAGGTGGAATTCTTTCCCATTCTTGCTTGATGTACAGCTACAGCTGTTCAACAGTCTGGTGTCTCCGTTGTTGTGTTTTACGCTTCATAATGCGCCACACATTTTCAATGGGAGACAGGTCTGGACCGCAGGCAGGCCAGTCTAGTACCCGCACTCTTTTACTGTGAAGCCACGCTGTTGTAACATGTGCAGAATGTCTTGCATTGTCTTGCTGAAATAAACATGGCCGTCCATGAAAAAGACATTGCTTGGATGGCAGCATATGTTTCTCCAAAACTTGTATGTACCTTTCAGCAGTAATGGTGCCTTCACAGATGTGTAAGTTACCCATGGCATTGGCACTAACACAGCCCCATACTATCACAGACGCTGGCTTTTGGACTTTGCGTCCATAACAGTCCGGATGGTTCTTTTCTTCTTTGGCCCGGAGGACACGACATCCACAATTTCCAAAAACAATTTGAAATGTGGACTCGTCAGACCACACAACACTTTTCCACTTTGCATCAGTCCATCTTAGATGAGCTCGGGCCCAGAGAAGCCGGCGGCATTTCTGGGTGTTGTTGATACATGGCTTTTGCGTTGCATAGTAGAGTTTCAAGTTGCACTTACGGATGTAGCGCCAAACTGTATGTACTGACATTGGTTTTCTGAAGTGTTCCTGAACCCATGTGGTAATATCCTTTACACATTGATGTCGGTTTTTGATGCAGTGCCACCTGAAGGATCGAAGGTCACGGGCATTCAATGTTGATTTTCGGTCTTGCCGCTTACATGCAGTGATTTCTCCAGATTCTCTGAACCTTTTGATGATATTATGGACCGTAGATGATGAAATCCCTAAATTCCTTGCAATTGTACATTTAGGAACATTGTCCTTAAACTGTTTGACTAATTTCTCACGCACTTGTTCACAAAGAGGTGAACCTCGCCCCATCTTTGCTTGTGAATGACTGAGCAATTCAGGAATGCTCCTTTTATACCGAATCATGGCACCCACCTGTTCCCAATTAGCCTGTTCACCTGTGGGATGTTCCAAACAGGTGTTTGATGAGCATTCCTCAACTTTCTCAGTCTTTTTTGCCACCTGTCCCAGCTTTTTTGGAACGTGTTGCAGCCATAAAATTCTAAGTTAATGATTATTTGCTAAAAACAATAAAGTTCATCATTTTAAATATCTTGTCTTTGTAGTGTGTTCAATTAAATATAAGTTGGACATGATTTGCAAATAATTGTGTTCTGTTTTTAATTATGTTTAACACAACGGCCCAACTTCATTGGAATTGGGGTTGTACATATAATGGTAGCTGTGCAATCAAATTACTTACAATGGTGCAAATAGGATATCATTTGCACATTTTTAATTGGTATTGCTAAAATATTTTTCAATGTTGTACTTTCTTACCACTATCTGTTTCTGTTTTTAACTTTGAATATGTCTTATCTGGAGTTCCCAACCACAGGAATCTTAAAATATATCCATATGTGCTTTTCTTTCATCTAAAAGATGGATTGAATCATTCCATGTCTCTATTTCTGTGACAAAAGGGTAACATGGGGATTTATCGGCTCGTTAGGTCTTTTGATATTTGCTGTGATAAGTTCCGTATTGCTATGTTGAATCCAGTTTGCGTACGTACATGAATAGATACACATATGCTGCTTTGAAAAGAATCATGAGGTTGTTTGTACTGTTGCTAAATATACTGTAAGCATCAAAATAAAATAATGGGATGATTATACAGCATGCGCCAGTGATAGAGTAAACACACAGTATGCCCAATTCTTACCGAGAAGCTTCTATTCTATGCCAGTTCCCGTCATTGATGGTGAGATGGGGATATTCCACCCGTCCCACACCTGAACCCACGTCCCAAAGGAAATACACCTTTCCCTTACGCATCTCCAGAGCCAAGAAATCAACCTGAAATATACAGTACACAATCAGGCTGTCATTTGTCTACAATTTAACACTGACACGGTGAAGATTATGGAAATTTCATTTTGGTTCATGTTTTAACTATGGCACGCTGCTTGACTGGTTAGCACGTCTCTGCCTCGACTGCGTGGAGTTTTCATGTTCTTCTCGTGCCTACGTGGGTTTTCTCTGGGTACTCCGGTTTCCCAAAAACATGCATGGTAGGTTAATTGAAGATTCCGTAGGTGAGTGCTAATGGGGCGGCATGGTGAACGACTGGTTAGAGTGTCTGCCTCACAGTTCTGAGGTCCGGGGTTCAAACCCCGGCCCCGCCTGTGTGGGGTTTGCATGTTCTCCCCGTGCCTGCGTGGGTTTTCTCCGGGCACTCCAGTTTCCTCCCACATCCCAAAAACATGCATGCTAGGTTAATTGACAACTCTAAATTGCCTGTAGGTGTGAATGTGAGTGCAAATGGTTGTTTGTTTATATGTGCCCTGTGATTGGCTGGCAACCAGTTCAGGGTGGACCCCGCCTCCTGCTCGATGATAGCTGGGATAGGCTCCAGCATGCCCGCGACCGTAGTGAAGATAAGAGGTACAGAAGATGGATGGATGGATGGTTCTAAAACCATCAACACAATGTTTTAAGTCTTACTATTAACAGTGGCTAACTATGTATTATTACATGTATGACAGTTCAGTGTTAAAATGGTACTTAAAACATTGCCTGCATAGTTAATCAGGGGTTATGTTGACAACAGTTTGACCCTTGAACAAAAAAAAAACGTTTCCAGTATCTCCAATAGGGAAAACAATTGTGCCCTGCAAACGGATTGTGTTTGACTTTCGAGTGTAAAATGATTCGGTAGTAAAAACATGAAGTAATCTGCCTCTCAGGACTGTCTGTGTAAGTGGTGAAACCTGGGGATTTAATTACTTAATGAAGACAACAATCACGAGGAATAAGAAGACAAGGCACATACTTGAACAATTATAGAAGCGACTATATGTCATAGAATAAATACATTAGTTAACATTATACGTACATAATTTACACATATGTAAACATTCAATAGTTGACTAAGTCAGTGAAGGAGAAATAACCTTAACTCGTCCGCCTCCTTAACCTGATTTTCTCAGTTTTGTATATTGATTAATTTTTCTATTATTATGGTTGAGCCTGTATTATTATGGATGAAAAACAAAAGTGGCTTTGGAGCATACACTCTCATCTAGATGCAGCTAAAGAATTACGTTTACACTCAGTATTTATTATTCATATAGCAATATGCACACTTAGAGAATATTAGGGAGTCAAATAGGCAGACACACATTCACACACGCCCCCTCTTATCTTTGTTGCCCTCCCAGAGGAATGGCCATTATTCATTAGCACGGCTGCGTCGTTGCAATTCAGCCAGCATTACACACTATTAGTGAAATGTTAGAGGTGCACTTGAACACGCACACAGATCCAGCGCGCCTATTCATGCGGAATGTTTCACTTATGGGGAATTTTAGTGACACACACACACACACAACTTGTACAGATTAGCGCACACGACTTCCCAGTCAAATGCAGCAACGCTCTGATTTCTCAGGGGAAATCACCTTAAAGGTAGATAGCAACTGAAAGCTGTTAATTGTCAAGACTTGCTTGGACACACTCACAAGCATGCATATGCTTATGAACACACTTTGGCATTATCAGCAGTACTCTCAGAGTTGGTTTTGACTGAATGTAACACAATCTATAGAAGCATGACAATAAAACTTTAACAGATTTGTAAAGACTTCGGACGTTCCGCCGCCATGTGGTTTACGGAGACTTGGCTTTGTGACGCTGTACCCGATGGCGCATTCATGCTTCCCGGCTTCCATCTTCACAGGGCAGACTGCGACATGGAGTCATCGGGGAAAACAAAAGGCGGCGGGAAATGCTTCTATATCAACGAAAACTGGTGTACGGACATCACGGAGCTCAGCACACACTGCAGCCCGCATTTGGAGTCGCTGTTTTTGAACTGTAAGCCATTCTACTTGCCGCGTGAGATTGCATCATTCATTCTCAGTGGTATTTACATTCCGCCGCAAGCTAACACGAACGCCGCACTGCTAATGCACGCTGAACAAGTCAACGAAATTGAAATTGAAACACCCGGACTCACCCCTCATTATTCTTGGGGACATTAACTAAGCTAAACTCAACCACGAACTCCCTAAATATAAGCAGCACATCGACTGTCCTACCGGGGAAAATAACATTTTGGACCACTGCTATACTATGCTAAACAACACATACCGTGCTATACCTCGTGCAGCACTGGGCTCGTCTGATCACTGCTTAACTTAATACCGACATACAGGCAAGAACTTAAATGTGCGAAGCCTACAGTGAAAACAGTCAAAAAGTGGACCAATGAAGCAAAGATGGAACTTCAAAGCTTTTTAGACTGCACAGACTGGAGTGTCTGAAAATTCAGCTGGCAGCCTGGATGAATATACGGACACTGTCACATCCTATATCAGTTTCTGTGAAGAGGTTTGTGTACCAACAAAGTCATTTCGCACTTTCAACAACAACAAGTCGTGGTTCACTGGCAAACTGAAGCAACTTCGCCAAGCTAAGGAGGGCGCATATCAAAGCGGGGGCAGGGCCCTGTATAATCGAGCTAGAAACCAGCTGACTAAAGAAATTAACATTGCAAAGATGAAGTATGCAGCAAAGTTGGAAAAACAGTTTAGCGCTAACAACTCTAAATCAGTCTGGCATGCATTCCAATCGCTGACAAATTACAAGCGACGATCCCTCCAAGCTGAGTGAGGTGTTCCGGGCACGTGCCACCGGGAGGAGACCCCGGGGACGACCCAGGACATGCTGGAGGGACTACGTCTTTCAGCTGGCCTGGGGATCGGAAGAGCTGGATGAAGTGGCTGGGGTGAGGGAAGTCTGGGTGTCCCTGCTAAAGCTACTGCCCCCGCGACCCGACCTCGGATAAGCGGTAGAAAATGGATGGCTGGATAGACAGATGTTTTTCTTTTGAAAAAATTTACTGGAGGTGCCTGTATACAAGCACATGATAGCGGGATAACTATGATATGCTATGATGGAACACTCATTTGTTGGTAACTTAGCTTTTCAGCATTTACAGGGAACGTTTGAGGGAATTTCTGGTTTTGTGTGATTTTTATTAGACTTTAACACATGTGTATATATACTTACATATTTGGCAGAACCGAGGTACAAGAGAAGATTATCGGGCGTTGTGGTTTTGACATGAAGAATGATGGTGTTGTACCTGCCCTTCCTGATGTCAGGGCGGTAACTCCGCAAACAGTCACCACCTGACGACACCGACACTTTGATCTGAAGAGAAAGAGAAAGTCAAATCTACAGTAAAGTGATTCTGTGTGTTAGTTCACAAAACGATTCTCCAGTGTTCCTTACTGAGTTAGCTTGTTTCCTGGCTTGGTTGATCAGTTCCTTGATCTGTGAGATGTTTCGCCTCAAGTTGTCCTCCAGCTTTTTGATAGGCTTCAGCTTCTCCAACAGCCGATCAGCTTCATCTTCTAAATCCTTCACTTTAGCTCCAGCTGCGTGGACTGATAAAAAGAGACGGGGTAGTTTTTGATACAGAATCAGCGACATCATCGCATACAGAACTTTACTGCTGATGGTGGCGGCACGCGACGAGGAGAGGGGGAATATTGAAAGCAGCTGAATCACTCAGTCATTGATTTAACACAGAAAGAAGACAAGATAAATAAAGAGGAAGAGAGGTGGAGGCGGAAAAAGAGAAAGAGCCAATCAATTAGTGTAGCTCAGCTCAGCATTCAAAGAGAAGCTGGTCTAACCTATTTATATGAATGGACACTGGCGAAAGGCAGACTGAAGCAGACTGAATAGAGTTCCATGCTTTGCAGTGTGCATAGAGCTCATGCTGGAGCAGAGATTATTATTATTAGGAGCAGCTACTGTGACTTTATAGCTTGAAAAGACACTGATACAAAAGTATGGTGCTCCAATACAATTCAATTCCAATAAAAAAATTTGCAAATTGGGACAAATCAGGTTTGGATAAACCTGCAGAGATCAGATTATTAAATTAACATTGTATTGGGGCACCATTGATGATAAGTGTTTACATCAAGGTAAAATGAAATAAATAGACATACTTATAGCTGTGGGGATAAAGGACAAACAAACAAAGAGACAACATATTTGCAATTATTGTAGTTATAATTTACCACAACTAGTCATGGTCTCATCATATCTTTGAACAAAACATCAAACATGCAGTAGTTTGTGGAGTGAAATTCATGGAAAATACAATTTTAAAAAAAATAAAATAAAAATGAGTTTGATACGACAGAATGAATCTGCTTTACTATAATAAAAATAAGTCAAAACTGATGTTTTGACATAGTTAATTGTCAAGTGCAAAATGAATATTTTCCATTGTGTAACATCAAAAATGTTATATTTCCTTTTTTTGTTTTTCCCTTGTGAAAGCATAAGTAAATAAAAAAAAAATACAAATAATATCCTGCCAAAGAGGCAAAAAATATTGGGTACAGTAAATAAATTTGACTTTTGACTTTTCATTTGTTTTCATTTGACTTCCAAATGTTGCTGACTTTTTAAACAGATTTTCCTTGAAATCGAAAGTCAAATTCAGTCAAGGTTGTTCAACTTCAGAGGGTCCCAATGTAATTAATTTAGTTAATGTGTTTAGCTAATCATAACAAGGTCTTCAAAATAAAACTGTGACTTCAAAAAATTATTCATAAACAAGTGTAATACTTCACTTGTGCTACCACGTAAGCAACAAACCATACTTACTGTTTTTCTCCGGGTCCTGGATCATTTTGTTGGCAGTATTGACCGTGTCGGCCAACTTGCTGAAGTTCTTCTGTATGTCGTTGACCTGAAGGTTCAAGGCCGCGAGGCGCTCCAGGACGTCGATGGCCGTAGCGTTTGCCTCAGCGGCCACAGCCTTTGTCGCCGCCAGCTTGGCTGCTGTGTCTGCCAGATGACAATGTTTAGTCAAATATAGTCTTCACTGGCAAAAAGCCATCAAGCCAATGCATGTGTTATATTTCAACTTATACAAGACTCATGTTGGAGATGGTAGTTCATAGTCCCTGCAGAGTTCTTACTTAGTCAAGCAAAACAATTAAGCTACCAAGGTTCCTTCATGTAAAAAAGAAAAAAAAAGGTGATGTATTCTTAACCCTGAATAGATTAAAATATGAAAAAATAAAAACATTTCACCCAAGAGAATTGGCTCATGTATTTTGACGTTTTCCTTTTTAAAAAAATAATACATTAATTATTATTAATTACTACGAGTGGCTGCCGACCAGTTCAGGGTGTACCCCGCCTCTCGCCCGAAGATAGCTGGGATAGGCTCCAGCACTGCCCGCGACCCTAGTGAGGATAAGCGGTACAGAAAAGTGATGGATGGATGAATTATTAATAATTATTGGACTTTTTTCCTTGTTTGCTCTTTATTTGTATTGTCTCACAGTGTAATACTAGCATTGAAGTAATATCCTTTCTGACATAGTAAAATTAGCAGCACACTTTTGAAAAAACATTTCCGTTCTATTGTTTTATTTTAGATTTATGGTAAAATGAATTTATACCATTCAACTATTTCAGATCTCTAAAAAAGTCAAACATTTTAACACTTGGTGTTTCATAGGAACCCCATTATATTTCAATGTACTTTTTTTTGGTCTTTGTTACAGTACTGTCTTTTTGTTGATTTTAATGTTACTCTTGAAAGCATCTTTGCCCTTTGAAAAGCGCTATGCGAAGAAGATATGGATATTTGATACATGTTCTACTTCTCCCTTCAGCAGTTAAACAAATAAATAAATGTGGTCTTCTAAAATAACCAAACTGATGGGAGCACGGAGTTTCGGCACAGGACTCTTTAATCATATTTCAATTAAATGTGTCAAATCATTCAATATCCTCATACATTATCATTAATAATATGAGTCTTCTTTGTCGATTGTCTGAAAGAAATAAACCTGATAAAGTTCCACTCACTTATAGTGAGGTGGGCATCCAAATGCTCATTTTTCACACCTACTTAAGTTACCAAGTATAGTTCCCCATCTGATGAGGAGCATCATATAACAGGCTCTTGCTTTGGAACTGAACAATAAGATCTAAAGGTTTGAATTATAATCTAGAGAGCACCAAAAAGGAATTTAAGACTGGCTCCATTTGGCAAAATGTCAGTTAAAGGTAAAAAGATTTTTGCTCTGGTAAAGGGGACCAATATTTACTATACCTTTGCAGTTTGGATGTGTTCCAGTAGTTTTATCTTATTGTTATTGTTATTATCTATCTGTGTCTATCATATTGACTTGGCAACCTCTAAACCTGTGTCAAGTTTAATTTAGAAGAGCAACTGAGCTCCATTCATGCGCTCATTGATTTCACTGTCACTTGAACTCTCTCTGTCTCGCTCGTACACGGTACATTTGTGCAGTCATACCATTGGGAATAGTGCCGAGTGTTGTCATGGTTCCATTGATAGCTTTGAGCAGGTCTTTGGTTCGGTCTCTTGCAGATTTAACTCTGCCCTTTAGTCCAGAGACAGTAGCAGCATTGTCTATAGTTCAAAAACAGACAGAAAAGATAGCTGACATAAAACAGGAGCAGTAATATTTTTGTTGAAAATAACTTACACTTCCTTACTGAAACACTTGTATGACAAAATTTCCATTGCCTGTTATTACACACAATTTGCACTTTCGACAAGTAGCGGCTGGGGGTGTTTATTTACTCAACAGAAGATATCCAGGGGAGGATGTCTAATAAGGTAGCCTTATATAATTTATGTCAAGTGAAATTGCAGCTTAAAAAATAAATAAATGAAAAGGACTACTAGAGAAATGGCAGGTCGGGAGGAACTAATAAGCCCATCCCCCCAAGACATAAATAGCGGTTACAAAGGTGCACATAAAGATCATCTTCAATACTGTGCAGGTAACTGGTATGCAGTAAGACTCCACACTGTTTACATGCATCTGTTGGCGCTGCTGTTTTGGTTAGAACTGAATTCAAATGGGCTGTGAAGCCACACAAACTCCTGAATGTGTGAACGTTTGTCTCTGAACTCAGGTAATTACAATGACTATGTGTTTTTTCGGGAAAAAGGAGGCGTTTATTTGTAGCTGGCAGACCTGGTGACTAATTGGGGCTATTCGAGGGACATGCATTATTTGAGGAAATGCCTTATTTCTGCTCAGTATTGCCAAGTATACACGCACGCACAATACCTTTGACATCATTATGGAGTTGCTTAGCCTGGTTGAGCAGCTTGAGACTCTTCTGAAGGGCACCTTGAGCTTCCTCCTTCACTGGGATCTCTGGGCCTAAAGCCTACACACACACACACACACACACGCACATGCGCACACACACACACACGCACACAAAGGAAAATCTGTGACAAAGAACGCTTCAGGATTTGGGAGCCACTCATGAATTAAATAGCTTTCATTTGGCATACAAAGGTGAAGTCATCTGCATATCACCTTTCTGGTGTCAGATTGACCACATTGCTTTGCTAAATGACATTCCCAGAAAGGTTTTTTTCAGGACCTCTTCACACTATTTCTACACATTTACCCTCTCATATTTCAGCCTCTTTTTCCTCGTTCTTTATCATATACCGCTTATTTGCAGTGGAGAATGAACACTGAAGAAAAAAAAAAGAGACAAATTGAATGAAATTGAACCCAGTAGACCCGTTACACCCAGTGGTTGAACAAACCCAAATGGGACAAGAATAAATGTAAATGTTTTCTTAATGAAAAATACACTATGAGCACACCTGCATTGAGTATCAATATTTTCTGTACAACCTTTCACTTTTAGAACATTTTGATTTTGTTTGTTTGTGCATACAATACTGTTACATAGCTTCCATGCTTTTGAGCTCTTTTCTTGCCCCTGATGAAAAATGTTTATTCATCTCTCGCTACAGTTTTGTGATGAATTGAGTGAATACAGTACTGTATTTTCATATAGAAATACTTCTTTCTTTTTGTGTGCTTGATATGAAAGTACACCTGTTTCTATACAGCATTGTAAAACAGTACTGATAAAAGGTAAGGTTTAAATTTTTTTGGTAACGTTTCCCACTTTTACTATTAACAACAACTTCTTTTTGCAATTGCAATTGTCAATTGAGTATGTAAAGGATTTTATGGTGGGACTCTCTGGCTCCTCGAATGGAATATTTTTTTCCCCATTACGCCCTATAGGGAAAAAAAAATCAAATAATCAGAATCTTGAAAACTCCCGCTGCAAAGCTTGTTTTTGACTTCTGAGAGTCCACTGTAGTCAAAAACAACAAAAGAGCACGCTAATAAAAAAAATAATAAAAAAAATAGGAGCAAAAGAAAATCAAACATGGGTGTAATGCTGATATAAGTGAACAATGGGGGAAAGAAGACGTGAGCAAGCAGCGACAAAATTTGAGTGAAGTACGAATACAAAACCAAACATGAAAGGAAGAAGAATGATGGGAAAAAAAAGCACCAAACTGTGATTGATGGAGCGTGCAAACTCTACACAACTGTGCAAGTGAACTGTATGACTCTGGAACTGCACAAAAACATGCACGCACGGATCACTATTCAAGTATATTGAATAATAAGTTTCATTCATTAAAACTAGAAGTCTCAAAATGTGCGTGTGTACTTCTTACCATTGTCAGCGCTTCTGACCCCCTCTGCTTGGCCGTCTTCGCCTCTTTCTCTGCTTCGTCAACATTCGCTTTAATGTTTGTGTATGCTTTGAAGGCAGCTGTTGCGTTGAAGGAGAGATTCTTCGCTTCGGCCAAGATTCTGTGAGAAGAGGACAAAAGAGTCGTTTCTCATTTCTGTTTTGCGGTGTTAAATTCTGCAACGGGGCTCATCGTTACCCATCCAGAATTGCAGCGGATTCATTAAGCTGGTGGGCGTGATCCTCAGCAGCACGCACGCGATGAGCCAGGCCGCCACCACTCAAACCGTCGGTGAGGTCCTGGACTTTGTCATCCAGCTGCTCGTTAAGAGGACCGAGATCTTTCCTCATCTCCTCCGCATCCTACAAAAGAGATCCAATACTCAGAGTCAGACCGAACACAACATCTTACACACGACAGAGTGTAACACAATCTTCCAACAATGCCCTTTGTCGTACCTCTAACTCTTTATTGATGTTGTCTGAGAGCTGGTTGGCGTCATCCAAAAGGGTTTCTCCTTCCTCCAGGACCTTTTGTGCTTCTTCTTTAACCCCAAGGACTGCAGCATGCTTCCTCTGCAAGAGAACAAACCATCACACCGTCATTGTGTTGTATGAATGGCATCAAGTAGAAGAGCATTTAATTGTCCTGCTTGTCACTGGCATAAATAGATGAACAACAAAAAAAAACAACAATATTTGTTGTAAATAAATTCTGTGAAAATGAAGCGTATAAAAAGTGAAATTAGATCACTTCCCACAACACCTGAGGATCTCTCACGGCAGACTAACTGGGAATTATTGAAGTAGACGTTGCACGTGAATGATGCGCGAATAAAAACAAATAAAAAGATCATAACTGTGTTGGGTGATGGGAAAATAGAAGTAATAGTTCCTAACAAGGTACATATTTTATGTAATCAAGTTTTAATACATGAGTGACTGTAAAGACAAGCCAAGGAATTATAAAAATAACCAAAAATATTGGCTCAAAAATATATAACTAAATTAATAAAAAGTAAATGCTCACAAGCATAACACAATTTTACACACACAACAAAAAAATACACAGAGAGCTCTTTATTGAGTCCCCTTGGCGCTAATATTGTAGACAGCTCCTTTAGTAGTCCCAGTTGTAGGTGGAAAATTAATTACATAATTGTAATTATCTATTTGGACCATAGTGCTGTAACATTTTCTCTCTTCAGAGACACCTAGGGATTTAGAGAAAATCTTCTGCTCTTCACAGTATGGAATCAGTCACATCTACTTGTGGAATCAGTCACATCAGAAGAGGGATAATACAATACAGCATATACCATGATGTACGTAAATGTAATTTCTACATCCTATCCTTTGCATTGTATATTACTACTATCAGCCACATTACATTTGCGGGACCTTATCACATTGGTGAACCAGCCAGGACACCTCTCATGTTGTGTCACCAATAGCGTCACTATCAGCATTAATGTTCGGAGTGGTGTAGTGTTTGCACAACCTTTGCTCAATGATCAATGTTTATTTCAAGACACGATGAACTCGGTAGGAATTATTCATGACAGTCAGCTTTTTAGTGAGTGCAATTCAAGTAATTACACTTTCCTTTAAAAAGCTGCGGCATTGAACCGAATTATTGCGTTCCCGATGCCAGTGGAGGTTTACAACAGGCAGTAGGGGGATCCACTGAGCGAATTTTGGAAGTTACACCCTATCAAATTTATTTTTATGTGTCCAGAGTTAATTTAATCATGTACCTCCAAGAATGTGAGGTTGACTTGGTTTTGTCCAGCCAGCAAGCCAGCCAGCCTTGTTTTCTCACGAGCAGAGTAAAGAAGATCTTGGGCCTCCTGAAGTTTGCCCTCATGGTCTGACAGCTTGCCTTTTATCTAGGAAGGAGAATAAGTTACTGTAATTCAGTTCAGTATTGTTGAAGCACAAGGATTATAAATTGTGAGTTGCGAGCACCTCTGCTTTTAGGTCTTCTGTGGCTTGATGAGGATCACCGAACATCCTCTTCACTTTCTGGAACAACTGCTCTGCCAGGCTGGAAGGAGTGAGGATCACAATTAGTTTTAAAATATGCATTATGTTTAAGCCTGTTTGAGTTAGTCCATGGTAATTTTATCATTTTAAATCATTTCATTAATATTTTAGATACCATATTTTTCTGACTATAAAGCGCACTTAAAATCCTTAAATTTTCTAAAAAATCGACAGTGCACTTTATAATCCGCTGCGCCTTATGTATGAATTCTGGTGGTGCTTACTGACCTCGAACCGATTTTATTTGGTATAAGGCGCTCAAAGATCTGTCAAAATGCTTTAGTATGACTTTGGTAAGCTACGAAGCCGGATTGTCGGAGCATTACGTAGCGAGGCACCCCAGGGAGCAATACTTAGTGTGCTTCAACATACTATTATGGTGTGTGTATAAGTGACATATCTGACTTTTTTGTTTCACTTAATGCGCCTTATAATCCGGTACCCCCTATGTATGAAAATAGCCCCGTTCATTGATAGTGCGCTTTATAATCCGGTGCGCCTTATTGTCCGAAAAATACAAGTCTTAATGGACTGCTACGAGTCATTAGAGAAGAATTGAGAGCATGATCCCATGCTTGCCTGCATTTATAAGGGTATCCTTACAAGGTGTGTATAAATGTCATATAAATTGGTTATTCTAATTAGTTTATAAAGGCCTTAACTATTACAAGTCACTGGATAAGCATTTCCTGTTCGCCAAATTGAGAGCTGACAGTGTTTAAAACACCTGTATATGATTTATCACATTAATTAGTATTTGCAAAGATCCTATAATGTAGTTTCTGTTGCATCACTGCCAGGGGTCATCCACATTCAATCGACACCTGACGTGTTGGTATTTGGAATAAAACTAAGTGCACCCCAAATATAGCTATATGTCATGGTAGAAATGCACTGAAAGCAGCAAATGTTGTCCTAATATCTAAGCAGTGAGGACATGTTTCAAATGTCCACAAAACACAGTGCATATATTTTAAACAAAATCCTGCCAAATACTCATGAGAGCAAGTTTTGAAAACCAAACTTCTCACCTTTGAAAAGGAGTTTTCCGAACATTTGTATGTTTACCACAGAGGCCCTGAATGCATGATTAGCATTAACCGAGACAAGAAGAAACGAGCTCTCCCCAGTTGATGCCACTCAAAGGATTTTGCACAGTTTTGGCAGATACATGCAAGGTAATTATTGGACTTGGTATAACATTAATGAAGTCTATAGGGGACAGTGAGATGAAAACGAGTAAAAATAAATATGTATTCTAAATGATCACAGTGACTATTTTCAACATTTGACAGTGTTTATATACATTTCATGAAAGACATTTGTAGCTACCTTTTCAGGCATTGGTATAAAGTGATGTGTTTTATTTATTGGCTGTTTTGGTCAAACTGTCTGCTGGGTTCAGTCTCAAAGACAAGAGCGTGGCAAGGGCGATTTATCTTTAGCCTTATTTTCCATGTGCATTATCTCCCAATACTGTGTCCATCATTTAGTCTTTCCTCCGTTCACCCCTATTCTCGTATCTCAGCATCGTTATGTCTGTGTCTCCCCCTGCAGCCATAGTTTTAATTAACTTATCGACCTCGTCAACATTTAATGCGCTAAAGAGATAAAGTGAGAGAGGAGGACGGGAGGAGAAAGAGTGTAGATTACTGACCGAAAATGCCAGAAAGACTTCATCAGCACAAACTTGTGGCTTCTTCACAGTGTACGGCAGTGTAGGATGTGTTGACTTGGATAATGTGCAAACAGTCAAGCCTACCATTTATTTCATTCATTGGTTTTATATTGATTGTAAATTAAAGCCATATTAAGTAGTCACAGTAATAATGTTCCTTGAATTAACGGTCTTAAAGCCATTGTCAAAGTAGACTGGCTTGTAACAGGGATAATAGCATAATTTTCATTGCCATGACAGCACCTGATCACTTACCATAGCGGCCTATAAGAAAAAGTGCATTTCGGGTTTGCACTGCCATCATTGCTAACATTACTGTTTGAAGTTGTATGCACTGTTCTTCTGCACAGTAAAATAATTCATTTCAAGACATGATGTTATAATGCGGGCAGCACGGTGTGGAAGTGATTAGCACATTACCTCATATTTGACAGGTTCTGAGTATTAATCACAGTGGCATACCAGAAGGTTACATTTCACAACTGTAGGGGGAGCCCAGGAGCAAAACAAATAACTAAATCTTCACCACAGCCTTACTGTATGTCGGTACTGTACAGGATAGTAGTTAAATTCAGTGGAATGTATAGATTGACTTTGCTTACTTCATACATGACACACCAATAATAAGTCCAGGAGAATCATTTGGTGCAGGATAAGGTATAGAATTCTAGCGTGATTGAGAATAAAAGATAGCTTTCTTAAGATGAGCAGCAGTGTAATTTGGTGGCAGAAACAAATGCACGTAAGTTATGAGTGTGTGTAGTATGCAAGTACGCATGTGTATTCATACTCCATCTCCTCCTCGGCAATGATCCGCTTCTCTCCCAGCTGTCGTTTTCTCATCTCGGCCAGCATGGTTTGAATCTCCTCCTTCATCTCCTTCAAACCTTTTTCCGGTGTTCCGTCTTTGCGTGCCAGCATGCGGTTCAACTCGTCAGCTTTGGACTGAAGGTCTGGACGCAAAGATGAGACATTATTGCTACATGTACAGCTTTTATGTAGTAAACTTTATCCACCAAGGAAAATTAAGAGGAAAAAAATAGATGTCAGCAGTGACCCTGAATAATGCAGCATACTGCGGAGACAGACAGTGAACAGACCATTGTTGAAATACCATATTTAGGCTTTAGTCAGTGTAAGTCCTATGAATGGTAAATTTTTGCCATTAAAATTTCTGGAAGAAAGCTAAAGATGAAGAGTAATTTCACCTTTCAGACATGACAATCACCACAAACACGTATCTAAAAAAGATTAACCAGAAGAACATTAACGATTGGAATGCTTGAGTCCAGAACTCAATCCGATGAAATGTGTGAGGAGTGAGGGGCTATAAACTAGAGATACCCTCCAATCGGACAGATTTTGAGTGTTGTTGCAAGAATGGAGTTGCAGAAGTAGGCAAATAATAAAGATGTGCTAATAATTCTTGAGCCTGGGGCTATTTTGACAAAAGCATAATATAGACATGTTATTAAGACACATGAGAACTATTTTAAATAGTGGAAAAAAATGCCTACTTTAAGAATGTTAAAATCCATCCATTCATTTTCTGAACCGCGTGCTGGAGCCTATCCCAGCTATCTTTGGGCAGGAGGCGGGGTACACCCTGAACTGGTTGCCAGCCAATCGTAGGTCACACATAAACAAACAACCATTCACGCTCACATTCACACCTACGGGCAATTTTAGAGTCTTCAATCAACCTACCACGCATGTTTTTGGGATGTGGGAGGAAACTGGAGTGCCCGGAGAAAACCCACGCAGGCACGGGGAGAACATGCGAACTCCACACAGGCGGGGCCGGAGATTGAACCCAGGTCCTCAGAACTGTGAGGCAGACGCTCTAACCAGTCACACACCGTGCCGCAATGTTAAAACGTTACTTAAAATATTTCCTGTGCAGTTAATAAAGGTTTTCTAATCGTAACAGCCTTGGCCATTGCAACACATTATACAAATAGAATTCAGCTTAATGAGGAATTTTGTTTCGAAAGTTGATCAAATCTTAGTTCGACAAAAGTCACGGAATGGATTTTGATGAATCAACTTTGAGTTACCATGGTCTTTATGTCAAACAGTCATCATGGCATTTTAAGAAAATACAGGATTTGGCTAGATGGTCTGTAGGCATAAACTACAAAAATACAGACATACACTACAAATACAAACAAATACAGCATAAACTACAAAATACAGACAACTGTGTTTTATCTTTGTAGCTGTAACCAGAAGAAAAACAAAATTCCATCACCCCATCGGAACTCATAAAACATGACCTGTTTCAACATCAGTCAAAGCTTTGGCAGATGCCATATTTACATTTCTCTTGCAGAATGAAAGCCAATGAAATCCAAAACTAATCGGTGATAAACTCGTAAATTCACGAAATGAGCATTGATTGAAACCATCGAAAAAAATGTTGGGATGTTAATGAGACATGCATCAGTTTTTTCCTGCATTAGAAAAGAATGACTTGTACATATCCATTACATAATGGATGCATGTGTGTGTGCGTGTATGCGTGCTTGCATGTGTGTCCAAGTGGTCCATTATTCTATGCTATGTCTCTAAAGTTGATCTAATTGAAGAAAGTTGAAACTTCACACTGGTGAATGTGTGAAACGTTTTTTCGAGTGGGCGTGCATGGTCGCAGCGATTCGGCCTTTCTTCTCATCTGAAATGTAAACACGATGTGATTACAGCCAAGACACAAGCAAAGCCATCACGCTAATGAACAGCTGTAGCGTATGTGTGTGCACGCGTGTCCCACTGAGTCTGCGTGTCACAGCCATATAATTACATGCTGGGATTTAAAAACCAATTAAACACTTAAAACGTGAATGGAATTGTATTATGGTATCCAGTAAACACACACACATATACACTCAGTGAGTATGTACAGTATTTCCTTGCCTCATTATCTATAAGTGTATGCGTATGAAGTTGCATTATTCGTGCACTTCTGCACCAGTGTTTATGCACATTGCTTTTGAGTTTTAGTGTGTGTGTGTGTGTTTGATAGCCACTAATTATGTCCCTAATTGCTACTCTCAATCATCCACTGCGAAGCAACACACATTTCACACACACACACACACACACACACACACACACACACGGACATTCACACACAGCCATAAACACGCAGCGATCAGGCAGAGGGCCAGAGAGCTTGCAGCAGCAACGAGGAGCGGAAAGTTTCACCACTTTCTTTACACCCCAGACAACATAACATTTTTATAATCGCAGTTATTTGAGCAGAAATCCAATTTTACATCACTTTTATCTGTAAAAGTACCAGTGGGGAGGGTGCTGTGTAAAAAAGAAAAAGTGCGCAATACAACAACTCATCTTTAAAGACGACTTATGAATTACAGTATGTATCGAGACAGTGAGGATATTCTGATGATTGTGCGGAAATGATTATTGATTAATCATGCCTTACTGCCTTTCTGAATGATTGTGAACAAGATTAAAGCTTTTATCTACAGTATGTGGAAACATAAACTGTCATTAGTATTAAAAAAAAAAATAGTAGTGACAATACACTAGCGTATTACACTACTACTAATAAAAAGGTCAAGATGTGAGGAATGGTAGTGGCTACATTTTACTATGGAAACGGTCAAAACTTAAAACGATACTGAAAGGATCTGTGCCAAACTGTTTGGAAAAAAACGAGACTGAAATGTTTGAAGGGAAAAGAATAAGAAAAATAACTATTCTCCATCGAGTCTAAAATAATGGAAATGATATGATTTGAATGCTTAAAAAGAACACAGTAATAATAATAATAATAATTACTAATGTGCACAATTTAGACAATATCGCTTCATATGACATCCGAGATAAATTAATGTTCCATAAAAAAGTCCGAAATTACAAAGATAAAACTGTTCAAAAGTCAATGTTCTTTATGTGTTCAAAAATATAAAACTATGAGTATAACTTTTTCAAAATCTCAGACTTACTAATAGATTTCACCACAAGATGACGTTTCGAGGTCACATTTGGAGAAATGTGTCATATTTGAGACTACGGTAGAATGGCACATGACCAGAGAGAGCCAATCACAAGCGTTTAGAAAGAGGAAGTGATATGGGAAAAAAAATAGCCATTGCGGCTAGCTTTCAAATGTAATTAAAATTATCATTATGGAAATTTCCAAAAACAACTGTAATTTAATTACACATTCTCTCCTGGTAACGTAATGGAGTACAATTATATACATTTTGTACTCAACGTAATCTTATTCCATGTAATTAGTTACTCCCCAACACTGTTAATAAAGAATCATTTTCGGGCAAATTAGGTAAATTACATATTTCCCGCAGCACCCTTGATAATCTCTCACGGCACCCTGGTTGGGAATCACTGCTACAGAAAATGGATACTTGTCTAGGACAAGAACATTGTGAAGTAAACAACTTTTAACTCTTTTATTGAAAATCTTACATTATACTTGTGGGAATCGTCGATACAGCTGTTCTATTGGCCCTAATTTGATGTTGCTGGTGGACTAATGAATGTATAATATAACCCAATATGGAGACAGCAGAGCGAAAAACACAGTCAACAAAAGAAGAGAGAATTAACGGAAGCGAGGTGGTGTTCATCTGTGGTACCTTGAGCTCCTAGCAGCGTGTCCCTGATGAACTTCTCCAGGACCTCGGCTCGCGTCTGAATTCTGTTGGCATCATCTTCCACTTGTTCTCCATCGGCAGACACTTTCGTAGCCTACACAGAACACACACACATACACACATAAAAGTAAGCATTTAAAAATAAATGAACAGGTTATTGACATCCTTTGTCAAATGAACAATGACACGAGGACCATCAATATTTTAGTTTGTATATGTACACTTTTTTTTAGCTTCCCTTTGTGATTATTGTCTACATCCACATGGTCATGCCTCTACATACTATATATGAACTATGTACAGCAAAACACAAGCTCATGCACTGCGATGCAATACACAATCACAGAAAAGATTTGAGGAATACAAGAATGGAATCTCTGATGAACACACTCTCTCTCACACACACACACACACACACATGCACACACACACACACAGACACGCACAAACACACGCACACACACACAATAGAGTATGTAATTATTGATATTCAACAGGACCATGCCTGTCATTCATCAAGTGTGTGCCTGGGCATCTGGCTGAATGCCTGGTTGTGCACAAGTCATTAAAAATGTGCTGCTTGACAGCATAACTGTATATTTAGACATTTTTGCTATTACGGTCAACTTATTTTGTTTTACCTAGCTGACACCCAAACCTCCAGATTTATAAAAACACATTGATATATGTTTAACAATAGCAAATATATAGGGTGATTGAAAAGTAACTCCATCCATCCATCCATTTTCCCTATTTTAAAATAATTTATTCATATGTTGTAATATTTTTCTCAATTTCTTTGTGTATGTTCCATGATTAAAGGAGAAAGTCTATTCTACGACTTTGGAAGAACATGAAGGGCGAATACGAGAAGTTATGTCTTCCATCCCACAAGAGTTCCTTGTGAAATCAATTAATCCGGGTCCCGGGCGGTTTGAGAAACTGGTGGCTAATACTGGCGAATTATTTTTTTTTTATCGAATTTTAAATAAAACTCCATGCAATACACTTTCTTCTCATGTTCATTTCTTGTAAGAATTATAGTTCAGAAATAAATTACAAGAACTTAAAAATAGGGAGTTACTTTTCAATCACCCGGTAGAATACTGGCCAGTGTAATCCAAATGGAATCATTGTGGATTTTAAGACAAAAAACATGTTTTACTGTGTGCTCATGAGACACCATTAGTCTATTTAAAAGGCACATATTGAAAAATTAACATTTTATTGTCAAATTGTACAGTGGTGGTTTTGTACAGGCGCCATTCAGTTTGCACACTGAGGGAGGGTGGAAAAGCCGCTAAATTGGTACCATAATTTCTCATGTATAATGCGCACCAATGTATAATACGCACACCCAAAGTTGACCTCAAAATTCTGGAAAACCCTTCTACCTATAGAATGCATTTTACAATGGATGATTTTGCTTCTACCCATATGATCAAAACATGAAGTATTATCTGTATTTTATATTTTTCAAAGAATTATTCTGAAGGGCGGCACGGTGGATGACTGGTTAGAGCGTCAGCCTCACAGTTCTGAGGACTCGGGTTCAATCCCCGGCCCCGCCTGTGTGGAGTTTGCATGTTCTCCCCGTGCCTGCGTGGGTTTTCTCCGGGCACGCCGGTTTCCTCCCACATCCCAAAAACATGCATTAATTGGAACTCTAAATTGCCTGTAGGTGTGACTGTGCGTGCGAATGGTTGTTTGTTTGTTTGTATGTGCCCTGCGATTGGCTGGCAACCAGTTCAGGGTGTACCCCGCCTCCTGCCCGATGACAGCTGGGATAGGCTCCAGCACGCCGCGACCCTAAAGAGGAGAAGCGGCTCAGAAAATGGATGGATGGATTATTCTGAAGTTAAGCACTTTATTTGAACACGTGATCTTTATTTACTTGCTCTTACTTTGAAATTCACAGCCCTCCTTTTATTTAGCAAATGAGAAAACACACAATTGTGCTCATATGTTGGATTACCCAGGCAGAATTTGTAAGATGTGCACAGTTCTTTAAAGAAAACATGAAGGACCAGGCGAAACACATTTAATTGTATTTTATTGGGATTCAAATTAAACTGTCAAGCATTTCAGAAAAGCATTATCATTAAACAAAACATAACCATGAAGAAATTAATGATGGTTTTTGTTCAGTCATCAGTCATATTTAAAAAAAAACAAAAACAATAGTTCACAAATTCTGCTTGGGTATGTAAACTTATGAGCACAACTGGAGATCTATGCAGTCATATGTACCCCTGTCATATTGGAATCAAAGTGTCGGCTACACCTTTATCATAACCTCTAGGTGGCGGTGGCATATTAGAATGAAAGTGTACACCTTTTTCATAATCTCTAGGTGGCGGTGGCGTACTAGAATGAAAGTGTACACATTTTTCATAACCTCTAGGTGGCGGTGGCATACTAGAATGAAAATGTACACCTTTTTCATAACCACTGGGTGGTGGTGGCGTACTAGAATGAAAGTGTACACCTTTTTCATAACCTCTAGATGGTGGCATACATTTATAGAATGTGTAAGTTTCTTTACATTTTTCCCTATACTGATGTATAATGCGCACTATTGACTTTTGACAATTGTTTGAGTAAAAAAAATGCACATTATAACAAGAACTTACGGTAACACTAAACAGCCGTTCGTGGGATACCCCGGCTGCGCCTGTTCGTCATGGTAACAAAAGCCATACACTGCATTTGCATTAGACCGGACCGCCTCCCAAAACCAAACCAGTGTGACAAGTAGATAATAAGCGTGCTATAATTCTTTATCTTTCCTGTATTTTGACGAAAACATTTGAGACCTTTTATTAAGACACTTGGAAACTGTTTTAAAGTGTGAAAAATGCATACCGGTATGTACAATATGTCCTTTGTTGTTGTAATGACTGTATACAGTATAACACAGAAATACCCATTACCATGTATACAGTTGCGCTTCATCACAGCATGTACACACCAGTGTCCTGGTAAATTTCCCTTGTAAGGGAATTTGCTTTGATGAGGAATGAGGTATCCATCCATCCATCCAGCCAGCCAGCCATCTATCTATTCATCTAGCTCTCTATCTATCTGTCCATCCATCCATCCGTCTATCTTTAGCTTATCTCTATGTTGGACAGAGGATTAAACCGACATCAGAAGTCACAATTTAAACCACTTGAAATACTGTTGTGAAGCCTAATTACGTCTTTCTGCCACTATTCTGATCTCTTGTCAATCAACTCACAGCTGTAACCTTGCAGGTTGTTTTCATGCTGCGCCACAGTCTGCTGTACAAGTACTCAGACTTGTTTGTCGAAGGATTCTTCACACATTCTGCAAGTAAGTGCCTTATACTATGATCTCACTCTGTGCCAAAGCCCATTTGCTCCAGAGACAGAAACAAAAGGGGATGAAAGAAGGATAAGGAGCAGGAGGAAGGCATACAAGCAACAGAGCGGGACTTAAGTTGGGCCAAAAGCGACACGAAGGCATGTCTACCCTGCTGTGGAGCTGGTCCATCTCAACAACCAGCGATCCCAAGTTGGAGTCGGCCAGCTGCAATAATCTCTCCGGAGCTTTCTGAGGTGACAGCATGTGCTGCAGGAGAGAGAGAGAGAGAGAGAGAGAGAGAGAGAGAGAGAGAGAGAGAGAGAGAGAGTGAGAGAGAGAGAGAGCAAGTATCATGAAGGTGATGCAGCAGACATGATATCTGACATGTTTTGGCTCGGGGCTCGAACATTTCAACATTGTGGCTCAGGGAAAAGAGCGTGCAAGTGGATAGAATTTAACTTGGCGCTGTTGATAATGGATTACATCCTCTTACGTGTCTTTTATTTTCATTACAAG
The DNA here is from genome assembly GCF_024500275.1 of Phycodurus eques. Classification (NCBI taxonomy): domain Eukaryota; kingdom Metazoa; phylum Chordata; class Actinopteri; order Syngnathiformes; family Syngnathidae; genus Phycodurus; species Phycodurus eques. The sequence goes on from NC_084542.1 coordinate 9,838,286, forward strand.
GGATGCGAAGTACACAGGGTCAGATGGTACCTTGAGTTCTTCGGTCATGTTCTCAAAGCGGTACAGGATCTTGTAAGGTGGCGGCAAAGGCGTGGTCAGCGTGATGTCAGTGATGATGCGATACAGACGGTCCATGTCACTGATCAGCAAACCTGAGCACTCGTCATCACACGCTGTGGACACATAAAGCAAGTTAAGTAGCAGTCCAAGCCCAAATAGGTACTGACGTGACGAGGTAATAATGCACACACAGCACCCCATATTGACAGAAATAAACAGAATTGTTGAAATTTTTGCAGATTTATTAAAAAAGAAAAACTGAAACATCACAGGGTGGCACGGTGGACGACTGGTTAGAGCGTCAGCCTCACAGTTCTGAGAACCCGGGTTCAATCCCCAGCCCCGCCTGTGTGGAGTTTACATGTTCTACCCGTGCCTGCGTGGGTTTTCTCCGGGCACTCTGGTTTCCTCCCACATCCCAAAAACATGCATTAATTGGCGACTCTAAATTGCCGTAGGCATGACTGAGAGTGCAAATGTTTTTTTGTTTCTATGTGCCCTGCGATTGGCTGGCAACCAGTTCAGGGTGTACCCCGTCTCCTGCCCGATGACAGATGGGATAGTCTCCAGCACGCCAGCAACCCTAGTGAGGAGAAGCGGCTCAGAAAATGGATGGATGGACGAAATATCACACAGCCATATGTATTCAGACCCTTTGCTCAGAAGCACCATTTTGAGCTAATACAGCCATGAGCCTTTCTGGGAAAGATTCACACCTGGATTTGGGGATCCTCTGCCATTCCTTGCAGATCCTCTCCAGTTCTGTCAGCTTGGATGGTGAACGTTGGTGGATAGCCATTTTCAGGTCTCTCCAGAGATGCTCAATTGGGTTTAAGTCAGGGCTCTGACTGGGCCATTCAAGAACAGTCATGGAGTTGTTCTGAAGCCACTCCATTATTTTAGCTGTGTGCTTGGGGTCATTGTCTTGTTGGAAGGTGAACCTTCAGCACAGTCTGAGGTCCTGAGCACTCTGGAGAAGGTTTTCGTCCAGGATATCCCTGTACTTTGCCGCATTCATCTTTCTTTCGATTGCAACCAGTCGTCCTGTCCCTGAAGCTGTAAAACACCCCCACAGCATCATGCTGCCGCCCCCATGCTTCACTGTCGGGACTGTATTGGACAGGTGATGAGCAGTGCCTGGTTTTCACCACACATGCCATTTAGAATCAAGGCCACAAAATTCTATCTTGGTCTCATCAGACCAGAGAATTTTATTTCTCACCATCTTGGAGTCCTTCAGGTCTTTTTGTAGCAAACTCCATGCAGGCTTTCATGTGTCTTGCACTGAGGAGAGGCTTCCGTCGGGACTGGTGCAGGGCTGCAGTGATGGTTGACATTCTAGAACTTTCTTCCATCTCCCGACTGCATCTCTGTAGTTCAGCCACAGTGATCTTTGGATTCTTCTTTACCTCTCTCACCAAGGCTCTTCTCCCCCAATTGCTCAGTTGTGCTGGACGATTAGTTGTAGGAAGGGTTCTGGTCATCCCAAATGTCTTCCATTTAAGGATTATGGAGGCCACTGTGCTCTTAGGAACCTTAAGTGCAGCAGAAACTTTTTTTATAACCTTGGCCAGATCTGTGCCTTGCCACAATTCTGTCTCTGACCTCTTCCTTTGACCTCTTGATTCTCATTTGCTCTGACATGCACTGTGAGCTGTGAGGTCTTATATAGACAAGGGTGGCTTTCCTAATCAAGTCCAATCAGTATAATCAAACACAGCTGTACTCCAATGAAGGTGTAGAACCATCTCAAGGATGATCAGAGGAAATGGACAGCACCCGAGTTAAATATGAGTGTCACAGCAAAGGGTCTGAATACTTATGGCTGTGTGATATTTCAGTTTTTCTTTTTTAATAAATCTGCAAAAATTTCAACAATTCTGTTTTTTTCCGTCAATATGGGGTGCTGTGTGTACATTAATGAGGAAAAACATTAACTTAAATGATTTTAGAAAATGGATGCAATATAACAAAGAGTGAAACATTTCAGGGGGTCTGAATACTTTCCATACCCACTGTATGTGAATGAAGCTTCGTGAAATCGGCTCTTTAATCTATATAATGATTGTATATAAGTTGTTGGAATTTTGCTGAATAAATCATATTTTTCAACATATAACCTATTTAATTGTGTTTGCCTAGAACATTTAGTTATTCATAAAATGATATAAAAAATTTTGGGGAACAACCTGTAATATACTGTACTGTATATCTTTTTTCCTTTTAGTTGTTACTACTGAAACAAAATTAACAGCAAAGTAAATTTTTTTTGTTGTAAGCTATTGACAATGTGTTTCCTTCTCTGCACTTTCAACTACAACTACATTTTATTATTCTTTTTTTTTGCAGTGTGGAATTTTGATTGTTTTTATAGCTGACACAGTGTTGTTAACCTTAAGGGACTTTCCATGAGAGTCTCATCAGTGTGTGAGAGGACACAGCGCAGGGAGGTAAGCGCACCTGTTATGAGCACACTGCAGGCTGAGAATACCCATAAATTGCACATCAGGGGACTCATTCAGACACACGCATTACACATTGTGTGCGTGGAGTGTAGAGTTTTTCTTTCCTTTCTGCAGCCAGGGGCTGATTTATTGTTGAAATTACAATTTCTGACAAGGGGATTCTAAGATAAATTAAATAGAAAGACTTTCTTCTCTATCAATCTCTGACAGAACCAGAGCGTACTCACACTCAGACACACACACACATGCGCGCACCCACACACACACACATACACACAAAAGTTACACTGAAAATATTCACAGTATATACTACAAAAATCTGAAACTAATTAACATAAAAACAACTAATCCCTTATTTAATAAGTCAAGACTGGAAAATCCTTTTCAATGTGTTATGCAAAGGCATTGTATTTAATTTTTTACAAAATACATCAATTTTAGCATTCTCAGCACAAAAAAGTCCGCTTTTGATTATACTATCAGTTTTTAAATTGCCACAAGCATTATTTAATTTAGTCATACATAGCACTAAGATAGTATCATGTATGTTATTATCATTGTAAGGACTGTAGGCGATCTAAAAATGCATACGTTTAAAGAGCATGGAAAGTGGATTTAGAGATTGGTTTCTAAATAAATTATACTGTACGTTTGATGATAATAAGATAATTGCTTGAAAGTGTGCATGTATCTCTCTCTCTCTCTCTCTCTCTCTCTCTCTCTCTCTCTCTCTCTCTCTCTCTCTCTCTCTCTCTATATATATATATATACACCGTGAGTGTGTGTGTGTATATATATATATATATATATATATATATATATATATATATATATATACAGCACTCTATTTATTTTCACGTCAACACAAACTTGATGTGGATACTTATTTGTGTATAGATGAACGATAAATTGGACGTTTGTGTTAGCTTTTCACCAAACACATGCTTCTCACTGCAAAACACACATGACATGCAGGTGAGTGATGAATCATTTGTTACCTTAATGTGACATGTTTGTTTTGGATGGCACATACAAATGTTGTCATTTAAATGTCCCCGCAAGTCACTTTCACACATTCAAATCCTGTGTGCTCGGCTTGCCGATGGACATCTTTTCATTGGAAAAAAATTATAAATTATGGTCTAGATTAAATGCAAATTAAAGTCACATGGTAAATGTTACTGGAGGTGATAGTTTTTCAAATTATGATTATCACGACCGTGCGTGGGTGTGGACAAATGCTTGAGGTCCACAGCCGCGGTTATCACCAGCTCATACTGTATTAACCCCTCTTTTGCCACACAGGCCAAATGCAGTGACTTCCACAAAGACTACTTAATGCAACACCATCGTTGCACCTCATTTAAAGGGAATGCAAGAAGCCGCTTTGACTGGCGGAAAATGAAGTCGGCTGTGTTCACTCCTACAACGGTGCAGACAGCCCCTTTTTTAAATGCGCCGGCTTTGTGCATCTGAGAAATTACGAAAATCAAGACCAATGCGCCACCGTTCAGACTTCCTGTACTTGCGCCGTGGAATTTTTACATACATTATTATTATAAGGAATAGGTGTATTCTTTTTTACAATGGTGGTTAAAGGATGAATACAGGTTATGTTACTGTCAACGGTATGGTTGGTTTCTACAGTTTGCTTTAGTCTACTGCATTTTACACTAGTGAATGTAAAAAAACTGAGAGGAACATGAGTGACAGCTCATCTTATTGTGACACACTCATCATTTTTACATTTATATGACTATTAGGAATGTTAAAATGATACTTAAAAATGGTCTGTACATGGATTAAAAAAGAAAGGCTAACTGCATTCTGTACAATGAGGAAAAAATTTTTATTCTCGTGGTATTGCAACAAAACCACAATTTAAGTAAGCATGACCAGTACAAATCGTTTACAGTTGAGGGACATTTCTGAGAAAAAAGTAAAACACAATAAGTTGATCTAGAAAGGCGTGGAATGATTAGAACTGTAATGTGTGTCTACGAATTGAGGCTGATTAAAATATATACATACTAAATGATCTTTAATGGAAGAGAAGCAGAATTCTGCGTGTATAAAACAGAGATGGGAAAGGGAACTAAACGAGAAAATCACAGACTGACAGAATAGTTCTGAAGAATTAACATTGTCTCGCCTTTGAAGAAACCGCTGTTGGAAGAACATGATCAGGTTCTTTATCACACCCAAACTAAAGAACAAAAATCTTTAAAGTAACACAGCCATGTTGATGCCAGTGGGGTGCAGTCAATTTATAGAACTCTCACGTGTTATGGTTCTGTTTGCCTGTTAAATTTTAATTTACAATGGTACTGTATGTTGTTTATCAGGAGAATCTGTGTCAAGGGAAGGTATAATCTGCTTCTGATCATGCTGGTAACTTTTGTATGCTGTATTTTTAAAATGGAAAAATAAAGCAAAAAAAAGTATTAATATAGATTTTACAACGGTAATTGTTTCACGTTTTAACTGATTATTTAAATGATCTATGGGTAAAATCTTATACAAATCGGAAGTCAACCAGAATCCTGGAAAGGATAGTGTTCGACCTTAGAGGTTTCTTTGAAGTGAGAAAAAAGGAAAGTAAAACAGCAAATAAGTCTGTGTCTATATGTGCCCTGCGACTGACTGGCGACCAGTTCAGGGTGTAGTCCGCCTTTCGCCCACTGGGATAGGCTCCAGCACCCTGCGACCCTAACCAGGATAAGCGGTGTTGAAAATGGATGGATGGATAGTTCAAAGTTCAATTCACCGTTACAAAAATGAACTAGTTCAGTTCATACTTCAACATTTTGAACTAAGTTCACCATTCCAAAAATTAACTAGCTCATAGTTCTTTTTTTTTTTTTTCTCAATGTTGCTGAGGGGCTATTCCCCTTAAAATACTGGCATTTCATTTTCCCATTGTTGCCACCCACTCAGTCCACACTTGTAGCCAGCTGCAGCTTTCACCCTACAAAACATGAGGAAAAACGTTTTGCTTGAATGGTCTTTTTTAAAATGAGGAATTAAAACAAAAACAGGACTTTTGTCCTTTATGTACAAACAAAAACAGTATGACAGAAACGATGATGAAAGGACATTGATAACTTTACATTCCTTACAGCTCTGGCTGACTATATTAACTATTCTTCGACACCAGAATGAGCTCGTTCTCTTATGTTCAGCAGGCAGAAATGAAGTAAGTTCAGTTCACGTTCGCACAAAATATGGAGTAGTTCATGAACTTTCGTTCATTGAATTCGTTCAGGTACAACACTGCTCCCATCATTGTCAATCAAACCTTGTTATAAAGTCTAACAGATCTAAACTGTTAGCAAGTCTCCATTACTCAGAGCCACTAAATGGAGGGCTCGGCTACCACAGAGCAAGCGAACTGACATCTGATTGCCTCAGTCCATGTGACCCATCAGGACTTATTATTATGGTCTGGGGCACAACAGGGAAGCCAGTTTGCTGTCAGGCTGCACCAGCACAATTGCACATCTAATGCACGAACACAGGCTTGGCATCTGAATGCATGGAGCAATCACCTCTGCGACCAGCGAGCAATTTCTTATCAGCATCTGTCTTACAAACCTCTTTCTATCCTCTCCCTGGTGCACACACACAACTACCTCAAGACATGCTAATGGAAGCAAATTGGCCCCATCATTATGATCATATTAAGTTTAAATTAGCTCCAAATGACATTAAAATTATAGCCGAAATAACTGGAATTTCAATTCTGATGCAGACTATCCCATCCGTCTCCCAAGGCAACCGGGTGAAAGCTGCTCATTTGCACTTGCTTAGAAAAATCAAGTAAAAATGGCAACATCAGGTGAATGCACTTGGTGCCGACAGAGAAAAATTGGAGGAGAAGAAAGCGAGTGGGGCGAGGATGCCTGTGGGTAAACTGTGTTTAACCGCAATTTGGTCTTTGTGTTGGCTTCTGTTGTTGGAAAGCAGCCAAAGAGAACAGCGTAATGATTTTAGTTTTAATGAATTACATTAAGGTACTTTTATTGATTTCAAGTTTTCAACTACATGTCAACTAAAAAGTTACCTTTTCATTGGCATGATGGTAGTTTGTTACCAGTGTAAAACAAAATACTTGGAATTAATGTTTATTATTCTTCCTTATGGAGGGGCTCAACATGCCCGGAAACACACAGATTCAATGTATTGTATGTATTTCATGGGTTAAAGACACAAACCCCCTAAAACACATGTAGCAGTAAACCATGGAAAGTCATTTCAAATTAGCCCCAGCACCAGTTTCGCCAATCAACATGAAATTGAGTGGACATACAGTGGATTAAAAAAAAGTCTACACACCCCTGTTCAAATGCCAGGTGTTTGTTTTACAAAAAATTACACCAAGATAAATCATTTAAAAACTTTTTTACACCATTGTTACCAATAAGCTGTACAATTCAATTGAAAAAATAAATTCTTTCAAGAGTGGAAGTAAAAAAGGTTTATAACAAAACTATGTTAAATAGGAGTCACCACACAGCTGCCACCATTTAAAGTGCCTCTGATTAACCTCAAATGCAGTTAAAATGTTCTAGATGTGTTCTTGCTTTCTATTTGAAGTCTGAGGGTTTGGAGGTCCTGACTGGTATTTGGAAATGTTAAAAAATCCCTCCACCTTGTCCCAGTTCCACCTGAAGAAAAAAAGCCCCAAAGCATGATGTCACCACCACACTTTACTGAATGTATGGAGTTCTTTTGGTGATAACCAGTGTTGGGTTTGCGCAGAACATAACATTTGGGATTAATGCCAAAAGGTTTATCCTTGGTTTCAACAAATTTTCCCACATTTCCCACACAACCATTTCCCACTAAGGCTTTCATCAATCCACTCGTACCCCATAGCCCAGATATATGTATGATAAATGCGGGAGATTGTTGGCACATGTATCAAACAGTCAGTACTTGCCAGAAATTCCTCCTTCAATTTTGCTGTTAGCCTCTTGGCAGCCTCCGTGAGCGGTTTTCTTCTCGTGTTTTCATCAATTTTGGCGAGGCATCCAGTTCTTGGTAATGTCACAGTTATGCTATATTTTCTGCCTTCACTGTGTTCCATTGTATATTTAAATGCAATGTAGTTCTTTTTAACTTTCTTCTGACTGATTCCTTTGAAAAATAAGATCCTTCTGATGCTGTGGAAGATCTCAGTGGAGAATGGCCTGTACTGTAAAATGTGACTACTAAAATGTCAGGAAACGCATACCAGTAAATCTATGCATTCATTCATTTACCATACCGCGTATCCTCACAAGGGTCGCGCGTGTGCTGGCACCTAGCTCAGCTGACATCTGAACTTTATTTCGGATTAATCAGTCACTTTAAATGGTTGCAGGTATGCGCTAACTCCCATTTAACATCGGTTTGAATGTGATTGGTTAATTCTGAACACAGTCATATCCCAGTTATAAGAGGGTGTGCACACTTGTACAACCACATTATCTCAGTTTGTTTATTTTTACCTCCCATCTCGAAAGTCAATTTTTTTAAAGAGTTGTCTCATTAATGGCGGAAAAGGGTTCTTTTTTTTTATAGCCGATATATCTACCATGACAGGGCGCACAGAAAAGTCTGAAGGACCCATGCCTGAAATTTAACAGGACGTCGGGCATGTAGGCACGCAAAATTTAAGGCTCACACTTTAGCGAGCTCCTACTAGGGAAGTCGTCCAAATGAGTCCCATTGTGACTCAGCTACACTAGACAGACAGGCAATGTTAAATTGCAAATCTTTTTTGACTATCCCATTTGATGTGGTCGGAGCATGGATTGAAAGTTTGTAAATTACTAAACTTTCACCTATGGTAACAATACAAACAAATATAGGTAAATAAATGTGGCTGTTATCACTGAAGGTATATATTAATATGCTGACTATAAGAACTAGATAAATAGCACAGCAAACATAAATTCAAAAGTAAAAAAGTGATAATGTATAAAAAGATTGTGTGTTAGTCCTTACAGATGATCCCAGATGGTCCACACACATGCCTTTCCATGCACTGGTCACAAGACCTCCCAGATGCCCCGACCGTGCATCGGCATTGGCCAGTGACAGGGTCACACGGTCCGGGCAACGCCCCCCACGGGGAACACTTACACTCCTCGCATCGACCGCCGGGCATCTGAGGGTTACCATGATAACCAGTGGAACATCTGGACGGGGAAAAGGAAGTCAATGGTAAAGCAGCCATTAACTAATGCAAGTGCATATTTTACCAGTTGATTCATAGTCATCACAATGGCTTCAAAGTAAATTACACTTAAAAAAATAGACTACACAATACTGTTTATTTGTAGTTGTTTTGTCAGAAAAACATCTTGCACTTAATACTAGCCAAAATGGAATGAGCTATACAGGTATGGTTTGTTCAATCGTCATTGCAAAATGTGTAAAATAAAATTTGCATTCTCTGGAATTGCACCTTTGAAACATATATCCCCCCCAAAACAATGTAATTTAGTAAATTTGTTTCTGACCTTTCACAGTATTTTCCCTCGTATCCCTCAGGACAAGACGTACAACGGTAGTCATCATACCCTTCGGTGACGCACATTGGACTAAAACTAGACACATGGGGAAAGAGTTCAGTTAACGATATCAATATGGAACAACGGCAAAGCAAATTAAATGTCCACTGTATTATGATAAATAGTGGAACAAGGCTGTTTATTTATTCAACTGCACAGGGATCCAAACGTTTATTGGAGAGGAGGCTGTTACTACGCAAAAGTACTGTGAAGTGTTTTTTTCCACAAATAATACATATTACACTATGTATCGTGAAGAACACAACACTGGAGCCTATCCCAGCTGATTTTGGGCAAGAGTGTGATAAAGCAGAAGCCCGTATTTGAGCCATTAACATGTTTAGTCATATACCAGTGCTGTTGTGACTTTCGGTTTATCTTGTCAGCTCTCACAGCGAGTCACTCGCATGATATGTTTGGCCCATTATTTACGCCAGATACCCTTCTTGACAGATCCCACCCTCTTTGTATCCAGGCTTGGGACCAGCAGTGGCTGTACCACTACACTACCCGTGGACATATCCAGTAATGATACAGCATTTTAAAAAGAATTAATTTGTGCGACGGCAACATATACTTGTTCCCAGGTGTCGTAAGGGGGCAGGCGCAAGGTTTGCAGTCATCATGGAATCCTCGGACCACACCGTAGAATCCCGCAGCACAGCGCTCACAGTGATCCCCCTCTGTGTTGTCTTGACAGTTCTTTATAAAGAACACACGAAACCATACACATGATGCAAATAGCTGAATGCTAAGTGGCCAATAATGCTATTGTACATAAAAACTATCCATCCATTTTCTGAGCCGCTTCTCCTCACTAGGGTCGCGGGCGTGCTGGAGCCTATCCCAGCTGTCATCGGGCAGGAGGCGGGGTACACCCTGAACTGGTTGCCAGCCAATCGCAGGGCACATAGAAACAAACAACCATTCGCACTCACAGTCATGCCTACGGGCAATTTAGAATCTCCAATTAATGCATGTTCTTGGGATGTGGGAGGAAACCGGAGTGCCCGGAGAAAACCCACGCAGGCACGGGGAGAACATGCAAACTGCACACAGGCGAGGCCGGGGATTGAACCCGGGTCCTCAGAAATGTGAGGCTGACGCTCTAACCAGTCGGTCACCGTGCCGCACATGAAAACTAAACTTTTTTTATTATGTTTAATTATACGGCTATCATCAAGTGATAGAAATTCAAGATAAACGCTGTATACAGGACAGGTGAGCTGTATTACACATTTGGCGTAATTTTAATTTTTAATTTTCAAGTTTTAATAATATAGCCAATTCTTGCTCGAAGGATTGCACATTTTAATGAGAAGTGTTTTAAAAAAAGTTTAATGTTAGACTTAAGCTTTAAGTTAATGTTAGCTTAATATTTAACTTTTTATCAGGGTGGAATATATGATATTCACTAGCGATGAAAAGGCATATTTTTATGTGAGAATATGCTCAAACACGGTCAATGAAGTTTAAAAAATATATAGCCATTTGAATATTTTGTTGGAATTTTAATTAATATGTTTTAGTTTTCAACAAACAGATATCTGCACTGTAGAAGCAACTGCCAAAGCAGTGAAAGAAAAATAATTTCTTTTCAGCACAATTCAAGGCCTTCTTTTTTTTTTTTTTTTTTTTTTTTTTTTAACCGAGGCAGGAAATATTGCCATTCCCCATGCTGCACATAACGGTCGATAGTGAATAGCTTCTTTCATGTTTGGATGATTTCATTCTCCGTATTTGTTAGAAAAGTTAGAATGGGCACACACATACATACATTAATCACAAAATATACACATAATGCCCATTTATATGTGTGGGTATAGTTTCCAAATTTATATACAATAATAATTTGGTTATCAGTATCAGTACATAGGAGTACCCTTGATTTTTCTCCCCTCCAGGGTCATGCTTTGTTGTGCTGGTTTTGTTTGTTAAAATGAGACCTTCAATCAGCTGCAACAGGAAGTTGTATTTCCATTAACTTCCCGTGTTCCTTGTTACTGCTAATTACCCCAGAAACAAACTCGTTTAGCGTTTTCAATTTGGCTCGCTCGGTTAGAAAATTCTAATGACGCTGGTATGGAAGGTGCAATGAAAATGGGCAAGGAAATCAGAAATGGCTATGAGGCGGAACAGAGGTAGGAATAAAACAAGTGAAAAGGGAACGGAAAAGAAGCGAGAAAAGGAATTTTTAAAAAAATGAACAAAAGCGAAACATGTTGGATGTAATTGGGTTTGAGCGATATAGTGGATTGCGTGCAAGGAACCAAGAGTTCATTCACTGCTATCAAGGAAAGGCTTACCTAATGTTCTTTGCAAGAATAAGAAATGAAAAAGGGAATGAGTGAGAATGGGGTTGAAATAAATAAAATGAATGGCATTGGCAATAAAAAAAAAATGTGAAAGGAGTGAGGTTACCTCAGCAGGCTGACAGCATTAACGTGTCAATACATCTGCATCCCTATACGATACAGTATATTGCTGGTGGATATTTTTAGTTGCTGCACTGACTGGCTCTGTCTTATTTCTAAACAACAATCAGTTAGCTGGAATTACCATGATTCTGCAAATGGTAGCGTAATATTATTTGGTTGCTTAATTTCATACTTGATGGGTGGACTGGCTTTCCAAACTACTGTATTTGTATGCAAACAATTAAAATGTACACTTAACAAAATATGTCTCTTTTAAGATACAGCATTTTCAATTTTTTTTTGCAATACCAAATAATGTAAAAAACTAAAAGTTAACTGATCACCTGTGATGGCCACTGACGATCACCCTGAATTCATACTGTCAGCAAATTGCTTTATAGGCCATTCCTACTTTTGGATTTGACAGTTTTTGACCTCACAAAATTGTTGTAGTACACTACTTTTTAAAAGTGACTTTCCATAAATGTTTTATCAATGTCATTCTTCATCCATTTTCCATACCGCTTATCCTCACTAGGGTCGCAGGCGTGCTGGAGCCTATACCAGCTATCTTTGGGTGAGAGATGGGGTTCACCCTGAACTGGTCGCCAGCCAATCGCAGTTAATGTCATTATGAATGATATACCCATATAATAGTGTAGAATACAATTTATTGACTCTTTGGTTTATATTTAATATCTTTTAATATAATAATTAGCTTTCTTTTTTGATTGGTCAGGAGAAAGGCTCTACTGCCTTATAGTGAAGCATGTGTGTTAACGTTCCCGAACATGGTTGTTGCTCTATTAAATAAATAAATAAATATTTGTTGTATTTTTTATTTGTCTTTTTTTTTTTTTTTTTTTTTGATGTAAATGATTCTTGTTGTTACTAAGGTCTGCAAAACAAAATTAGGAGGTGAGATTTTCCACATTGAAGAGACGGACACCATACTCTCTGCCAGTACTCTGTCGCCTATTGACATGGACTGTGAAATTCAAATTCTCCTCTCTTGAAGTACCTTTGGCCCACGATCAAGAGCGACAGAATGACGTGAAATATGAATAAGCCTGGTCTTGTTAATTACAGCGAGGCTAATTAAACTTCTTTTCTCACTCTCAACTTCTTTTCTCACTCTCTTTCAAAAGCTTCCTGGCATATGGCTGAATGGTGATTCTAGCCCAAGAGTGTCTCACATACACACATACACACACACACACACACACACACACACACCTATACACAAGTTACCTGGCATATGGATGTGTCAGGGTCACAGGTGGTCGAGTGGCCGCTGCACTGGCACTGAACACAGCTGCCCATGCCCACAGCAGTGGGGACTCTGGAGGCCGGAGCAGATGCGTGTGAGCTGCTCCGAAGGCGGTAGAAACCGGCTGCACACTCCTGCATAGAAAAAGAGAAAAGGACATAAAACAGAGTGAACAGACAACATCAGTAAGAGTTAACAAAGCAGGCAGGGTACAACTGTAGAAGGACCTTGCCGAATGTCAGATCGTTTTTGTGTGAGCATGCATTCCCACAGTCACAATAAAATGTGAATAATAATGGAGGTTGCACAGAGCGAAGACAACACTACTCATGGGCTCATAATTATCCTAAATTGCTATTTCTCAAGGCAACTGTTGACCTCCGCTTTCACACATACAGTCAATTAAGGGTTATTCCCCTCAGTAACTTTTGAACACACACGAGCACACACCTGTGTGTTCAGCAATAATTAATGAAGTCCTTTTAAAGAGCCATCTGCTCCCTCTGTTCGAGCTAAACGCCCGTTTTAGAAATACTTTAATAACGACAGCAGCTACAAACAGGATGCCCATCTGTTGGCAAAGCCCTCGACAAAAGTTTTAAGTTGAGCTACACTTTATTATTTGCCTTCAAGTTGGCACACTTCAGACTTGTCAGACAATAAAGCTGGATGGTCCGCCGGCCTTTGGGTCACTAAAACCAAGGTTTAAAAAAATAGATTTACAAGTATAAATTGATGACCATCACCTAGAGGATTCGGCCAGAGCTGTGGCTTGTGTGTATCATAACCCCCTTCTACAAAATCCACACTCAACTAAAAATTGGCTTAGCTCCTCTTTGCTTTCTGTGGCTTAAGAGCAGAAGCCGGATTCAGCTGAATTGGTTTGACAAACATCACAATTGAACGGCGGGGCCTAATCCCAACGAGGCAAAGCAAAACACAGGCAGCAATTTAAAGCTCAGACATTCTACTGGAAACACACGTCAAAGTTCTCTCAAGAAGTTTCAAACATTTGAACAGTTGAGACCAGCATATCATTAATGTTTGCAGTACAAATAATTGTTTGCAATATTCTAATAGAAGTACTGATTCATTATCCTACTAAAACGGGAATAATGTATATTTGTCCCAAATTGGAAAAAAAACAAAACAAAAAAACAACGATGACCCTTGCAGCCTTTTTTTCAAGGTGAATCATCAACATAGTTTAGTTTATTCATTTATTTGTCAGGGACCATGTACAGAAGACAAACAAAAAGAGTGGAGATGATCTGAGCCAGATTATATCTTTGTACCTAATTTCCATCAGCAATCCCTGTGCCAGGAAAGAAAGAAAATAAAGAGTAGAAATTTAGGAAATGATGGTCAAAATTTGACGCTCACATTAGACAGCGTAGGATAAAAAGCTTGCCGATTTACTGCACATTGGCTAGGATTGGGTTTGAGTCGGCACCCTGTTACAACAGTTCCACTATCCTTTTCCTTTATCGGTATTTTTACTTTTCCCACCTTTTTTTTCCATCAAGTGTTTGTTTTGCCTTGTGCTAACCAGTTTGGAGCTTTTTACAGTTTTAGCCATGGTAGTGTAGAATATCGCCCGTGAATCGGCAGCCTGTTTACAACAGCTCCGTTCCTACAGTACTGTATGTGTATGTGTATTACTCGCCAAACAACAAACTAACGGCAGTTAGAAAACTGCAGTTGTTTGTTTGCATTCAAACTTGAGCTCCGGGCATCAAATGCGCTGTGATCATTGAATTAAAATCTCTGCATCCCGGTGGCCTCATGCTGGTTGTTAGAGAGTTCAATCATGTTTCTTTCTCTCATCGATGAACTACAAAATGTAGACAACAAAATAAGAAATCTCTGGACCTGCTGGATGCCAAATGACAAAGTGGAGGGAGCTCGTTTTGTATAATTATTATTTTATTTCTTGGAGTAGTTTACAGTATGCTTAATGTTCGATTTGATATACCTGCTTCTGTTTGGGGCTTATTGAGGTGTTTTCCACAGTCTAAGTTCGTCCAACTGTGATTGGGCCAAACTGGCTGCTTCAAACCAAAATGGCCAATTTATTTTTCAGTATTGGTGTTGGGTGCTTGAAACACTTTGTGGTGTCGGGGTGGACTTTTTTTCTTCCAACTTTCCAGTGAGTTTTAGGGGTTTGTGTTCAGGAGCCCTAAAATAGGTAAATTTTCACCAGGATAGATGCACTTTCCCAATTGAGTGACTTTTCAGGCTTTCCCAAAAGCGTCCTTCCGTCAGAAGAATAATTAACAACAATTCCAAGACAACTACCAAAAACAATGCCCGGATACTGTAGTGAAGTATATATTTGTGGTTAGCTGACTGCAAACGCACCTCACAGGATAGTCCGGAGTATCCAATTGGACATTCACATTTTTCTATTTGGTAGGCTTTCTCACTCTCCCTCGTGGGTGTACCTTCTTCTGCCACAGTGAGATTTATCTCTGAAATACTGTGAGGGACACAATAATTTTTTTTGCTATACTTATTTTTTCCAATCACATTTAAGACAAGATTGTCTGTGTGCGTTATACTGGCTGTTTCGCATCTGGTTGCCATGTGAGGCCTTGATGAGGATGTAGTCCACATAGAACAAAACATCCATGAAGTCCTGCCGTGTCATTGGCTGTCCATCTGCATGCCTCCACTCATGCTGTAGACAGAGACAAAACATTGATCGCAAACTTACATTTACCAAAATATACAACACAAACACATTTTAAGTTTATTGAGTTCCCGAAGCCTGAACATACCTCTGTCATGTCTATCTCGTGCCGTGTGAGCTGACCAATCTGGAGTCCCGCTACGTGGCGTGTCATCACAATGTTGTGGCTAGCGCCGCCCTTAATGATAACCTGGGGCTCGTATGAGGAGGGCCCAGTTTCATCTCTAGCCTCATAGTATACTGCATACTTCAACTTCCCACCGTATGCTGTGATCTATTGGGAACATGTTGGGAATGGATCAATGACCGTATAATAAATGATGAGAAAAACAAGTTTCCTACCATGGAGCCTCGGAACTGTTGTGGTAGTTTCCAGTAATAGGGCTCAGAAAGAACTGTGGTGACAAGCTCAGCGTGTGCGAGGATCTCTGGGTGTTTGAAGCTCACTCCTGTTCTCGTCTCAACAATGCTGTTTTTATCCACCAGGGGAAGCACTGTCTGCTCTGGCCTCAGTGTTAACTGCAAAGCAAACCAAAAGGTGGGAAAATGTGCCTGTTTTGGTGCACACTTTATGTTTGAATGCATAAACCAGATGACAACGGAACCATAAAAAACAAACAGCAGTGGCTATATTAAAACAACTACAATTTGTGGATCTTGCAAGCAAAAATAGTCTTCATGCAAGAATATTAGGAACACGTGAATGGAAAATAAAAGGTGAAAAATACACTATATTTAAAAATATTATGTTATCTATTAGAAGTCGCAATGGAGCTCAAGTAATCTATTTTTCCTAGTCTCTTTTCTGTGTCACATTTCATTGCTGGGCAGAGTTCATAACTACCCCTACCACTAACAAGGTGAGAAGGTTTAAGAGAACCAATTTTAAGATATTTTACAACTTTTGAAGGCTATATTGATCAAATTTAAGACCTCTCATTTACTAAATGTTACCACAATGAACAGAAATATTATATCAGAATTTTGTATTTATTTCATTTGTAAGTAATTTTGCTCTAATATTTTCTAAATGCTATTTGAGGCTGACATTTTTGGGGGATTCCCACCAGCTCCCGAGGAGATGGGAGTGAATTTCACTATTAATCACGGGATTAGGCAGGAGCAGGCAGGAGCGGGGGGAAAAGGATGGGATTGGGATTCTGTAAAATTTTCGGGATTGGGAACAGTCTCTGTCTGTCTGTGGGAGGGAATGGAATTTGCTTTTTTTCTTAAACACTCACTGTGAATTGGGTGGAAGTGGGATCAATGTGAATGGGAGTCAAAATCCATGCTTTCTTTTCTCTTGTTGAAATTAGCCTGTTTTGAGGGCATGCTCCTGTCTATGTATAAATGAGCCACTGTCCAATCGTGAATCCAGCTTTTGGACAATGGCGATGGCTACTTGTGCGCTTTACAGTTGATATACTACAGCTCTAGCAACCTTTTCTCGTGTTATTGGAGACATTACTCGCGTTAGACACACAGTAAAAGCTTCATCTCCAACCCGCCAAATTACACTTGCGGATCTGTCCATGTGGCACATGATTTGCCAAATACATTCACAGAAATAGGCAGTTCACAAAATATTTACTTGGTTGTGTAATTTTACATTTGATGGGTGAGCAGGCACGCCAAACAACCATTTCTATAGAAGTAACAAAATGTACTGTGTGTGTGTGTATTAATAACATTCAACCTTTTTAAAGCTTTAAGGCTCTGCAGAAACCCAAATTAAAAAAATAAAACAGCAGTCATGTTAAATCTGTTAATGACACTCAGCGGGAGAGCATAAATACAAGCAACGCTCATGTTTGCTGCATGTGCTTTGGGTCAGAATAGTTTTGCCAAAGAAGGACTAAGCATGGCATCAAAACAATTGGAATCAGTAACAACAGCTAAATGGAAAATCGTTAAACCTACAACTGCCAATTTGTGTTGTCACTGTGTGGCTCCATGGTTTCGGATCAGTAAACAACGAAGTGCTAGCCATTCTTCACAACCTCGACACTATTGCTCCAACTCCTGCATTTTGCTGTGCAGTCAAATGTTCCTAGTTTTCCAAAATGTTTTGTAATTGTTTGAAATTCTATAAATATGTTTTTGGGACCAGAGGTTGTAGTGTATTCAGGGTATAAACTATTAATAATTGCAATCGCTATTATGGGAGGGTCAATTAATGGCTTATATTTGCTATTCACGGCCGGGCTCAGTCCCTATCCCCTGGGAACAGTGGGGTCCATTGTAAACCCGTAAAAGTGTTTACAAGTGTCGTTACCGTTGGAGTCTTCCTGTCTGATGTGTGAATAATATTTGAGTTATCATCAACAGGCTGGAGTAAATTAAAGTGGTTTTCATCCTTCCTGTCTCCCATTTTAGTTATTTTCATTTCAGCATTGTGCGAATGATATCAGGGGTTCATTATTGACTCGGGGATACTGTTGAGCGGAGTGATTTTAAAAATAGATTAATCTGCCGGGGCTGGGATCTTTTTTTTTTTTTTATGTCCCTGAAGTCCTACAGTGTTGATATGAGGCTCTGCCGAAGTGTCTAGTTGGTTGGGAAGAAAAGATGCGACCTCTATTAAGCTTATATAGCTCGGACATGAAGGCAATACTGGCTGCATAATAAAGCCATTGTCACACATGGTAGACTGCTGATTTCAATCTCCATGATAACACAAAATGTATTCAATTTCAAATATTTAAATACAATACCCGAATGGTGGCTGGTTAGGTTTTACTTAGTATCAACAAAATAAATGATAAGAAAAATAACATTATTGTTATTCCCTAAAAATCTCAGCAAGGAGAATTCAATTAAAAAGTGTGATTTTAAAGGGTAACATGGTCTAGTCTAAACTGTATATTGTATCAGACACATGCCTCAATTGATCGCCACGGGCTTCGTCCACTTAAATAAACACCACACCTCAATTAAGAAACAACTATTGCACATTCATATATTATTATTATTATTGAATATTATTATACAAATACATGTGTACAAATAAAGGCTTCCCCTTAATAAATTCACTCAAACCCTGGTACTATCTGTGACTAAATAAACACCCATGGCAAAAATATGAATATGGTATTTAACTTCCACTACTTTATTAGGTACACCTACATATTCAAATTAAATTTTGCCTTGGCAAAGTTGATGATGCTCAGGTTTGATAACAACAAAACGATAATTTAACAACATTGAAATTATTGTAGCTAAATTACTTCACATTAGGGTATAATGACCTCACAGACTATGTACGGTATAAAAAACAAAAAAATAAAGAATCAAATTAAAATAATGTATGTGTGCAAGTCCATTCACTATAAAATTATGATGTGCTTATGTGGTTACCTCCATTGGTTACTCGAGGGAGTCAAACATTTTAGGAAAAGCTCTCTATGATGCAAAACAGGTCTAAATTACAATAATAACAAACATACTGCTAAATGAATACAGTTATGACACTGTCAATCAACACTGAACATTATGATCTGAGTAAAGGCCGCTCTTGAGATTCCATTATATTTTGTATAAGTATTCATCATGGTGTGTCATGCTGATGTATGTTTATGTGTATGTCAAGTCATTATCACTATGTTTCAATTTGTATGTTAAGATACTGAGCGTCGACTCACCCACATCCTGATGAGTCCCTGTGACTCAGTGCAGGAGTGTGTCAGGCCGTAACAGTAACATTTGCTGCAACCAAGCGGATTTTGCAGGGATAATCCGAACGTGTTGGGCTTGCAACGGTCACAGTTGTCTCCCATCACATTTTCCTTTAAGAATAGATGCATATATGCATACATTTATTGTATTTTGTATGTGTCTTGTACTTAAAGTAAAACAAAAATCACATGTATACCTTGCAGCTGCACTTCCCAGTTCGATCCGCGCAGGCACAAACTTCTCGCTCTATGTCGCAAGTCTCGCTGTCCGATCCTGAGATGGTACACTCGCATGTGGTGCACTACCGGGAACGTCACAAAGACAGACTCAAAACAGGCTGCTAATATCGCCTTAATTCCACTACACGTGTATGACACCAATTCAATAATATGTTATTTTAGTATAATAGTAGGAATTAAAAACAGTACACAACTATGTTGATTGCTCATATTGTTTACCTGAGGAAAGTCTCTGTATCCCAGCTGACATTCATTGCATTTCTCTCCTCTAAAGGAGTCGTGGCAGTGGCAGCAGCCCGTGTTGACGTTGCATTGCTGTTGCACTGAGCCCACCAAACTACAGCCACACTCCTGCACACATGCAGAAATAATGTTTTTACTCAACTGCAACAGACAAATAAATCCCAATGCTTTCTGACGAGTCAAGGTGCCCTTGAACAAGGCACTAACCCAACAGCAAACCCTCTAGCTCAAGAGGTCTAGCACGGTTTTCTGGACTCTTCACTACATGCATACCTGCATGTGTGTGTTCTGGTTCTCTGTCTGGTGTGCAACACAAAATTTACTGTAGAGTGAAAGTGGAAGTTCCTTCTCAGGGATTCTAATCAGTACAATAAATTAAAAAGACTAAATCATTTTTAGTATATGCTCGAGCAGAGTTATGGCAGTGTGTGTAGGGTTCATTTTTGCAGAAATTTAATAAAAATACACCAATTGGAAAGCATATTGGTATATGGCACAAAAAAGGTCAAAGAGGAAGACATACCCACACCCCCAGCTCAAGGGATGCAGCACTGTTTACATGTCAACTTTCACTTTCCCCTTGCGTGCCTGCATGTGCGTGTGATCTTAATTCCGTTTGCATGGCTTTAGGACATGAAGTTACATGGATATTCATATTTTCAAATGATGTAACGTATTTGAATTCAATGAGTTTTTGGAACTCCCTGTTAAAGGTGAACGTGTATATGTGTCAAAGAAGTCCTTCAGACAATCTAACTTCCAAGTACTTTGAGCTGACCCCTTTGTTACCTGAATTGGGCATGATAAATTACACTGACTGTTTGTTACAGTCACGGTACCTTGCATCCAGTCATGATATCGTGGCCCCAGTGGTTGGGGGCGCAGCGGTCGCACCTTTCACCAAGTGTGTTTGGAGGACAGATACACTGTCCTGTGTTGGCATCACAGTTGTTGCCCACATGGCTGCAGAGACACGCTGTGACAAAGCAGACTTATTAGTGCATGCCTCATAGCGAACAATGCAGTTGTTTTAGTATTTGTCACTGTAAAAATGGGTGTATTTTATAATTAAAATCCGAAATGTAGCTGAATGACGTTTTTTAAATTAACATGATATAGATTAGGCGGCACAGCGGTCAATTGGTTAGACCGTCTGCCTCACAGTTCTGAGGTCCGGGGCTCAATTCCCGGCCCCGCCTGTGTGGAGTTTGCATGTTCTCCCCGTGCCTGGGTGGGTTTTCTCCGGGTACTCCGGTTTCCCCCCACATTCCAAAAACATATGTGGTAGGTTGATTGAAGACTCTAAATTACCCGGAGGTGTGAATGTGAGTGCTACTGGTTGTTTGTTTATATGTGCCCTGCGATTGGCTGGCAACCAGTTCAGGGTGTACTCCGCCTCCTGCCCGATGACAGCTGGGATAGGCTCCAGCACTCCTGAGACCCTCGTGAGGATAAGCGTCTCAGAAAATGGATGGATGGATCATATTGATTAGAAAAGCGAGGTTTGCCTCTGTGAGAACCTTCTAAAGAACTGAATTATACTGTATTATATAGTCATTCGTAAGCCAGTTGATTTACGTACAAATTTTAGGAGCCTATATGTATCCAGGCTAAATTACATTTCATTCAAAGCTCACACTTTAATTACATACACCTGATTCATGTGTACCAACTGCCACGCTTTGACTTTATATATTTTCTTCACAGACATAATCTTGGGAGGCTGGAGGATATTTAACTTCTATCTTGTCTCACAGTAAATTAGCCGTGACATTAAATAAACACCAACATCATACTCATTCTCCAAAACTTCAAGATGAGCCAAAGCAAATAAATCCCAAGTTTATCATTTGTGTTGACAGTGTGACTGAGTTGGGTGTGTTTGTTCCTGCTTGTTCTTGGCTGTCAATTGTGCTTGGCATCCTTGACATATTGCATAAGGAGATATTAAGGGGTGCGCTATTCATAGTCGCCACTCTTAATCCTCATTTTTTCGCAGCACAAATAACGTTTGCGACACCTGCTGCCTGCGGTGCCAACAATTTGGAGTGGATAATTCAAACATCAAAGCATCTCAAATATAAACATTATCAATTATGAAGGCCGGCTTGAAATAGGTTTTAGAAGGCCTTTGGGTGGCATGAACATGACCATGGGCACTGCCAACGGAATTCTAATTATCTTATTTATACAATTAGCTGTCTTAAATAAAGCTAAAGTTACTGATAGGTTTTTTATTTGGGAAACTTTAAAGTAGGAATGGAACAAGATATTAACAGTAAAATGTTTTATACAGTTATCTCTTACGATACAGCAGCAGATTATTAGGTACAAGCGTTTTTTTTCTAACAGGAAAGAGGAAGGCCTTTATTTGTGTAGAGGCATTTGTTTGAAGTGGAAAACGCACCAGGAGACTAATTGAGACACAACTTCTATTAAAATAGAGGTCAGTACAAGGATAATTTAAATAACCAATGGAAACAATTTTTATTCTTAGACTTATTATTAAAAATAATATTTGCTGATCTGTTCATTTTTTTGAGTGTTTGTCTAGACAGGAGCCAACCTTCATTATTTTGTATTAATAAACCAAGTGCTGACAACCTTGGCTATTCAAAAACAATCTTTTGAGCTGCCGATTTATGATTAAGGTCTAGTTTTGCTGAACAGACTATGATAGATGCACGCAGGTCAAAAGTGATTGGGTAGAATGTGCAATTAAAATTTGAATGTAGCTGATTTGAATGTGAATTGTCAAGGCAATGCTCTGATAACTTAATGAGCCTTTACTTTGCTAGTCAGTGTTAATACATGAAAGCAGCTTCTAAATAAATACTGTACCTTAAATACAAGTAACTGTTGTTTGCATTATGTTTGTAGGCTATACGTGTTCATGCTCCCAAAAATACTATAAAAATACTATCAATTTGTTTGAAAAGAAAGTATTGCTATTAGAGAAAATCCATCACTGTATGATGATATTATTGTCATTGGAATAATTTGTGATAATATTGTATCGCGTCATAACAACCCAACCCCGGCCCCATATTTTTAAACACCTTTTTTCCCCCAGTCTAGCTTTGCTTACGTGTGCAGCCTCCCTCCTGGAAGTTGAAGAATCCTCGTGAGCAGCGGTCACATTTAGGTCCAGTGACACCCGGCTGGCACCGACACTGACCGTTTTCATCGCAGTCAAATGACTTGGAGCCAAAGGAGTTACAGTGACACGGCACACACTGTCCACCTGTAGCGAGGCCGAATGTCTGAGCCTGGAGACAAACAGGACCAGACAAGGTGAGAATGAGAGGGCAAGACTTCCAAACGATTTAAAGAGTAGGAAAGTTCACTGCACACTGTGTATTGTCTTTATACACTGAATTAAAAGCTGTCATGTATACTGTACATGGGTCATTTTCATATAATTTGATCAATAACGGTAAAGTCATGGCCCACTAAATTTCCTTTTAAAAATCAATGAATTTGAATTATTGGCCAGTGTTATCCATCAAAACGTCACAATTGTTTCCAAGAAAATTTTTAATGCCAAAATGTCTTTACTGTTCCTGTTTAAAGTTCAAAATGAAGTTTCATGATTTGCAACATGTTTTCATTTTTGGATATGGCAGATTTTTCTCTAGTTGCTTAAAACTAACACAAATGCATCTTAGTGACTTCAGAGTTCCTTTTGATGGTTCTTTTACAAACAGTCCTTCTTTGTCACTCAAGCTGTCTTTACAGTTAAGGGGAAAGCCTCAATATGTTGTTGCAATACACCAGAGGGATCTGTGAGCTAAAGTGCCAGGATGAGGCTGCCATTTTGCATCCACACAATAGCAGACAGCAAATTAAACAAAGTTATTTCTGAGGTAAGAATGAATATGTGCTGTATGAATTTGTGACTGTGCTGTAACATGTCTTTACCATTATTACGAGTGTACCCGAGTGTAACGGGTTTAATGAGTAGTTAGGATCATTTATGCATTTGTATCTGCATAGTTTGAAGGGCAACACATGTAAATTGTGCAACTCACATGATTTTTATGAAGCTGTTTATGTCTTTATTGTTATGCACTTTTGTCTTTACCTTTATAGAAGAGGTGTATTTCAGTGGGCCACCACCATTTGCTCTGTCAATAAGGACTGCCTTTAGCATGTATGCCTATAATTTTCAATCATCAACAACCTTTTGAAAATATGACTTTAAGCATGGCTGTTTCAGCATGGGAGGCATTTACCCATATAAAACAAAAGCGGAAGAAAAAACAACTAAATTAGGTTATTGTTGGTTTTTTTTTTGTCTTTACCATGACTGACCAATTATATGAAAGTTACCCATATGGATACTGAATATGTACAGTGTCTGGGTGCCAAAAACAGCCATAACAATCCTTCGTGTGTTTTAACATGCTTCGATGATCTGATTCTCTTCAAAGATTTGCCATATTTTTCATGTCCATAAACACAGTTCAAAACAGAACACGTGGCATTTTTGTGACTACAGACTGGGTCAGGCCAACACCAATTGAAATTCATTGTCTTTGACCATATTACAGGGACTCAGCAAGTCACCCAAATGAAAAAGAACACTTCAAAAGCCCACAACCCGTTTTAAATATTTACAACCTATCGAACAATGTCAGCAACCAATCTTTCCATATTTTTTCTGCATCCAAGGGAATATATGAATAAGGTGTAATGATACAATTTACAATCTGATAGGATGAGATTTAACAGAGAGCTAAGTGTGTAACATGTTTAAATGGGTTTTTCTGTGTAAACCTTAGCCAAGTTGTCACACCTGAAGTCAATGGGCGCTCACATTAACACAGTTGCAACCACATCTTTCGTACGTGCTTCAGCTTTAATGGACTGTTGAAATGGATGGATGGATGTTTTGGGGCCTTAATAGGAACACTAAGAAAACCCACAAACTCCACACAGGAGTGGTTGAGCTGTGATTCCAACCTGGGACCTTCCAACTGTAAGGCAAATGTGATAACTTCGAGGGCACATGCTGCCTTTGTTAAGTATATGAAATAAATCGAAACAAATTCTGAAAACCTGTTAATTACAACTGCACATACAGTATGCGTGCATCTCCAATGTTCACACACAATACAGAAACACCCATGCTTCACGCCACTGTCATTCCCGTGCAGTGTTACCGCTTCACTGGGCCAGAATGCCCCCCTAGGACAACCCCCCGTGCGAGACGGCCCGCCCCATCGCCGCTGTACGGCCTCCACGGGTACGCGCTCCACCGGACGCCGCGTCTCCCGTCTCTCATAACCTTGGCGACGCAGGTCACAGTGCTTGCCCGCGAATCCTGGGCGACAGATACACCGGCCCTCAACGTCGCAGCGTTGAGAGACGGAGCCAAGGTGGGTGCAGCGACAGGCCACGCACTCGTGACGCTCAGCATCCCACCAGTAATTAGGCTGGATGGACCAATCACAACAGATTTTAACAAAAAAATGTTTAAGTGAATATAATTTATGTACATTGAATTAAAATGATCACTAAAGACATACTGTACAACTTCATACAAGTACAGTGATACCTTGACTTACAAGTTTAATTTGTTCCGTGACCAAATTTAATTCTATATCAAATCAATATCTGCCCTTGAAATGAATGAAAATGCCACAATCAGCATCATTTTTGAAAAATAGCACTGTATATAATAAAACATAATTAAAGAGATTATAAAGAACTAAATTGGTTTCATTAAGTGTAAATACTGTACGTTGAGACAAGCCGAAAGTGTTGATAACAACTGAAGTGGTGTATGTTTGCCTTTAATGGGCAAGGCCTAGTTGGTGGCATCAAGAACATAGCCGGTTCGTCTCTATGTGAGCGTCTGGACAGGAGTTTTGCCTTACTTTTTAATTTGCTTGTTTCACTGTCTATATATTTCAATAAATGGCTAAAAGTGCATTGGCCACTGTGACTATCCTTTTTTTTCGGCACCATATCTGAAGCTCATGTGTAATTAAAATTCAACTCGAAGGTCAAGGTACAATGGTACTGATTGTTATAACTCTAGCAAAAAGTAGTGTGAAATAATAATAACAATAATAATCATCATCATCATCATCATATGGTGCCAGGAGACATCGTGACCACGGCGTACTGCCGTGTCAAAACACTTACCGTGCAGTCGTCACACTGCCGTCCAACCACATTTTCCCTGCACTGGCACCGCCCGCTCTCCTTATTGCAGATTTCTGAAACGGAGCCGTTAATATGGCACCGACAAGCTGCAATAGGAGGAGAAGAGGCATATTTTGCATCAATTATTTGGATTTTAAGAGTTCACTTCACGCTATTTTAAAGTGCTTAAGGTCGTCTTGAGGATTAGCTGTTGACATTCAATTTATTATCCTGCTAAGCACACCTCCTCTCTTCCCAAATACAGTCTTCAGGCTAAGTCACTTTATTATATAAATATGATAAATCACATTCAGAAAGACATTCATGATAATTTTCTCTCTTCGTCAAGTATGTCTGAGGCATATAAAAGGAGCTATCAAGATACCAGAGTGAATATTTCCTGAGCAATTCCTAACTGAAAAAAAATTCCTTCTTTTATATAATAAACGAGCACAATTTGGTTCCAAATTAGTTTTGCTTGAGGCATGTATTTTCTATTCAGGCTGAATACTGTTCAATAAAGTTACAACATTCAATTCAACATTACTTATTAGGACTTCATTCCATGTACTGACGACAGAAAGTTTAATGAAACTGCGATATTTCCTCCTTTTTATGATTCTTATTTCAAAACAAAATGCTGGCCTTTTTTCCCTCTTTGATCACAGAGGTTAAATTCTTCTTAAAATATTGAAAGAACTTCTTCATTTTCAAATTGTTAACAATGTGTACGGAACCCGTTTATAACATGCTATAAGTCCGCACATTTTTGATTTCTCTAAGATATTGCCTTGGTTAGGTGCTCCTGTTTTGGTGAGCAACAGAGTTCAAAAGGGCTCTGCACCTAGCTTTTTAATGTGTAGCTTTTTAAGACCATAACTACTTATGTCTATATTGACTCATTTTTAGCAATAACAATTAGTTAGAAAATAAAATAATGATAATGTATATAATGTGTATAATGTATATAATATATATGAAGGCCGGCGCCACGGTGGGCGACTGTTTAGACCGTCTGCCTCACAGTTCTGAGGACCGGGGTTCAATCCCTGGCCCTGCGTGTGTGGAGTTTGACTCTAAATTGCCCGTAGGTGTGAATGTGAGTGCGAACGGTTGTTTGTTTGTATGTGCCCTGCGATTGGCTGGTGACCAGTTCAGGGTGTACCCCGCCTCTCGCCCGAAGATAGCTGGGATAGGCTCCAGCACGCCCGCGACCCTTGTGAGGAGAAGCGGCTCAGAAGAGTGATGGATGGATGGATATATGAAGGCCAACAATTCAGTGGTGGTCCAAATTAGAACCATTTAACCATTTAAACTTTTGTACATTTAAGTTGTACTGTGAAAACAAGATGCACAAACCCACACGCCAATCAGCCTCTTAGAAGAGCAATTAAAAGCCTGAACATCACAACTCCCATCTGGCAAATGAGGTTGTCACACACGACTACACACAAACACGCAGTGACAAAAAACAAAAAAGCAGTCCATCTAAAGAAACAAGTTGCTCGGCTCACATTGCCACACGTACTCGCTCGTCGCCCGCTAGATGCAAAGCAGACAGAAGGACAGACCTGAGTGTGGGCTGAGAAAGTGAGGGGAAAAAAAACCAGCAGATGTCCACACTCACACAGAGAAAGACACATCACACACACACACAAATGCTACAAGACACAAGCACATGAATCTACAGCACACACACACACACACCTACAAATCCAAACATGCAAATGAATGCAGAATGTTAAAGCATACAAGTGTACATGCACATATAAATGCTGTTTCACACACTCTCACTCAAAGAGTCTCTCGCCCTTCTGGTTTCACCCTTTGGGGGACCATCTGGACTCCATTCTGTCAGTCACCACAATACGAGCCTTGTTGTGGCCTGAAATAAGGGCTTTTTCTCGTCTGCACTGTCCTTTGGTAGTGGGGATAATATTGTTTGTATAGTATGGAAACAATCCTAATGAGTTACTAAGTAATCAATCACTTCATCTAATAGCAATTGAAGTCATGGAATTTCTTCTAAAAGCTAATCTTAGCTTAATTCTATTAAGACAAATTCTGCTCAAGCCAACTTCATTAATCAACAGCAGATTGAATGAAGTGTCCATATTGGTGCAACTGAATTTTTAAAAAATAATTTTAAAGTGTGTGTGTGTGTGTGTATATATAATTATTAGAATTCAGGCCGAGTGAAACTAGTTATGGGGAAATGCAAGAGAATGGCAAGAACCAAGGCAGACAGGGGACAGCTAGTCATGTATCTTCACGAAACATAAACATGGAGGCACACAACATTGTGGAGTGATCACGTTTATTCTTCTGGAACCTGTCACTCCGAATGCCATCTCTCTTTAACGAGCTCTTCCTTTATAATTGTTTACAGCAAAGCGGTAAATTTCTAAGCTTTTCATCGGAGATGATTATAGTCGCTACATGTTTTTTTTTTACCCCTGATTCCTGAGAAATATATAACTTTTGTAGAAGGAAGGAGCTATATGTGCCAAACAGGAACCCAGTCAAAACATCCAAATATAAATGTGGGTACAAAAATGTATTTTCCTTTTTCATTATTCCACTCCACTTGAATTGGAGGGCATGTAGGGGTTAGTGACCAACAAGATTTGGCAGATCGATCTGCACTTACAGAGCTGGAAGTGGAAATGTATGTTCTTCAGCGTCATCATAGCTTCTGAGTATCGTTAATTGTTTGAAATTTTTTAGATTTTAGCTTTAACAGAGAAAGCTGAAAATTCTGCAGCACAATGGACTCTGCCTGTACTGGGCAAGAGTAGAGTTTAAATTGTGTGGTTTTAAAAATGACCCCGAAGGTTTTATTTATCTACCAAGCATCTATGGAACCTTCATTAAGTGAAAGGGAGGAAACCTTTATTACGTTTTTGAATTACTACGTATTCACTCGCTTCCTGTGATGGAACAAGAGCACTGGTACAATTCACATATATATTCAACAATGTCCAGAAGACCTTTCCTTGAATGAAAAATAGTTGGTATTATATTGTTATCGAATTGAATTCTCAGACACATTGCTGTGTTGTCAGGCTCACATTTAAAAAATGAATTAAACCATGCATTGATGTCAACCAAAAGGATGTCTACAGCAGAAATGGCCGCGGATGTGAAAGCTGACCTCAAAACAAACAAAAAAAGTGCGGCATTTTTACAGTCTAATGGAACACAAATGGACTTGACCCGTACTCTGCGGCGCCACTCAATAAAATTCATTAAGACTTGGAGCGATAAGGAGCGGCAGAGAGACAGAAAGAGAATTATTGTCTTTTAATAATTCCTGCTAGTCTTTTGTCATTTGCACAGGATCAATAACAACCCTCCGTCTCCCAGGCATGAACAGCCAATCAGCAGTGGAGTAGTTCCATAGATCAGGCCGATTAATCAATAACCATTTAGCCGGGTGAAGGGAAAACAGCTACAGAACAATGAACTATCAAACAGACATTAATAGTCAAAGTCAGCCCATCAAGCTGCCTTTGTGGTTTATCTGTCTGCTGATTGATCAGCCTGTCTATCGCTCGTTGCGGGGTGTCATTCTTTTCCCGTCTGCACCGGGCAACATCAACACGGGTCTTCATTTTCACAGACATGCAACATCTCCACACGTGCCACTCCTTTTTACACAGGTAGACTTTGCGGTCTCACTCTTGAACGCAGCTGGCTACCAGTGAGCCGCTCCGACATCACACCTCCACAGCTGCTCGCCATTAGTCGGCCGCACAACACGGCAAAGCTCACGAGCAGCAAAACGCGCATAACACACTCCAGATGGTGTACTGTTTCTGTGGTCAGATTAAAGATAAAAGTTTGCAACAATTGGAGTTTTTCACAGATGCAATATTTTTTGTCAGTGTATAACACCCCTGCTGACACACGGAAGCTATTGGAAGTTCCCATTTATTAAAATATACAGTAAACCCTCACAAAGTCACCTACTCACAATTTTCTTTCTGTACAGTAAAACATTTGCTGTGCGCATGTGGACACATTCATAGCCAGTCACTGACACAGACTCGCGCTGACCTTTTAGCTTAGGCTTCAGGAGCTTTGTTGAAACTATGACAGTATATCCACCTCTGGAAAATAAAATACTCATCCCTTTTTTGCTGAAAACTGGGAAAGACTAGTAAAAACAAGCAGAGTGAAGGGACCTCAAGCAGCTGAGAGGAATCAGAAGCAAATTCTGAATTACCAACATTTCTGATCAACAGGTACGTTTATGACCCCTTTTTGCTTTTCAATAAATTGCATATTCCAAAAAATAAAACTTCAAACCGATAAATTTTGTGTTGTCACACACTATTACGAAAAAGTCATGCTAACAACGTAGCAGCCGTGGCTAACGTTGGCTCGTTTTCAGTGCTAATGCTAGCTCAGTATAAATAGTGCTGCCATTTTGAAGCTGGACAGTGTTCTCTGTGACTATTTATCACAACGATGCACTGTCATAATTGCATGTCATTAAGACTGGCGATGTTTGAAAATCATGCTCGTGCATGTCACTAAGGGGCTTTGGTCAGACTTCGTATGACAATGTTAGTTAAAAATGTTAGTGACAGCATTATTTTATAAAACGTGTCATGATGGTAAGAGTTGGACTTAAAAATGAATTATACCAAATACTGGATATCTAATCTTAATGGGAATGACTGGTTTAACTGTTGACCAAATGAAAGTTTGACTGATCTCACAGAACAGACTGTGTTCAAGCTTTGAGGTACCACTGTATTAGTATGTGCTTTTTATTTTCTGATCTATTGGACGTCCATTTTGCTTTGCACCGAATAGCGATTTTTTCACATTAAAACTTACGCTGGCAGTTCTTTGCAGTGATGGCGTCTCCAAAGAAACCGTCGTCACAACTGTCGCAAGCCACGCCGCTGTAACCATGTCGACAATGCAGACACTGTCCTGTGATTGGATCACAGCTGCCTGGTGTAGACAGGTCCAGGTTACCGTGGCAATTACAGGGCTGGCAGGAGAATCCTGGGACAGTGGGTTGTCCGTAATACCCATTGGAACACCTAGGAGACAGCATAACGAAAGAAGACTCAGTTCTAAACAGGAAACAGACAAACAGAAACTTCTTGTACAAGGACACACAAGTGTGACAAGTGTCAGTTGTCACACCATTCCAATCATTTCTGCTTTGACACACTTTCATTTGGCTTACAATTAAAGAAAGTCCTAATGCCTAGATTTAGAGTGCTGCTCCATAACACGCAGAGGCTGAAAAAAAAGAACAGATGAAATACGAAAGAGTGGGTGATCTTAATAGGAGAAAGTGCATGAGAGGTGGACGAGAGGAGAACAAGAGGGGATGAGAAGGGTCTTCAGATTGGAGAGAGAATTGAGTTTAGAGAGGAGGGAGAGGAAAAGGACAAAAAGTGGAAAACAGTCAAGAGCAGCTAGCTATTATTACCGCTGACCCGCTATGGTACTCAATAGAGATGGTTTATTAGATTTTGTGTGCGTGCGTGTATTTAAGTGCGCATGTGTGTGTGTGTGTGTGTGTGTGTGTGTTGGGGGGCTTCCAAGAAGAACTGACTTTTACTGCATGATATAAATTAAGCGGGGAAATATTAAAACATATTTATTAGTTTCATTTCTTTATATTCCCTCTATAGTGCATAGTTTTATTTCAAAAGAAGCCCAAGAGCAAGTGAGATTATTTATAGTTGTGAGTTCAGAAATTGAAAAGGATGGGGGAGGAGGGTTGCCCGGCCTGGACACCTGGTCAGAAGCATCTCAGTGGGCAGGAAGTTAAGTAGGATTCTTAAGCTTCTGTGCATATGCAAGAGAGTCATTATGTGTTCAGGTTAAAAAAATCAGGTCAGCCTCGTCTTGTGTGTGTCAACGGCAGTCAACACAGACATAAAGCAGGACTGTGCCAATGGAAACAAATTTACCGCATGCGTTGGGGGGAAAAAAGAAGAATACCAAATGTCAATTTTTGTTGTGCTGTTTTTGAAACTAAATTGAATCAATGAAACTCATTCTCTGATATTTATGTGCTTCAAACCAAATTATAAATCAGGATTTTGAGCGTCTGTATCCAAAGTGGGGTACATACACACCTATTTTTAACATCTTAACCATTTTTTTAAATGTGAGAGACCCCCCATATGACAAAGGAAAAAACATTTAATTCAAGGAGGCATTTGAGAGGATGTCATTGTGTACAAATGCTTGTGTTCAGGTGGAACCATTTATTGGTCAGCTGTGAATTGTTACTTCCATGTTATGATGGGAATAGAATATGTAATTAGTTCACGCTCGCAGTTTATTTTAGTGTGCATGTTTATCAGTAATGCAGCGCAGTTGGAGTCGCACAATTCTCCCTATGCCTCAACAGATTAGGTGATATTGATGTGCATTTTGTTTATCATATGTGTTTCCATTTGCTTATTTTAAATCCAGATTGCATGGTTTGATTTCTTAATCAGTAGAAATAAAGTTTGGTATTATGTCACATTTTTCTTTGTTGAATTCAATAACAAGTTACATTTCCCTGGATTAACTGACACACAGGCGTCTATTTGAGCGGCCACTATTTGCTTTAAACAAACTATGGTTGCTATCATTTATAATAACACTGTCAGAAATAGTACTGTCACAATTGATGCCCTTTTAAAGAAGCTATCGCTTTTACTTCATCTCAACATGTGCAATCAAGCAGGCCTCCCTGAAAATTTGGATTCTGACCTTTATGGTAAATTAAATCGTAATGGCCCAGGGCAAGTTAACAGGGACATTTGGCAAATTTAGCTGTCAAAGGACTCACTTTACAAAGACAGAGGCTGCATTTGACAACATTCCCTGTAAAAAGCTTCTCGTGCTCACGCCTGAACATATTGCCTTTCCATATTTTAAAATTTCCTATTTGGCAGTTAATGAGGGATCAAGTCCGCAAAAGGTATACAAAACAAGCACAATCATTAAAGTCTAGTTCCTTTGTGCTGTGCTCTGCTCTTGCCACTAACTTAGCTATCAATAAACGGTAACGTTAACTAATTAATATTATATGAGACACTAATAGCACATTCTGGTGCAACAGGTAATGGCGAAAGCTAACAAGGCAATTACAGTATACTTGTGTGCTGCTACTTCATTCGTCATTGACGCAACCAGCCAAAGAAAACCTAAAGGTGCCTAGACACACAAAATGCAGGACGGCAACAGAACAGAAAGCCCCGGCTTTGCTTATAATTAGGAGGAGGCCATGTGATACAATTGAAGCATGTGTGGCGATGCAATGTTACTATAAGCTAACATTTTTATTGTTAAAAAAATTTAAATCACACATTTCTACCATTTTCAACCAACCTAGTTCATTCAAAGTAGTTGAGAGCTTGGTCCATTGCTGTGCCTTTTTAACAAATTTTTTTTTTTTTTTACCATGTCGCGATACTACATCTGTCTTGTGTCCCAGAGATTTTTGTTCTCCATTTTGTCCATGCTATTTTCAGTGTAAAACTCCAAATGTCTTACTGTCCTCATTCTAAATCACTCCACCACCTTTTCCCCTGTTGGATGCGCGGAGATGGATTGAACTTTTTTCAATTCTATGGCGTCACCCTGCAGGCAACCTCTTGAGGGACTGGGTCAGACTAACGATTCTCCAAGTGTAGTACGAGTACCACCAGTGGTATGTGGGCGCTTTCTAGTGGTATGTGAAAGAATCACAGCCCAAGTACAGTTCAGTTGTATATAACTTTAAATCTAAATACATTTGAATTTAATCTGTTATAACTGTTTGTTTTTAAACATTTATTTAGGTACAATACTTTTTTAACTACAAGGGGCAGTACATTTTAATCAAATATTTGCATATATACATATATGTATGTGTATATATATCAAGTTAATTAAATTATGTAAGATCTTAATAGCCGACGTCTGCCATCTCTATTATTTTGTTGCTGTTTCTTGGCTACACAGTGAACCAAAGCGGTCAAGAGCACTGCAGTTCAAAAAAGGATGTACATTTGAAAGCGCCTTAGAATTTTATAGGCAATGAAACCGAGGTAGTCTTCAATTTCCTCCCTGCGGCTTTGGTGGAAGAAAAGGATTCCAAGTTGGAACTTGGCTTTTCTCAAACTCAAGGTTATTTGCAGTCAATACTGAACACTTGTGTGTTTGTATCTGCTGTCCAATGGATAGAATTGTCCAAAAGAAGTACATTTACAGAAAATTAAGAATCCCATTCGAAAAATCAGCGACATCATTTCGAAGAGAGATGAATAGCGAATTGATATCTTATTGTTTAGGGGTACAAGACTGCAACCTTGTTGAATGGCTGGCCAAAACATTCTGATCGCATCATTTCACCTTTTTATCTTTTTAAATAAAGGCAACCTTAGTGATATTTTCTATGTGCTATTGCACGGCAGTGTGAAAGGGAGTCCTTCATGTTGTTTGGAAAAAGTTGGATGAAAAGCAAGGTCACATAAAGCTGATTTGGAGCTACCATTAAGGTTCAAAGACATCGCAATTCTTCTACTGTATAATAATGATGGTTGAAAAACGAGTCGGAAAAGTTATAAAGTCATGAAAAACTGAAAGAACAATGTAATTGTTCAAGGCAACAGCAAAATAATCAATGATAATAACATTGTGGATAATGAAGCGTGTCACAGCAGGTTGTGTTCCGGATGTGTCAATCAAGTTCAATAAAACACGTAGCTTGGCACTCAGATAGTGTACAGTACACAATGTCAGATCCCAAACTTTCTATGTAAATTGTTTCTCTGTTTTTTCTTTCCAAATTGTTTCTCTGTTTTTTCTTTCCCTGTGGTAACCCCTCAACTTCATCCATCTATCCATTTTTTTAGCATCTTACTAATTCTTCTCAGGGTAGTGGGTAAATGAAACCTATCCAAGCTAACTTTAGGCGAGAGGTGAGTCACACCCTGGACTTGTTGTCAGTTAATCATAGGGCACGTATAGAAAAACAACCATCTACACTCACATTCATATTTATGGCCAATTTAAGAGTCTTCAACAAGAAGCATGGTTTTAGAATGTGGGAGGAAGCCGCAGTATCTGGAGAAAAACCATGCAAGGACAGGGAGAACATGCAAACCTCAGTTTCGAAACATTAACTTTGAAGGTTTTGTGTTTTGAAAGGTTTCACATACAGAGGACAAAACGACAACTGTTCACACTGTCCTGACACTACAACCGTAATACGAAGATTACAAAAAGCTCAACTTTCATCTCCTCAGTCCATATAATATTCTCCCAAAAGACTTGGGAATCAGTAAGTAAGACCAGCCTTTGTGGTCTTTTTGGTCAGCAATGGTTTTCGCCGACAGTTACCACCAACAGCAACACAATGCCATCCTGAGATCATGTTCATCCGTTAAATGAAGATGCTAAAAAAAAAATCACTAATTAATTAAGCTGTAATTGTTTAAAATCATATGATACATCGCCAGTCGCCGGCATTAGCGGCTAGCGCTACTGTGATTCACTTAGTCCTATTGCCCAAAATGGCGCACCCCTGAGATTGACAAATATCCCCCATTATTATGTTTGTTTCTTATTCAACGAACGCTGTATGAGAGTACCCTGTATCAGAGTACCCTGTTTTGACAAGTGCTGACACATACAAACTATTCTTGCAACAACACAAAAAGAGAGAGTTTAGGTAGTTCTCTTTTAACATACAATTGACTTCCACTAAATGGACCGCCCACAGTTTCGGCACCAGTCCATATTTGTAACTGGTGGGTTCTGCAGCATATATATATATTTCGCAAACAAAAAAATATGTGAATGTTTTCAACATCGTCTTCAGTATGAGCAGTGAATGTGCAACATTCATCTACCTAAAGTTCAATTAACTGATATTTAATGATATTAACAAATATATGACGAAAAATGGCAGTGGCTGCCATGGATATTTGTGTGGGAATTTGGACAGTCACTCACTTTTCTCAGAATATTATGACTTCGTTCACAAAAAACCTTTCTCCCTCATAATATATCCGCTTACCCTTTCAATATTTCGACTTCATTCACGAAACATCGTAAATTCTTTTCTCATATCACAACTTTCCCCCCATATTATTACTACTTTATTCTCATAACATTACCACTTATTTCACTTATTTACTTTCAGCTCACACAGATGCGCACTTCAAGTCCACATTCTGAATGCAACTTTAATAATTCAACTTGAAGTGTTTTGCCCTCAGGCAAATGTAATCCATCATGCCTGAGGGGGTTAGTCTATATTTACTCTCCATGTGTCATCGAGCCACATCATAGCCTGCAGACTAGCCTCCACAGCCACAGTGAGGAAGACTTTTAATAGAACTAAAAGTTCATAATTCAGAATGTCAGACACCTGGGCCTGGGCCATGCACAGAAAGATGTAGGTGTACTGGGAAAAAGACAGCAATCAATTGACTAGTAATATTCATATATGTACAGTACATGGAAGACAACTATTTCATTTTTCTATATGTGAGGTGTTAAATACAGTGACCAGCTCCAAGCAGAGCATGCTATCACTGCTATTTGCTCAACCTTCACTATGTGTTTCACGATGTCTGACAAATTGGGTTTTTACACAATAAAGCTGACAAAGTACTGTCAGGAAGGCTTATAGAAGCTGTTCATTAAGAAGAAAGTTAGCTTCAAAGGGTGGGCAGCTTATAAAGAGAGAGAGTGAAAGACCTGACAGGCTATTATAGGATAAGTAAGGATTTTTGTCATTGATTGACTGCAATTGATGAGAGGAAACCACACTGATGAAAAACAACAATAAAGAGCAGGTCTTAATCCAGAGCTCATTATTGAACTATTTCTAAGAAAATAAACTCAAAGGCCACAATATTAGGTAATAATTTAGCTCATGAGATCACATAGAAGAGCTGTATTAAAAATCATGTATATTTCCATTACATTTTGCACCTCTCATGGAGCAAAAATAGGGCAGTGCAGTGGAATATTGGTTAGTGCATCTGCCTCACATTCCTGGCATTCAGGGTGTGAACTTCTGCTCTGGCCTCTTTGTCTGGAGATTGCATGCTCTCCCCATGCTTACTGGTTTCGTGAGTGTGTGTGTGCTTGTGCATTACCTGTCACATCTTGGTCCGGTGTGTCCAGGCTGACACTGGTCACACAGCAGCTCTCCTCCCTCACCAAGGTGGCAGGTTGGGCTGAAACTGTTGCGGTTGCCGGGAAGGCGAAGTTTTGGTTGAAGTTGTTGATTTTTGGTTCCGTGACGTTGTCCCACAGTGGAGAGCGGGGCAATGAGGATGGAGATGAGGAGGAGAGGACAGAAATGGGTTAAGGCCATTGTCCGTCTCCCTGTACACACACACACACTTGTGTCCCCACTTTCACTTTTCTGTTCTCACATACAAACACGTAACATGCTGCACTCTCAGCTTTTACACACTTTTCCTCTGCTCAAAATGTATCCCAAATGAAGAGTGAGTGAGACCGAGTGAGAGCGAGTGTCACCCTCCCACTTCCATAAACTATAGATAGTTCTGCAAGCTCAGGTTCCAAGCCCAGACTGGCTCATTAGCTGACTGTGTGAGCTCAACAACCCCACATACACAACATATATAAAACTGAATAATATATACAGCATTTGTCAAACGTTTGGGCACACTTTCTCATTCAATAGCTTGAGAAAGTGTATCCAAATGTTTTACTGCTACTGTTTGGAGATAATAAAACAGAAATTAAATTTAAAAAAAACAAACAAAAAAAAAACAACGCTTGCTTTGATTGATCAAGTAGGTATAAATTTAATTGTATGTTTATTATTATGAATGTAGTGGTGTAGAACTGCATTGCATGTGTATGGTGCTAAATAATAAAATATTAGGAACAGCTCTCCGTGAGGTGTACCAGCTACGATTGTGCCAATAATAACAATGGTAACTAATATTTCTGTGATAGTGTCAATCAAAGCAGAACATTATCTAATGGGAGATTATTGGATGTAACTCTTACAATGGATTAATAGTCAGTGCAGGTGTGCCTAATAATGGTTTCCGATTGTATGATACGTATAATATATTTTAAAAGGACGCAAATGAAAAACCATATCATACTGATCTCAGTTGCGATGGATGGAAAAAGTAATTAAAAATAAAGCAGAAAGCAGTCAAGCAACAACATGGCATCAAAGATTACGCTGATAAGAAAGGGGAAAAACTTCATAGATTGATCTATTTTTGTTAAATATCCCCCAAAAATGTTGGTTACATTTTTTATAGTGCAAGTAAATGCTGCTGCAGCTAGATGTTGATAACTGACAGAAACAACTTCAAGCATGCTTAGGATCTAGGTAATTGAGCCCAGGTGTAAATGAAAGCACCCACACTGAATACTAAACTGATTTTGGATTGATTCTCTCTAAATCACTACGCACTTATTTAATTTTCTACATTAATAAGATCTTTGACATTAGCGTTAAGTGGACCAGTCTGTCTGGTTGACTGGCTGTTTGAGTGACATGTTACGGTGGACATAAAGTGAGGGAATAGAGGGTTATTTTTAAGGGGGCTGCAGACCTGGCTCCTCCAGGCTATTATTACTGCAGGGGGAGGTTAACGGGAAGACGGGGAAGTTGCACAGACTGAAAGAGAGATGTGTCTCTCTTTAGCTCGGGAGAGGCAGTTTGGACAAGATGTATCACCACTGCATCATGAACATTCTCAGCTGCTGTGTCTGCGTGTGTGTGTGGGGGGGCGCGTGCACTAGTGCTCTCACTTAACAAAAACACATGGAATTTTCCACAGAACTAACCCTCCAATGCATAATAGCCACAACTTCATAGTGGACAGTTATTCAAAAGCTGTTTCCTTCTATATACATGAGTCTTGATGACGGTTTGAGGCACTGCACTTCTGGTCATTAGTCATCTTGGCTTTGTTTTTTGTCTACTTACAATGGCTGACCTGCGGGTGGCAGTGAATGGGATGACACTGCAGCATCCACTGTAGTCACTGATGCCCAACTTTGACCTCAGGACTCATATTCAAAGAGAAAACAGCTTTTGAATAGCTGTCCACTGTAGTAACGAAAATGCATAAAAGAGACGACTAAGGATCCGGTGGGAGGTCATAATTACACAGTGAGAAGATATAATGTACATAAGCAAATCAGCATCCTTTGTTTTTGGCGGCAGGTCAAGGTGTGTTTTAGGTTGGATTTGCACTGCGTGGTTCAAGTGACTTGAATTCTGATGTTTTCCTCTCCAGTGGCGCAACTCGAACATATGTCTTTGGCAGCGTATATAAAAAAAATAAAATAAAATGCATGAAATTGGATATTTTCAGATTGGAATCAGGCCTCTTACAAATGTGTATGAAAATATACTAAATATTGTATATGTGCCAATTTGACTGTAGCGTAAACATGCCGATCTGAAATGTGAACTTTTCTTTTGGTGACGTATAAACACCCGCATCTGCCCAAACAACACAAATAAATATTTAAAACACCTGATGTAAATCTAAACTAAAGTGACATCGTAGAGAATTAACTAGGGTCTAAATATGCTGCATTAGAGGTGTGTCAATTAAGTAATAAATAAGCAAATCAATCGGCAACAGCGGCCAGTGGAGTAATGCCTAAGTCACCCTTACGCAGGTTTTTCCACGTGTTCTGTGAATGTAAACACAGTCAAAGAGGATGTATGTATGCCTAAAGAGACAAAAAGTGTGCGAATGTCATGGTGAGAAAAGCGGACGCGCCAGGAAGAGAAAGGGAAGAGAAATGCTGTCTGGCTTGACAGCCAGCTTGTGGACTGGGGCTTCAGACTGGTGCGCTTCGTTGTTGGCCGCGAGTGTATGCATTTCACGGTGGGAAAGGCAGAAGCACCGGAAGAAAAGTCTGACTAAAATTTTGAAGTCTCATTTTACATATTTGTCAATTTTTTTTTTTATCATTAAAATTTTGCTTAGTTGTTAACAAAACTCTTCTCTGTAGTGTGTCAAATTTAGAACACGTTTATTTTCACTTTACAAGGACTTTAATTATATTAATAGTTTTTTCTCCACTATTTAAGAATATTAAAAATATAATATCAAAACATCCATCCATCCATCCATTTTCTGAGCCACTTATCCTCCCAAGGGTCGCGGGAGTGCTGGAGCCTATCCCAGCTATCATCGGACAGGAGGCGGGGTACACCCTGAACTGGTTGCCAGCCAATCGCAGGGCACATACAAACACACAACCATTCGCACTCACATTCACACCTACGGGCAATTTAGAGTCTCCGATTCATGCATGTTTTTGGGATGTGGGAGGAAACCGGAGTGCCCGGAGAAAACTCACACAGGCACGGGGAGAACATGCAAACTCCACACAGGCGGGACCGGGGATTGAACCCGGGTCTTCAGAACTGTGAGGCTGACGCTCTCACCAGTCGTCCACCGTGCCGCATATCAAAACACACTTTATTAAATTTAAAATGCGATTGACCAGATCCAGTTTAACAATTCAACGTGATATCAAATTTTATCGATGAATCTGGGATTTATTAACTCGAGTAATATGATTCCTTTAGCTCGACAGCTCGATTTTAGCCTAGCAGGGTAGAGGCAACACGCCAAAAGGTTTTAACTTCCTTTCAGAGGCTCGAGTTACCAGCTGTGTCAGATTTTTGGTGGATTTCATCGTGATGCTACACAACATTGATGACATTTACACCAACTGCTCTGGTGATATTTGAGCATTGCCACCAGGAAGCGGCTGTTTTTTTGTGATGCCTTTAAAATGAGACAAAAGAAGAAGAGGGGCGGAGGAGATGATGAGGACAGAGACGCTGAAGAAGGAATTGAGTGCCACGGGACTCAAAGGTCAGCAGGGATAGATTGAGTCGTTTGATGACAATGTTTAGAATTAGCCCGGGTGTCTAGATAACTTACTTGTTACTAGCCAGATTGAGAGGGCAGGCACAGGGCTGACAATCTGTGGCTGACCCGTGGGTGGCATCGCCATAATAACCACGTTGGCAGGTGTCACAGTGGGGGCCTGTGGTGCGGTGGGAACAGTCCTGAAGTCGAAATACAGTACACAGTCAAGTCCATAAATATTGGGACATCAACATTTCACACACACACACACACACACACATATACGCTGTGTGTATGTGTGTGTGTGTATATATCTATATATATATCTATATATATAAATATAAATGTATATACACACACAGACACATACACGCCACAGTGGTTAAGGAAAGTATTCAGACCCCCTTAATTTTTTCACTCTATTATATTGCAGCCATTTGCTAAAATCATCAAGTTCATTTTCTTCCCTCATTAATGTACACACAGCACCCCATATTGACAGAAAAAAAAATTGAATTGTTAAAATTTTTGCAGATTTATTAAAAAAGAAAAACTGAAATATCACACAGCCATAAGTATTCAGACCCTTTGCTGTGACACTCATATTTAACTCAGGTGCTGTCCATTTCTTCTGATCATCCTTGAGATGGTTTTACACCTTCATTGGAGTCCAGCTGTGTTTGATTATACTGATAGGACTTGATTAGGAAAGCCACACACTTGTCTATATAAGACCTTACACCACACAGTGCATGTCAGAGCAAATGAGAATCATGAGGTCAAAGGAACTGCCTGAAGAGCTCAGAGACAGAAGTGTGGCAAGGCATAGATCTGGCCAAGATTACAAAAAAAAAATTCTGCTGCTCTTAAGGTTCCTTAGAGCAGAGTGGCCTCCATCATCCTGAAATGGAAGATGTTTGGGATGACCAGTACCCTTCCTAGAGCTGGCCGTCCGGCCAAACTGAGCAACCTGGGGAGAAGAGCTTTGAGAGAGGTAAAGAAGAACCCAAAGATCACTGTGGCTGAGCTCCAGAGATGCAGTCGGGAGATGGGAGAAAGTTCTAGAAAGTCAACCATCAATGCAGCCCTCCACCAGTCGGGGCTTTATGGCACCACACTGCAGCCCTCCACCAGGATGTGGCAGAGTGGCCCGACTGAAGCCTCTCCTCAGTGCAAGACACATGAAAACCCGCATGGCGTTTGCTAATAAAAAACACCTGAAGTACTCCAAGATAGTGATAAATACGATTCTCTGGTCTGATGAGACTAACATAGAAATTGTTGGCCTTAATTCTAAGTGGCATGTGTGGAGAAAACCAAGCACTGCTCATCACCTGTCCAATACAGTCCCAACAGTGAAGCATGGTGGTGGCAGCATCTTGCTGTGGGGGTGTTTTTCAGCTGCAGGGACAGGACAACTGGTTGCAATCGAAGGAAAGATGAATGCGGCCAAGTACAGGGATATCCTGGATGAAAACCTTCTCCAGAGTGCTCAGGACCTCAGACTGAGCCGAAGGTTCACCTTCTAACAAGACAATGACCCTAAGCACACAGCTAAAATAACGAAGGAGTGGCTTCAGAACGACTCCGTTACTGTTCTTGAATGACCCAGCCAGAGCCCTAACTTCAACCCAATTGAGCAGACCTGAAAATGGCTGTCCACCAACGTTCACGATCCAACCTGACAGAACTGGAGAGGATCTGCAAGGAGGAATGGCAGAGGTTCCCCAAATCCAGGTGTGAAAAACTTGTTATTCCTAAAAAGACCACCGCCTGTATTAGCTCAAAAGGATGCTTCTACTAAATACTGAACAAAGGGTCTGAATACTTATATATTCATATATATATACAGTATATATAAGCTACTGTATTGAGCGATACCAAGATCAAGATTTACAGAATCGCAAAAAGGGAGGATCAGCACTTTGACAAAAGATTAGAAGAGCAACATTACGGTTTCTATTAACGCACGTTCACGTATGAGGATGACAGAAAAGAATAAACAAAGGATGAGCACCAGATCACATTTTGTTACCATAGTAACCAAGCACTTAGGGCTCAACGAGATGAGCCAGAACTTTGTAACTGCTTAATAATTAAGCACCAAATCATAGTATTACTGAAAGTCAAGCACGGCGGTAATTCTGTTATCTGTAGAAAATGGTTTCATCACATGCAATGGTGAGATTTGACTGTCACACATTGCATTTTTTTTATTTTTTTTAATCTGAACATAGTAACATCATATTCATGTCCTGAAGACGAAAAAAAAACTATAATTATTCTTGTAAGGTCGCTAGACTGCAGAAATG
Source organism: Phycodurus eques (assembly GCF_024500275.1). Classification (NCBI taxonomy): domain Eukaryota; kingdom Metazoa; phylum Chordata; class Actinopteri; order Syngnathiformes; family Syngnathidae; genus Phycodurus; species Phycodurus eques. The sequence goes on from NC_084542.1 coordinate 9,881,242, forward strand.
TCACCTATGTTCCAATTCAGTTCATCTTTAAATCAAATATCGTATCTCCTCAGTGCTGACACAAGCACATGCTGTGTTCACCTGCAGAGTCACTCTGCTTTGGGCATCTATCGGTCTGCCAATCGCTGTTGGTGAATATGTAAACATGTGTATGTGTGTGTGCCTGTGAGTGATTAACTGTCAAGCTGTCTCACGTGTACGAGGTGTGCTTGTGAGTGATGAAAAAAAAAACACCCACAAATCTGCCACAGTGTTCGTTCTCTCCTGTTCACAACACAGTTCACAACGCGTGTGTTCATATTTGTATCTGTGCTTGTCCGCCGATGGTAATGTGCACACAGGTCATGATGATATGGGTGAATATGTGTAAAATTGGAATGTTAACAACATGCTGTTCCTCAGATGGCCTTTAGATGGTGTGTGCTCTGTTTGTTTCTCTTTGTGGGACATGTTGGAAGTATTAGTGGCTCATTAGGGACAGGTAAGCTATTTACTTTCTCAAACACTGTCTCTGATGTTATCCCCATGCTGCTTACTGCCTTTTGAGGACATATTTACATGGTATCTGGGGACTTCCATGTTATACTGTGATGCATACCGCATGTTCTCGATTCATTGGTCCTGAATTAAATTATTCCATTGGCATTTTGCCTCAGCAACAGTCTTTCTCCTCATTTTCATGGTGGAAGGCATTTTTCCCTATAATTAATTTCAGTGGGGAGACAAATTAGGTATCTTTTTAAATTAATAAATTGCATTTTATAGAAGTAGCTCCACTTATTGTAATGAGTTATTCTGATGTTCATTTCTAACGCTTTAATGAATCAATAGTATTATGGTCACCCCAACTAGTGCACAATATTCCGAATTTCTCTTGAAAACATAGCATTAACTCTGACTCAGTAATCGACCAATATGCGTGAACAATCAGAGCTTCTAACAATTATTCATGTTAAAATCAATGAAGCTCCTCTAGGCTGACAAGACCACAACATGAATAACAATGTCAGATATAAAAAAATATGAGTGTGCACATTTAGATAAAGGTGTAGCAGTGAATCAATATTCAATGTTCTGTCGGAAAACATCATATCGTGGCCAGAAAGCAATACTCTGACTCAATTCTATGCATACATATGATTTAATATATGGTTGAGGCTGTTCATTATGTGCCATTGCAGGAGTTCAAAAACCTCTTCAGATTCATTTTAAAAAGGCATGGCTAAAATCTTACCAGGCAGTGGCCTGTGATCTGGTGGCATTGTGTTGCATGCCCATGACAATGACACACTTCACACACACCGTTGTAGAGCTGCCCATCCACTCTTCGGAATCCAGCAACACAAGCCTAAAACGCACATATACATAAACAGAATCAGATGTAGTTGCTCTCTCAGTTGCTGTAATGTGTAAGAACTCACGTGTGTGTATACGTTCATGTATTTTTGAATAATATTGTGTATTTTTTAAGACAGGGAAAAAATGTGGGTATGCCTGAATGTGTGAAACTGATTAGGGTCTTCTTTCTATTAGATATATCTGACCGCTAACATTTACCTTCTGTACCCCGAATAGCTTCAGTTAAAACTAGTTAAAAGTTATATCATCTTGACAGTGAGGTTTTAAAGAGTTCTTCCACAGCTTTGGTGTTTTCTGTGTGTTTTGCTTTTCAGATTTATTAAGTTACATTTGCCCCAATGCTGCACTGTATTACACCGAACAAAATAATGGTCTCAAATCGCGTGGAACTGTAGAATGCTGTTGCGAAAATGAGGAAAAAAAGCTTAAAGAAGCAGATGACGTTTTGGTGTTTAGTTTACACTCTACCTTTAATCTTTTTGACAAAAATGCAAGCTCTCTGTAGCCTTGATGGCACCATCACCATTGGCTGCATTTAAAAGCCAAAAAAACTCTTTAAGCTGTACTTCCTTTTTGCTTCTACATTTAAAAAAAAAAAAATTTAAGACACCGTGTGGTATTTTTAGTGGATAGCTAGCAACATGACTCAACCTATTAGATACTGTGAGCTAAAATATTTGCAGCCCCCAAATCTTCAAATGTTTATTTTTGGACCTTAAAGGTATTGTTTTACTAGTATGGATAGTTCATTTGGAATTTGCTAGAAAAACAATAAAGAGTTGCTTTAAAATGTGTTTACCTCACAGGATGTTCCGGCATATCCGGGTGGACAAGAACACATTTCAACAGCTGATGCTGTCCTCTCTCCTTTGGCATAGCGATTACCTACCTGCATCAAGAATAAGTGAAGTCTGCGCACACACACAAAAACAAATGTTTTAAAACTTTTGAAGTAACCATTCATTAAAAAAAATCTCATGCTAGTCTAACTGTGTAAAACTGTCATATTAGAACAGCTATAAGTGGGAACCATTGACGCAAGGTGTTGCTACACTGTACCTGTACACAGCACTGGGTTCCGTACTGTAAGAGGCTCTGACCATTAGTCTGGTCATGTTTGCCAACACTGTCAAGAAGTCCCTGCGGCCGATTGGCTCGGCAGTCTCTAAAACCAGGAAGTTCTCAGGAAGGAGAGCGATGTGATTGGTGCTCTGCGAGGATGGGTATACGGGTAGTCCGTACCGTTTGTCCATAATCTTGATCCCACCGCCCTGCCGGAGAAAGGAATGTCATCCCTTGTTCATGTGCTCTAATTTACAAGTTGTTTTGTTCTCTGAAGATTCAACTTCTTTTGCAAGAAATGATTGAAGCATCATTAGATGAAGCATTGCTGGTTCAGTCAATATTTGCGAACAGACTCAATGAAAAGTGAATCGCATGCATTTGACGATCTCTTGTTGGGAACAGATCAATGGGATGCAGTGGTTAACACAGAGTGACAACCACTGATGGAGAGGAAAGGGAGGGAGAGCGTGAGGCCACCATGCCAATAAGCCATTAAATAACAGCTAATTGCGAGAGGAGATGGAGGGAGCACAAGGGAGACAGAAATCAGAAGTTGTGCTGGTGCAGACATGTATACTGCATACAATTTATGAGCCAAGATACAGAAGGAAAGAGATCTACAATTAGATATACAATAAACCTGGGTGAAAGAAAGAAATCAAGAGTGGATGGATGGATGGATGGATGTTTGGTTAGAGTTATTTAGGTGGTTGGGTAACATTGATTAAGTTGTTAGCTTAGCATTTTTAATGGCTAGTTTGGTTGAGTCTTGATTGTACAACCCCAATTCCAATGAAGTTGTGACGTTGTGTTAAACAGAAATAAAAACAGAATACAATAATTTGCAAATCATGTTCAACCTATATTAAATTGAATACACTACAAAGACAAGATAATTAATGTTCAAACAAAAATGGCATTTTAAATAAGGACAAAATATGTGCATGTTTTTTTTGTTTTTTTTTTATTGAACCAATGTAAATCACATTATCTTAATATAGTTTAATGCTCAAATGCATTTATAAAAGAGCCACTCTCCAACCAAAAAAAAAAAAAGGTTTGAAGCAAACAAAAGAAAGAAAGAAAAAAAACACAACTCAAACTCGTTTCTAGGGTTTTTCAGTTGTTGGTTGGTTTGCTGGTTTTGAGTGTTGGTCATATTGTTAATTGGTTATTGCGGTTGGTTAGGTTGGTGTTTGTGAGTTAATTGTCCTGTTTTGTTTAATTTAGGGGACAGATGGTGTAAGAGTTTGCTCAACTGACTTCTGTGTAGACTGCATGGGTTCAGTTCCCACTCAGTGACTGTCAGTTTGAGTGTCAAAAGATGACGTAACTTAATTGATTGACGACCAGTCCAAAGTCAGCTAGTCACTAGCTCCCTGTGACCCTGTATAGGACATGGATGTTTTGTTTGTTTTTTGACCAGGAAGGACAGATTCTAACAATAACATAGGATAACCGAACAAAGACCATTACAGGGCCTGACTAATTTTATTTTGTTGTTTGTGAGTCTTCTCCTCACTGCTATTCTAGAATTTTGGATTTGGATAGATTGTAAAGGTGTGCGTAAAGTTATGTGTATGGTTACGGAGAGAGAGAGTGGGTAAAAAAGAACACAATGAACACAAATTAAAACTGAGTGGTGATTATATATGCATCATTCTAGATGCATACAATGCACATGTTTGCATGTTTGGTGGTGGCTGTCAGATAAATAAAGCATGTTGGGAGGGTTGATTACTGAGAGACAGACAGCAAAGAGGGACAGCGAGCAGCTTGACAGCATGTAGGTGGTTCGTTATTGTCATCGTTTGGAGCAGCTTTTTGTTGACAACAAAGGTGACACTTGTCTTCCTCCTTTTCTCCTCCTCCTCCTCCCAGTCTGTCACTCTCACTGACATGTCTTTAAATAACATTAGCTGATTACATATCTTTCTCTTCTTTTCTATACCTCTCTTTCCCCTTTCTCCTTCTATCCTTAATTACCCAATCGGGCTCAATCATTCTAATTACTTATTTCGTTCTGTCTGTCTTCCATTTACTGACGATCCCTTATATTTGCCTCATTTCTATGGTTTCCTTGGTTTTCATCAAAATAATTTTTTGTTCTGTAGTTACTTTTTGTGCGATTGGCTGGCAACCAGTTCAGGGTGTACCCCGCCTCCTGCCCAATGATAGCTGGGATAGGCTCCAGCACGCCCGCGACCCTCGTGAGGAGAAGCGGCTCAGAAAATGGATGGATGGATAGATAGTTACCTTTTGTGTAACACATTTACACACCGTTTTGTGACATGTAAACCATAACGAGGAAGTGTCGGTGCTTTGCTTACTGCTGTAGTTCATCATATCACCACTAGCTGATGACAGAGGGGCAAACTCAGAGGAAGGAGGGAGGATTGGGATTTTCATAGACTGTTTTATTACTATGAGTCCATAAGTCATCTCTAAACTGTTTCTATACTTGCTGCAGTGTGTGTGCATGCGTTCGTGTGTGTGTGTGTTGTTTCAGTTTTTTGGTGATACTGTGATTGAACACTTACCTCAATAATAAAGTCGGGTTCTGAAGTGACTCGAATAATCCTTTCCTGCTGATCTATAGTGTAAGACACAGTGTAGACCACTGTCCCTCCATAGGCTGGTAGCTGAATAAAAGACCAAATACAAAATTTAAACAGTGAGATTGTATTTATTTATTTTTTCATTATAAGACATAAAAAAAAAAGAAATACATGTTTTCACTTATATGCAGCACAAGCGATGTGATGAAACATCACTCTACAAGACTTGGATTCCCAATTACTGTGCATTGTATGGGTATGTCTGTTTATTAGATAAACTATTTAACAGGATTTGCTGATACTGCACATATGCGGGCCTATACTGATGATGCCCATAACCGTTTGTAAATGTCTTCTAAATCCTAGCCATTAATAAAACAAATATTTAATGATATGGTTTAATGCCTGATATTAAAAGGCAGACACATTGTACTGTGGTCGATGTTGTACACTGGTGGAACATGAATAACATACAACGCTCTGTTGTTGTATTTAAGATACTGTAATTGGGATATGTTTGCATGAAAGAAATGTGTATTAAAGGTGTAAAAATTACATGTAAGTTGTTCATTGCAATTAATGTACAGATCACCCCCAAATATCAGTCCACATATACATATTTAAGATAGGCCTGGTATCATGAGATCACTTAATTCCGATTATTCTCTTTCAAATTGAAAGATAATGTGATTTTGTAATAGAAAAAAAGAAAGTAAGACTCTTATTTCACAAAAATGCTCAATATTAAAGACAAAGAAAACGGGTAATAGGCTAGGTTTAACAATAACAATGCCTCATAAATGAAGATAAGATAATATGAAGCAAAACCCACAAATAGAAACATTTGTGCTAAGCTTCACTATCTTTTCATGTATTGAAGCTGACATACTCATAACTTGATTATCTTTTTACGTTTACAGAAAGCGCACAATGTCCTCAAAACATTGTGTGCATTTTACATTGAATAGTGGTAATTCATGATTTAATTAGACTGAGTTCACAGAAAATATAAGTTTATCGTCAGGCATCTCCTCAGAATATTGTGTTCAAATTCCAAGGGTAATGATACAGACAATGTCGAGAATGTATTTTGACGGACAGCTCTTGTTTTCTAATTGGCATACTCTTTAAAATCATGGCTTTAAAAAAATGTTTTCATTGGCTGTTTGGCTACTTAGTTGACGATGTTAAAAAAACTCAAATTAAGGAGCAAGGCTGTATACATACTGTAAGTATATGATTAGCCCAAAGTACTAAAACCAGTGAATACAACTCGTGAGGAATGTTTTTTTCATTCACAAATCTTTATAGACTGTATAAATGCAATAAGAACAATGAATGAGTGCTTCTGTCAACTATACTGAATTAGCTTTACAGTACATTGCACAACGCTGTGTCAGCATGATGGCAGAATGTATTCCTCTCTCTGCAACCTGAACCGTCATACAGGGGAGGGGGTTGCAGTGAAGGCATAATACGGCCATTAAAAAAAAAACAGACAGAAAGGGACAATGTTGAGGAAGAAGGGTGCAAGAAACTGAGCTTAAGACAGAGAATAAAAGTTGGAGGGGGGAGTATAGAAGTGGATTTTATGCCTCTATAAACCTCTTCCATCCTTTGCACTCATCTTTAGACCTGGAGGAGGAATCACCCATTTCACAGATGAATGAAAACACACAAACACTGTACTGACCATTTTATTGACTAACACTTATTCTCTATCTAACCCCATTTGCTGATTTGGACTCTGGACGACAGTAAAATCATAGTTGAAAGGCACAGTACAGTTAGCGTGGAGGGGCTGCATCATCTCGCTCACGATTAACCAACACTGCCTCCAGTGAGGTTGGCCTATCTAATCAAATAGAGCCAACACTTAATAGCGGCGCTGTGAAAGTAAAAGACACTACATAAAAAGACAAATTGGCTATTACTGTAATAGGGCGACTGCTGACACAAGCAGGCACGCTATAATGCTACTGCAGATCCCCAAAAAAGTATTTATGGGATGATGTTATTTCTTTAATGAACTTTCATTTTAATTGAAATATAATGTGTGAAAACAAATGTTGATGTTGGTGGTGGTGGTGTGGTGGCAGTGTGTTGGTGGTGATCCATTGGTTACCTCAACTGCCTCAAAGTGCAGAGGTCGTGGAATCTTATCTGGGATGTAGCCTTCCTGTGTGGAGTTTGCATGTTCTCCTGTGGTTGTTTGGGCTTTCTCTGGGTATGGATGGATTATTATTATTGCCACTCCTGTTGTTGTTGTTAGGACTATTGTTTAATTATGTTTGCATTTATTTATAGATTATGGACAGGAAACCAATGATGCAATAATAATATGACAATTCAATTTCACCTGCAAATTATGACCCCATGATTACTCATACAAGCCAAATCACAGTATATTAAGTCCTATGACTATAATAAGACAGAAAAGTATTACTTCAGCTTTCTTCAGCATCTTTTTAAGATTTATAACTAGAAAAGCAATATTGCATCAATATATTGCTTATAAGATGTTTAACTAATTTAACTCTTTTTTTTTGTTAAATTTTTGCATTTCATGTGCATTTAAGATAATTTGAGTATTTTTTTCAGGGGCTATAAGCATGTAGAATAAAATATGTAACATTTTCAGTGCTCACAATTTCTCCAATTTCAGACATTCAATGTGGAAAGCAATCAAAGCTTTTGCCATGGCAACCTAATGACCAAATCTCTGCATTAGGGAGAGGAAATTCTTTTATTTCCTCTCCACCATGGGGAGGAGAAGAAAGCAAGAAAGCCTGAAAGCATGGTAAGAGAGAGTAGAATTAGAGGGGACAAAAACAAAAGAACAATAGTGGCACTGACACGCTGGCAGCTACAAAAGACATCAGTGTGATCCCCCTTGAGAGACTCACTAAGCCTGTTATTAACTCCTGGTGACCGAAATAAAGAGGAAGACGGTATCATCCTCACGGTCAGAACCCCAATCAGAAAGTTCACATTGCTGTGGATACAAGGAAAGCCGGGCCACTTTACACAAATGAAATGACCTAATATGGACTTATAACGCATAATCAAAGGATTTCATCACTGCAAGCACTTAAAATATAGTTAATATGAGCATATAACAAGCAAGAACCGGGATAAGAACATGGAAGGATGATGACAAACACATGGGAAAGATGAGGAAAACAGAAGTAAAAAAATATTGGATAACATTCATAGTCTCTTCTCAGAAGTGTGCGTTTAGTATTCAACAAGGATAGGTATAAAAATGGCATATATACACACACACACACACACACACACACAAAGACACACTTCAGTTTTTCCCTTGGCCCTCCCACCAGAGCCCCCATGTGTATGACAAGCGAGCTTTGAATAATTTTGCATATGCAAGTATGTGTTTCCGACCTATTTTTATTACCTCTAACCAGACAATAATGTATTTTATGTTGGTTTTTTTACATTTCATTTTAAATATTGGGAATCGCAGAATAACAAACTGATACAAAAATTGATATGATCACTATACAGAGATGGTACCTCAAAACTTGGACACCTTAATTAGTTACCGGACGGTAACCAGGGGGAACGGTGAACGACTGGTTAGAGCGTCTGCCTCACAGTTCTGAGGACCGGGGTTCAATCCCCGGCCCCGCATATGTGGACATTTGCATGTTCTCCCCGTGCCTGCGTGGGTTTTCTCTGGGCACTCCGGTTTCCTCCCACATCCCCAAAACATGCATGGTAGGTTAATTGACAACTCTAAATTGCCCGCAGGTGTGAATGTGAGTGCAAATGGTTGTTTGTTTGTATGTGCCCTGCGATTGGCTGGCAACCAATTCAGGGTGTACCCCGCCTTCTGCCCGATGATAGCTGGGATAGGCTCCAGCACGCCCGCGACCTTAGTGAGGAGAAGCGGCTCAGAAAATGGATGGATGGACGGTAACCAGGGTGTGTTATCATCCGTTCCAGGCTGCACTTACCTAAATTTGCATCCAACAAGGAAAAAAGTTGAACCAAAAAACATATCGGATACCAGAGGCCTGCAAGAAAATAATTGAGCAGCAAATAACGCTATTCCACTGAATAAAATATATTCCACTGAATAAAATATACTTTAAAAGGTGGAGATGAACTTGAAGGTCAAAGCATCATTGCACGGGATGTCACATGAGAAAATCTCATGAAGGCTCAGGTCTGCCGGCATCAAAAGATTAACTCTCAACGTGTATTAAAATAACTGGTTAACTTCTTTTTACACCTGTGTGGCAAGTGGTGTTAAAAAGGTCCTCATTCATCATTATCAGCGAAGTGGAATGTACAGTATTTACTTAGCTTACAGTATTTGTATAAGTGGTATATCATATAACATGATACTTAAAATATTGTCTATACAGTTTTTGCACAAGGTTTTATAATGTAATGAGAAAATAATTCATCCATCCCTTTTTTTTTTACACTTAATTGAAGAAGATGAAAACAATTTTGGCACATGTTGACCACCACAAAGTATTACACCTGACATCATGGACTGTGGTTCTCGTGTCTTTCAAAACACAATTGGCTGGAAGCACAACTGCGTGGTATAAGTGTAGACGTGTACTTGTTCTACCTTTTGAGTAAATGGCAGATTCCAAACAGAAAATTGTCCAAATTAAAAGAATTACAATTTTTAGGCCCATGTTATAAACACAAAGTTGTGACATGTTCAAATAAAACTGTGACTATGAAAAAATAAAAATCAGTGGCAGCTGACTGACGAAAAGATCTCATTTGTACTCAAATTAGCTTGATGACATAAATTGACTTGTGAAGGTACAAAGGTATTCATGGAATCCTCAGAAAACATACTGTATAGTTAAGAGATTAGATTGCAGCCTAATCCCATAATTCTACTACATTTCATATCCTGTTTTATGATGAATATATTCGTGAATAAAATCACATAGTAACCACAGGATTGACATGCAAGGCCCCTTGCACACACTTTACAGACACACAAATGTGTGTGTGAGAGCAAATTATTTGGCTGACAAAAAGCGGCACTAATCTGCAGTGATAGAAGTAAGGGCATCTTTTCAGCCATGTAAGTGGGGGAAAACGAAGAGGGAAGAGAGGAGAAAAGAAAGTGGAATGGGCAAATTCATCTCATGCCATTGTGACCAGATTAGGAGTGACGGCGCACACCAATGTCTCACACATCAATTCTCTTAAAGCCGGTCACGGCTGGTGATTCTGCCAGATAAATATTTTCTCGCATGAAAAAAAAAAAAGTGGTTTCATTTATCAAATTGTGATATGTCACAGGGACACAGACTGGAGCATGGTTCTGCCTTTTGTTAGCAGCATCCAGGGAAGATAAAACAGATGAAAACAGATTGTAACACTAACTTTGAATACTTTGATGTGAAAGGCAATCCCCATCGTGTGTCAGGTTACAGCAGGGTCTATGTTCAGTAAGGACACTTGCACATTCATCCATTACACTTCCATCCATTCCTTTTGTCTCCCACTATACTCTCCATCGGTCTATCCCTGTCACTCCTTTCCCAACAAGTGAGGAAACGTTCCTGTTTTTCAGCCTTCATCTGAAGTGACAGTGAATCTGTTAGTGTAGCTGGGTGCTCGGTAGATGGAAGCAATTAGTCTACTTGACTGGTTTGACTGATGGCTGATAAAACTGCTGATAGCTTGGATACTGTTTACTGAGAACTGCTTTAAAGAAGAATTGGGATCTACCAAAAGTACTTAACCTTTGCTGGATGACAACACTCAAGAAATAAGTGATGGAAATGCAACAATCCAGAGAAACACGCAAGTTGAACAGACACATTGCAGCCTAAATCAAGCAAAGCCACCCAGTAAAAGGTTCACATGCATTTACAGTGACCCCCAAAGCATCCATTCATCCACTTTCTACCACTAATCCCATTCAAAGTCATGTTTGAGTTGGAGCCTATTCCAACTGACTTTGAGCAAGAGGCGGGGTACATGGACTGCTTGCCAGTCAATCACAGGGGACTTATGGACAAACTACCATTCACACTCACACCATCACTGAGAGGTCACTGATGGTGTAGTGGTACACTCACCTGACTTTGGTGCGGGGCGTGTGGGTTCAGTTCCCACTCAGTGACAGTGTGAATGTGAGAGCGAATGGTTGTCAGTGTCTATATGTGCCGTGCGACTGACTGGCGACCAGTTCAGGGTGTAGTCCGCCTTTCGCCCGAAGTCAGCTGGGATAGGCTCCAGCACCCCGCGACCCTACCCAGGATAAGCGGCGTTGACAATGGATTGATGGACCATCACTGAGTGGTAAATGAAGCCATGTTAGCCACAAAATCACCCAAATGATTCACACTCACTTACCATATCTCAAAATTGAACTAAAGTACAGTACTTGAGAAAATGCATTTAATTACATGTGGATGTATATGGACCAATGACTGGATTTGCCTTGGGCTCCCTAATGACTAGCTACGCTCCTATATATGAATATTGTAGAACTTTTCTAACAGGTTTCTTACACTAGGCCATGGGTGTCAAACTCAAATTCACCGTGGGCCAAAATAAAAAATTGGGACAACGTCACAGGCCAAACTCAATAGTTAATGAAAAATCACTGCAATGTGCATGTTTCCCTTCTCTGCAGAAATGTAGCGTTAAGGTTTATCAAATGACAACAAACTTAAATTTTGCTTAAACACTGAATCTGGAATAAACAAACATCAATATTATAAACACATGAGAAATCAAATTTGCGTTAAAAGACATCAGTATTATTTTGTTTTGTTTTGTATTTAAATAGATAACATGAAGTATTTTGTCGCTCTATCTTCTATTTATCAATCTCCAACTACCTTTCTTTTTTATGTTAATCTTTTTTCAAAGGCCAACAACAAAACAACCCCCAAAAAATAAGAATGTCCTTCAATAAAAATCTAAACCTCAAACTATTAACAGTCCCTGCCTAGGAGTTGATAAAGGGCATAAAAATGATGTTATCTTCTTTGTTCCAGCCACGTTGCGCCGCACAAGACAAACAGGTCTGTCTACTTTAGTGAACAGACAATCTGCCTCCCACCTGTCTTGGAAGTAAACTGCTCTCCATCTTTCGTTTGGCCATTTTTGGGAAGGGGGAGTGTAAATTTGCTCGAGGAGACTGGTAGCATAGTTGCTAACGACTGCAACAGAAAGGGAAGGGGCGCTCGCCGGTCTAGACTGATGGGCCAACACACTAGCAAAGCATTATGGGATTTGTAATATTAGTGATGCATGTGCTATACACTGGCGGGCCAGCTCTAATACACATTTAATATGGTCTTGCGGTCCAAATATAATTACATGCTGGGCCAAATTTGGCCCCCAGGCCTAAGTTTGACATGTATGCACTCGGCCATTTAAACGTCTTGATCCCTGTTGTCCTGGGATCACACTGCCCATTAAAATAGATACACAGATAAATACTTGATCAATCCTGTGAAGGAAATTAAGTACAACACCTGTATTTAGAACTTATCTTTACGATGGTCCCGATATACGCTGATTCGGGGTTACGAACTGCATACAATGAACTAGTTTGGCCAGCAGCATAAGAAGACACTCAATTACCGGAGTTAGTGCTTTGTGTTTTTCATTTGATTGTTTTCAATTTATAGTCTACAACTGCGTTAGCATGGGTTAGCGATAGACTACAGCGCATTCTGAGTAACGTACAACCCAGTAAATGAAGGACTCACTATATTAGGAAAATAAGAATTCAGGCTTATAGTATGCGCCATTAACTGTGCCATCACTTCATTAAACAGCACTACTACTGCATTTGTTGCATTCAGTCTGTTCATTTCTATTGTGCAAGGTGGTAGTTATCGTTAATAACTTGATGAAGAATCACATTGCAGTATTTAAATGACACATCTACATTGCACATGCGCATGCAACCGAACTTGCTGTGGCCTCTTTTAACTGTGAGTTGTTTCTCGTTTTGTTTTCTCTCTATTGTGCAAGGCGGTGGTTTATATGAATGACTGGCAAGAGGAGTGAATTAAATTGTGTAATACAATATTTTGAGGGAAACAAAATTACTTCCTGCTACTTTCCAATCTGTACTAATTTCTGAAATAGAGTGATGTCATCAGCATCCATTGTTTCTGGCGGATAAGATTTGAGAATATCCGTGTGAAGGAGCAGTCCTTGGACCCAGACCAGCAATAAAATACCAACGTGCTTTCTGGACCAATGAGCAGCCACTAAGCGTGCTGACGGGCCAATGAGCATCCTTGGCTTGAACGACACTGCAGGTCATGCATGAATTGAGGGCATTATCACGCACATACTCAGACGTACGTATAGTCACGGCTAGCTAGTCATTACACGTCACTTCCAATGACACGCTCTAAAGTAACAGAACGTTGTGTGTGTGTGTGTGTGTGTGTGTGTGTGTGTGTGCGTCAAGTCACAGAGTATCTCTATAACACAATCTTAGACTGAATCAAATAATCCCTTTTTCATACCGAATACACACAGGCAGCGTATACAGCGCCATTTGTTGCTCATGTTCAGATGCATCAGTTCTGCTTAGCTGTCCCCATTCCCTTTAAAACACATCATCATCTGACTGATATGATGTGTTCGTTCGTGTCTTAGCTGCCCACGTTTAATGGTGCTATGTGTCTTTGTATAGTCATGTCTGCTTATACTTAAAAGTCATTGACAATGTTAAAACAATTTGAGTACATTTTTTGTGACATGTCCAAGGCAGCCAGTTTGAAGGTTTACAACATGAGCTTCAATTTAGGCTTGAGTTTAAGTTTTGGTTCATTGTTAAGATTTGATGGAGGTACAGGTATAACATGCGTGACACCCATAATAAGTTTTTATGAAGAAAATGAATAATTTTGAGTAATTACCAGAAAGGATTATGCTGGATTATGTACACAATGACAGAAACCATCGTCCCAATTAGATGATCTAATTTTTAATGCTGACATTGCTCTAGTGTCACACAATCACCAGCAAATACGGCAAAAGACTCAACTGTCCAACACATCAGCCAAGATTGACAGTTAGAAAAAATAAAACCAAAGCAACTGATGATGGCATTGTACTAGATTGGGAGACTCTTGAAGAAGTCATTTAGGAGTGTTATTTTAAAATACATCAACGCAATAATTGGTAATTTTTTTCAGCAGTTTTCATTACTCTGAAACTAGTCTGGCAGTCCAAAGTGATCACGCAAGCCGCTAAACTCTGTATCCTCAACAGCAATGAAATGTTCAGTGGCTTCGAACGGGAGAGTTCATTGTATTTTAGCATTCCAATTCCAAAAGTGAAACTCATAAATTATACAGATTCATTCAACACAAGGCCAATTCCAACCTCATTTCCATATTAAAATCTTTTTGGCTGTTTCGTATGTAACATGCTAATTTCTTGGAGATTGAAAAACGTCTTTTACAGCTGTAAACTAAAATCATCAAAAAATAGTTTGTGTTGCTAATCAATGAGTTTTTTAACTACAGAAACACATGAGGTTTTATTCTAATTTATTGTGATGCACCTGTATAGTGTACACAATTTTAGCCGTATCCAAATAAAACTATGGCCTGTGATTTACACACACACAAATCCTCTAAGGCAACAGCGGATAAATTACCATGAATCCATAGTATCTCCAGGGTTTTCCCCGACGGGCTAGATTAAACTTCACTGACAAACTCTCACAAATTTGAAAGTGATTGATTGGAAGCAAGTTTCCAGTGTGTGTCTGACTTTTTGTTTTGGCAGGCTGTCTTTGTTTACCCAGGCCTTTTTCCTTGTTAAGATCATTGTGGCGGTGTGACATCACGCTATTCTTGTAGCTCAGGGGTGAGGAATCATTTTCCTATCAGGGGCAATTTTAGTATTTCAAAAGTCCTTCAAGTGTCACACTAAATGTTCTTGTGATATAGTATGAGCATTGGTGTTGCTTTTTAAAAATATATTTTTTTTTGTGCATTTTATAAAACTTTGTCTGATGTTTTATTTCTGTTATTTTACAATCAAACCATACTGATGGGCAACAGGCTCCCAACCCCTGGTAGAACTGAATGTTCACAATGGCAAACTGTAATGTTGCTCATTGGTGAAAAGAGACTTTCAAGGGACAAATCTGTGTGAGTTTGTGTTTGCGTGCTATGAGAAAAACAAAATTTATTACGGAGTTCAACAGGCAAAAACACTCTTTACTCTAAAAGAGACAGAAAGAGTGAGCGGGATACAGAAGCAGAAGAGCTGATGGGAGATCGAGAGGCATGATTAAGGAACATGAGGAGAGAAAATGGGAGTCCTGGAGAGACAGAGTGAGTTAGACGAGGGGGCCCACAAAAAGAAATGGATGGAGGGATGGTTGGAGGGATGAAGGGGAAGAAGTACAGACAAATAAATGAAATGACAAGCCAGGGCCTGCGGGTGGTGAAGTAATGAAATGCAGCAGCAATCTCTTCCTCGAAGCCATGACACCCAGACAAACCTCACAGGCAGTCTGCTGTAGAACAACAACTTCACTTCACAAGCATGGACTCCAGCTATTTGCCAGCGCAAGTGTTAACGTCTAATCATGGCTACACTGACAAAAGAAAACGAGGCACACGTTCAAATAGTTGACATTAGCAGAAGCAGATCCAGAGAAGTAGCGCTGGGGGGAGGCAGGAATCCCAGCAGGATATGCTCTCTCACAATGCGTGGTATCTTCACACCATTCATCCTTAGATCACGCACACATTTGTTTGTGCAAGTCAATCCTAATGATGCAGCCTTGGGTCAGATATTACACATTTGCATCACAGACCCACGTGGGAGCTGACCAACTTTTCTTTTTTTTTTTACAAATTATTGACCACTCTCAAGTGCTGAAAATGGTGCTGCTTTAAAGATGCAGTGTTATATAATGGCTCAACAAAAGTGACGATTTTAGACATGCGAGGATTACAGCCAGTGATATGAATGTATAATTGCCTCCTCATACTTTTTTTGTACTATACACAACTGTCCCTGGATTTCATTGTTATTATATCAACATATTGAATTTGAAATCAGAAATTATGTAAAATAGTGACAAACAAATATGAATACTATTGTTCCAAATTACTGTAATTGTATCCATTCCTGTATGTTAAAGGTTCCATGCCACACCTATATTTTTGAAATTCTGCTCTGACCGACTGGGCTAAGTCCTGAGGCAGAACCACTTTCCTGAAGGCATCCACCTACGGCGTTTCATCTCTTTAAATGGACCGTCATGCCATCTTAATTAACATTGTACAGCACTATACTATGTGATAAATGTTGGCCACCTGACATCCATTGCAGCCTGAAAGGGGGATCCCTCTATCTGTGGTCCCTTCTCAAGCTTTCTTCTTTTCTCCCTAAATGGGGTTTTGAGTTTTTCCTTCCCTGGTTGGAGGGGGGAGGTAGGGGGGTTTAGATCAGAGCTTGTTGTCAATCTTTGTCAACTGTGGGCCTGTGAAGCCCTATGAGACTCTTTTGTGATTAATGGCTATAGAAATAACTTTGACTTGACTTTATTTTTTTCATAAGCTTTGACACCCTTTTATGGGTTGGAGTTCAAGTTTACACTAATGTGTTGTGCTTTTTCTTGGTCTTTTTTGTTTATTTCTTCAAAATGCCACCACTGAAGGCTCACAATGATGGCAAAAAAGGTTTCTATAGTCCGGAAATTATATTCTCATCTGCTTAGTAAAATCGCCAAAGAGTAGAATGCAATCCACTGAAGAATGAACTACGAGTGAATGCATCCCTCACTCAAAGTAACGGATGACTAATGTTAGAAGTGGTTACCTACTTTTTTCACACTTACTGTTCATCACAGTTAAAATGCCTTAATGTTAAACGCTCCCATTGTATATGGACTTGCATTATGATAGATTTAACTACGCGGTATGTCTTCCTCTCACCTTGTTTCCCAGGTATGATTCAGGTG
This sequence comes from Phycodurus eques, assembly GCF_024500275.1. Taxonomy (NCBI): domain Eukaryota; kingdom Metazoa; phylum Chordata; class Actinopteri; order Syngnathiformes; family Syngnathidae; genus Phycodurus; species Phycodurus eques. The sequence goes on from NC_084542.1 coordinate 9,898,201, forward strand.
CATTCCAGTAGTAAGCGGAGCCAAGGTTGTCCACAACATCTGCATGGTGGACACTTAGATATTGAGGTGTCTCTCTGTGAATAGGCCACACTGTCCGTCCTGAATCTCCACTCAGGTACCAGCCAGCCAGTGTGCTCTCCTGTGCAACAGACATTCAAAAAGACGGACAATGTTCATTATTGAGTTCTTTAATTCAGTTATTCCCAACCACTGTGCTCAGGTACATCAATGTAGCAATGTGACAAGATTAACCAAAAATGACTTTCTGTCAAAATGTTGAGTCTGGTCGGAATGAACACTTCAATCTGAGTACAACACAGCAAGAATTTTGAAAATAAGATGATGCATTCCTGAGAAATTCAGTTTTTCCCCTCTTTGGGGTTGTTTTTGTGTGATATCACCCCAAAATCTGATCAAGAAATGCCTTCAAATTGGAATACAAAAGTATGAATTCATTATTTCACAACATATCTCTTAAACCCTTTCATTTCGGCATCTACACTGGGAACCCCGATTGGCTGACAATTTTCAGTTAAAAATATCCATCAATGCTTTCGGATAGGCTCTACTTAAATAGCGCAAATTTAACATTATGCGTGAAAAGGGCAGTGTGGGCAGCAAAATAGGTCATGTACTTTAGTCATCTATTGTTTTTTCCTGAATTTTTTTGTTTTGGAGGATTTTAGAAGCGTTTGAAGTGCTCATGACATGTTTTTTAGAAAATTCCACAAAAACGGCGCTCACTTGTCACGTTGTTAATCAATGTGTTGCGCGAGATCATCAAGTGTGCAGTGGGAAATTGTCCAATTAGTTGGTCCAAAATTATTATTTATTTACGACAAATAATATATCGATGCCAGCGACATATAGTGACAGGCAGAACAATTAAATGCTTTTCCACTAGGTGGCAGTAGGTAAAATACATATATTACCTGTTGGCATTCATACCACACATAATAATAGCTTAGTGTTTAACTAAAACAGGCACAGATTTTGACCTGAGTAAATAAATTTGTGAGTAAATTGAACCAAAATCATGATTATTTCGTAATATGTACAGTACTTTTTGTGAGAATTTTGTCAGGTGGTGTGTCGTGGGATTATTTTAATGTAAAATATGTGCCTTGGCTCAATAAAGGTTGGGAACACAGCTTTAATTTATTTAAAAAAAAAAAAAAAGGCAGCAGAACACAGACCTCTGAAGTTGAAGGACACTTGGATCGACACTAAATTGCATACCTTCATAGATGCCCACTTGCTGCATATACCTAAATGCCTATGACAACTAATAAACAAAAGGCTATCAAAACATAAGCTCCTTGGCATAGGTAACGATGATGCTTTGTTTCCAAAGCCACTTACCGACATGAAGTGTCGGTAAGTGGAAATCCAATAATATTCTATGCAAGACTTTTTGGCCTTTACAAGTGCTGTATTGAACTCAAATTATGTTTTAAGATTCTGTCACACGTCAGCCTGTCAGTGTGTGTGTGTGTGTGTGTGTGTGTGTGTGTGTGTGTGTGTGTGTGTGTGAGGAACACCTCAGACACACATCTGTCATGCGATTAACCTGACCTTGGCTTACCCTTTTGAACACACGCACGCACACACGCACACCCTATCAGTGTCTAAATCAAAGCTGTCATTCTGTCAACGTCCCCTCGTCCCATCCCCCGCCTGTCAGTCAAAAACTGTTTTCCTCTTTTCACCTCTCTTCCCCTCTCTCATCTTCTTTTATCCTGTCTCCACTTTCCTCATTTCTCTCTTCAGTTACACACTCACCCTCAATTTACGCTTTCCAATATTTGGAGTTAAAAACAAAATGGAGGCCATTGTCATCCAATACCTGGATGAGTTTTGATCAGGTGTTTTCCTGGGCTCGTCGTATAACCGTTAAGTGGTGGACGGTTGGCATTCACCTTGGTTTTCATACTGTATGCGATAAATGTATTGCCCAAAACATGCAGTGTTTTGGGCAATACAATGCAAAAAAAAAAAAAACAGCCAGCAAAACTCAACTGATTTGAGTGAAAATGGCTTCATCCCTGTCTCCAGTTCCTCTCTCTTCCTTTATGTTCCAATCTGCCTTTCCACTGTAATAATAACCTCACTTATCTAACTTAGCAGCTGTCTGTGTCTGCACTTGGATCGTACAAAGACTGAACTGCAGTTAAATACCCGCTGCGGATTCTTTCGCCTCCCCCTCAGTATTGAACAATGTTTACTTGTGAAAGCCAGAAAGGCAGATAATCCTAATCATAGTTTGTGTGTCATTTCTTACATTCTGATAAACCCACATGGAGGCAGAGCACTGGCTCGCTACGCCCATACAAGAGCATTTCTCGCAGCCACGCAGATTGTCACGCTGGAGATTGAAGAAGCCCAGTTTGCAGCGGCCACAATTCTCTCCCTCCACATTCTCCTGTTGGAAAAAGAAGAAAGACAATGAGACAATGTTCCCTGTGAGCACAGGGAAAGATATTTATAAGGCCATTCATCCATACTTTATGTTACTGTTTTGATGGAAGATGTTTTAGTCAAGGACAAAATCGACTTTTAATCCTCATTTTAGCCACAAGAGGAAGAAGCTAAATTTTACCAGCCATCCATCTATTTACTGTAGGGCATAAGCGACTCATCCCACTATTCTATTGATAGGCATATAGTCAACTTTTGACTGTACGTATGCATAACAAATCACAAGCTCAAATCAGAAAATCATTTTGAGAGATACATCCATCCATTTTCTATACTTCTTATCCTCACTAGGGTCGTGGGCGTGCTGGATGGAGCCTATCCCAGCTATTTTCGGGCAAAAGGCGGGGTAATCCCCGAACTGGTCGCCAGCCAATCGCAGGGCACATGTAAACAAAAAAAAAACATTCGCGCTCACATTCACACCTACAGGCAATTTAGAGTCTTCAATCAACCTACCACGCAATTTTTAAACCACACACATTTTTATTTTTAACATTTTTATTTCTTCATTTATTTTTTTATCTGTGCTTGGGAGTGACAGCCTCTGGGTATTGGGGCACATGGAACCCCCACCATCTATACAAAAGGCAGAAAGGAGCATATGCCACTACACTACCAGTGAAAATCCCATCCCAAGTAAAAAGAAAACGCTTTCATGTTTTAAAGCTGCGTTTCTCACCCTATTGGAAATATTGTTTCATCATAGGTTAACCATATTGTCTGCTATATGGATGTTCAGGCTGACTGATAGAAGGTTCTTAATAGAATCAAAGATGAAAAATGTAACCATTTACTGTGTATAAAAAAAAAAAATCATCCCTCAGTTTTTAATACATAAACAGAAAAGAAATGACACCCTACTTGCCTTCCATGACTTCTTTATGTTTTTATTGTGCTACATTGTCCAACAGAAAAATAACATAACATAACATAACTGCAATAAATGGTCTTGATAGTTATTATTTGTGGGTGTGGGTGTGTGTTTGCTGACCTTGCACATGCAGGGTGAAGTACACGGGTCACTGTTGCTGCTTCCCTCGATGCTGCAGTTACATGGCTGACAGTCTGGGTAGCCCATATAACCAATTGCACACCTAAAGACAAATGGATTTAATAACACAAAAGATGAAGGTGATGAGTATTAAAAAAGGACTCCATAGCCGGTAGATCACAGGGTCAATCCTCCTGATAGTGGCCCCCACTCAAAAGCAGAGTTGTTACAGGACTTCTGGTGTAGAACAAACAGCTGACTTTGCAAAGCAGGTAAGCATGCATGCATGTGTAACACGCATCTCAGAGGAAACATTGCACATAATTAACTGGCAACAGAGACTTGCCCATTAAAAATGAGTTGACTACGCTGCCTTTTTTACTCGCCTTAATTGTGGGCTGACTGGTTTATAGGAAAAAAGATTATCTGATTTAAGACGACAGAATAAATTTGAATAATTACGCCTGGGAAGTCACCGCATGAGCGAAATAATGCTACAACATGCAGTGACGGAAACAAGGCAATGAAAAGACGATATAAGTGAACAAAATTAAAATCAAATGCAGCATCTATTTAGTGGGCTTAAAAGGTCATCTCAACTACAGCATATTGGTAAATAACTAATAATTAATAAATAGTTTTAATGAAAACTTTTAAAGCAATTTTCAAACACTAATTGGAACAGACAACAGCTGAAAGGTTCAGCTCACCTGTCACAATATGTGAGTGTCTCTGTGTGTGTATGTATGTGTGTGTGTTACCTGTCACATCGCAGACCGCCAAAACCTTCCTTACAACGGCATGACCCTGGTGGCTGAGCTGTCAGTCAAACACACGCAGGCACGCACGCACACACACAAACACACAAGTGTGTAAGGGTAAAGGGTTCTCTGTTTGAAGTGTCTGCAACTTAAAAAAGGTATTAGGGTATATCAGTCATGTTAAAAAAATCTGCTAAAGCCAAAAAAAATACTAATTCAGCCCAATTCAGCCAAATTGTACCGCATTTTGTTTTTTAAAAAAAAAGTCCTAAAATGTCATTTTTTTGATGAGTTCAACCAACAATGATTGAATTTGCACTATTAGCAATCTGTTAAGTCATTTTTGAGTAATCCCTTAAAACTACTGTAACAAACAGAGATATAAACATAACTTTGTTGGCGAAGTTAATAGCGCAAATAACGTAATAAGTATAAATAGTTCAAGAAATCCCATGAAGGAAAAGAATGCATGTCATATCATAATTTGGAATTAGAAAAAGTATGGAAAAAGTATTTAAAGAAAATACATGGAAAATGATTGATACTGTCGATGTATAATGAAACTCATGCAAGTCCAGTTTGTGATAATTTGGAGTTATCATGTAATGAATGTTCATATTTTCTATTTTCTGGAAGACTGTATGTTAACATCCAATAGAAACATGTTCACTTATTTCACTTGACATGTTTTCAACAAGTACTGCACATCCACAACATAGACAAGAATAAAAGAATATAAATTAATCATAAAAAAAATAGGAATAAAATGTGCTAGACAGACATACAGTGGACCCTACACCTATATTTGAGGTACCGGTATGTCTTATTTAACCAATGTGTACTCTGGTATGGCCATTAAGAATATGAAATGATGTATTCATCACCATCTGTACAATGAATAAAGGTTTTGTGATATCTGGGCTGGAACAGCTTTAGTCTATGGGCATTTTTTTTAATATATAAAACAATATGTGCCTATGAACTGAGATAATTACTACTTGTTTTTGTTTCCTAATGGAAAACAGAAGGTGTCCATTTGTATTATGTGAATAATGCCCCCGGTGTCTGATTAGGGCTCAGCTTCTATTAGGACAGCCTCTATTTGAGGAAATTATTTCCTACAACCGTTTCAAAATCCAACTGTATCAGAGGTTAACCACTACACCGGAATGGATTGTGTTGAATGTAATTGCAATGTACACATACATGGTTTTCATTGGAAACGAACAATATCTAAAGACAGACGAGAGAGAGTAAGTATTATTGCATACAAGGTGTCGCCCGGCTTGAGTCCTCAACACAGGACTGGCCATGAGAACCATGTGAGTCACATGAGCAAGGGATGCAGGGGCTTTCCTCCTCAGCGTTCACCTTGACAGGAGACAAAGACCAATATTTAACATTTACTCATTGACTCTTTCTCATATACTCGAATGGTGAATTCCACTAGAAGCAACCTACTCCAGCAGGTCTGTAGTAGCCGGGAACACAACTCTGACAGTTGATACCATCTGTGTTGCCACGGCATGAAATACACACTCCACCCCCTCGGTATTGGCCGTGGAGGTCCAGGCTGAGCGATAGGTCTGCTACAGTCTGATTAAAGTAGCATTCCTCAGCCTTCCCATGGCAGTTACACTCTAAAAGCAAGGACAGAGGGGGGTTTGGTCATACAGCAATTGGTTGCACACTGCTGAACTCCCCATCATACATCAGCCTATTAACACGATTCATTTGTTTCAGAGTCATCAACCCCTGTTTCATTTCTCTGGGTTGCATGTTTTTTTTTGTGGTTGTTTTTTTTGCTTTAGGCATTACATACAGCATGTGAGGAGGATTTTTTAATTGTGTCTTGTATTTTATAGTGGAAGCTGAATTCCACATAGTGGTTCTCCACAAACTATGTCACTGACGGTAAGTTGTGTAAAAAGGATGCTTGCTGCAAATGATCACAGTCTTTTGCTATTTAATGACACTCACTTTTGGAGATGTCGGTTTCTGCCAATATACAATCTCCTGTCTGTTAATGTGCTCACAGCTATTTTTCATGTAAATAAGAAAACTGTTTTGTTTTATAGCCTGCTAACTAGGTCGCATTTAGCACCTCATGTTCTCCTTGTGACGTCCTTAATTCAGTCACATATTTAGTGACTGTCTTCTGTGTTTGTGTGTGTCTTCGCTGAGTATGTGGAATGAAATGTAAATGTGATACTTTTTAAGATAACAAATTTTATCACTGTGTAATCTTGAGGGTGCTGTTTGACCTGTTTCACGCATTGCAATTGGCTGGCGACCAGTCCAGGGTGTGCCCAATGTTAATTGGGATAGGCTCCAGGTCAGCCACAACCCCAATAAGGACAAGCGCTACAGAAAATAGGTGGATGGACGTAAGGAATGCAGCTGATTGACATGTAGGTATCTTTCATTAAAGTGCTTGATATTAGTATAGCAACTAGCAGTCCCTCTGGAACTGTAATATGGGCGAAAAACCACAAGTAGAAAGAGAAAAAAAGCAAAGCAAGCAAAAAAATGGATGCATACAAAACAACTGCTAAGCGTGTCAAATGTCTTGAAAAGAATGCAAATGTGCAGCATCTAATCATCTACATTAGAAAAGCAATTTATTGCCCAAGGATTTGGCCCTCGAATCCCACACTCTCTTCACCCATGCACATCCATGTGTGGTTGGCTTATACATTAATGCAAATATCACAGTCCTATGATTAGCTGGCTCGCAGCCTCCTCCCACTGTTTATGCATAATCAATGAGACCTACAGCACTCATCAGTGTCACACATCAGCCTGATGGAATAATAGCAGGGAGGAAGACAACGGCTGGTTTGATCTTAAGATCGATAAAGGGCCACGCTCTGGGTTTGATCTCGCGGTTGGCACTGCTACCGCTGTGAGAAGACCTTGCCAGGCTTTGCAAAGTATTACATCTGGCAACCACATCGCCTGGACGTCAGCATTTTCGTGGGTTGCCATTCAACAGCTTGTCCACCCCCAGCTTTTGATCACTTCTAACAAGGGTTTTTTTAAAGGTGGTGACAATGCACTTGACTCATGCCATGTTGTTTCCTTTAATGTTGTGATCAGCCATTGTTAAGTTGGACTCTTCTAATGATCATTTGTTGCCTCAGTGTTGTTGTGTCAGAGGGATTTGGGCTTACTTGTGAAAAGTTATATCATGGAAGAAACAACAGAAACTTTTTTTCATCACAATATTCTATTATTAAGCCACATTTATGGGCAGCAATTTCCCTCTTCACGTTGCCTACTTGTAGACTATCCTAATCATAACACACGAATAGGTAAGTTGCACTTGGATAAATTATTTTGTCTTTGTAACATAATTTGAAATCTCAACATATATATTTATTCAATTTCACAACATTTTAACTACAGAGTCAATGTCATTAAAATACAGTTTACAGATTAATCTGTGCTGCCCTTACCATTGGAATGTGATTGTTTAGTTGTAATACCTTTTTGTTACATACCAGTGGCTTTCAAACTGTGTTCCCTGGATTCCCAGGGATCTGCAATCTGTCACTTGGGGTTGCGGTATATTTTTTTGTCATATCATTAAAAAAAAAAAAAAAAAAAACCTATGTACACTACCGGTCAGAGGTTTTAGAACACCCCAATTTTTGCACCTTTTTTTAAATTGAAATTTCTCATTTTACCCTGAAATGAAAGCACAGACCAAATAGACTATTCAAGTTACAAAAGATATCATGGAATCAATCTACAAACAAAAATGTATTCTGAACCTTTGACTCATTAAAGTAGCCGCTTTGGGCAGATATAACAGCTGAACGAACACACTTGAGGCATTATCTTGTTTCTATAGTTCACACCAATGAATAGCTTGAAAACTGAAACTGAAACTGAAAAATAATGTCCATTTCAGAATTATACTAAAGGCACAGTTCTTTAGACTTTAACTTTCTTTGCTTGTTTGTTTGTTTGTTTGTTTGTTTGCTTGCTTGCTTTTTCATGTGGTGCACCAACTTACGCTCACAAACGTGTCGAGTGACGAAAGTTCCAGCCATCCATGCTTGTTGGTGGTAACCAGGGCAACAACGATCGCAACTCTCTCCGCATGTGTTGTGTTCACATTCACAGCTAAACTTCTGCATGGACACACAGATATTAAAGAATGTTAATCAGACAGAACCAAACATGGGTTAATTGCAAGAATTTCTGCCTGCGACATGGTTGTTCCAAAGTTAAATGAAATATCTTTACATTTCAGAGTAGCTACCTGAATCTATCAAACGCCTAAGGATGTCAGAATATGTTGTCTTCTGTATATTTAAAGTCAAAGTAAATAAATACAGTATAACATCCAGCATCAAATAACTCAAACATGCAGTAAAGACCTTTTGTCTAACCTTTGAGGTTGCGTTTCTCCATAATCATATATGTGATATTCAGTTGTTAAGAAAACAGTGAAGGAAATGTGGCTTCATGTGGCTGAACAACAATCAATTCAATGTTCAAATAGATGGCTGCAAAAGGTAATTACCAGAATTTGTAAGTGGCCTATCAAACAATGTATTCACAAGGGAGTGCAATAAAAGGATCTTGTTTCCCTTCCCACATTATCAGCTGGTAACAAATGGGTTCACTACCACCTTCCTGAGAGAAAAGAAATCATAACACAGTTGGAGCACAATACTCCAATAGAAGACATCTGCCAATTTAGAGGCTTAGTAATTCAATTTAGTACTTTCTGTAAATTGGTTGATGAGGAGAGGCTGCCAGATTGAACAGAGTACAATAGCGCATCACGGGCCAAGTTTGGTTATTTTGGCACGAGTCAGTTTCCCACCGGCTTTTATCTGATACAAAATGCTCCAGCTCTTGGCTCCATGCGGCTTTTGTGCTGAGTACGCATCCTAACAGATGTTCTGTGGACAATCAGTAACAAATCAGCTCACAGGTCTCCATCGTATCTGCCCTCTGAACATCTGCCCAGGATTTAACCACAAGGACGGGTGACCGTGTAGAAGAGCCAATATATTGTACTGAATAAACAAGCCATATTGTAGATTATATATACTGTTTTGACCAAGGTTTTTATGTTCATGTTCACATTCGTTTTTTTAGGAAAGAAAATAAAATACTGTATTTATTTGTATTTATTTTTTGCCACAATGGAGGGATAAGCATGTTGTTGTTTGGAAGAATATTGGGAGAAATTGCTGCCATCTGATTCAAGACAAACAGTATTTTGGAAATCCATCCAAACCTGAAAGCCTCTTAGACATTGTGTATGATGATTATGATCATCATCATTATCATGATCATGTTTTGTTAAGCGCTTATTTTGGCTGGGGACCCAACTTGGTAACTAACTGTATTCTAGGTGAAACATAATATGTTTCCTTTGCCAGTAAGCAAAAAAACTAAATAAATGTGAATATGAAAACAAATAATGAAATATGGACCATTGGTATCGTAGTGCTTCACATAGCTGTGACTTTAGCAGCAGAGGTGGGACCAAGTCCAACTCAAAACGGTATGTGAAATTAAATGATGGAATGAGCAAACCTAAAGCTGGCTATTAAATCAACACATCACTCTCTATAGTGATAATTAAATAATTTTAAAAGTATTGAAATATTCTCCAATAACTATAATCTGTGTAGCGATAGATAAATTATGCATTCTGTGAAGGAAATTAATATATTCCAATGTATGTATAAATGAATCATAATTAATGATGGACCAATGCATAATATTTAAATACGCATATTTCCCCCCCCCCTTTGACTTGGGGATATATGTAGATTGTGGTGGAAAGATCTGAAAAAATCTACAAAAGAGCTGGCACACCATACACAAATGACATCACTTAATTCAATGACATCATCAGTTTAAGAGAGAAACACAATTGTCGCATCGGGGTAAGGCTTGTTTCAGCCTGAGGACATGTGCAGGACAAGAGGCCACGAATGTGTGAGAAAAAGCATGAAAGATCAGGTGTCTGCTATCAAACACTCGACTGTTTGAACTGACAAGCCAGACAACACCTGTGTCCCCTGTAGGAAAAGGTTTGATATCATGCCGGCACGTAACAAGCTCAAAGCTTGAGGCTACTTGATTTTTTTTTAAACATGTTATTATAAGAAGCTATGTTATCTTGACATGCATATGAGGGAGTTCAGTGGTTTTACCTTGGTAACACTGTTGAGTGGACAGGCCTTTGCATGACCATAACAGATGCACATCCCTCCGACCGAAATATCCTTAATGGAGTAGTAGTACTGAGGAGGAACAACATGAGCACATTCATGAGTGTGCAGACAAATTGATGTGATGACATCCCACCTTTAAAGTAACAATACGTAAAAATAATTTACCTTGAAGTAGCACCTTTAATGAAAACAATAGCCTCTCGTCATTGCTTTGTGAGTCATTCTGGCTTACGAAAGTCCATCCATCCATTTTCTGAGCCGCTTCTCCTCACTAGGGTCGCGGGCGTGCTGGAGCCTATCCCAGCTATCATCGGGCAGGAGGCAGGGTACACCCTGAATTGGTTGCCAGCCAATCGCAGGGCACATACAAACAAACAACCATTTGCACTCACATTCACACCTGCGGGCAATTTAGAGTTGTCAATTAACCTACCATGCATGTTTTTGGGATGTGGGAGGAAACCGGAGTGCCCGGAGGAAACCCACGCAGGCACGGGGAGAACATGCAAACTCCACACAGGAGGGGACGGGGATTGAACCCCGCACCTCAGAACTGTGAGGCTGACGCTCTAACCAGTCGGCCACCGTCATTTAAAATATTTGTGGAGCAATCAGGACCACCTTATAACTTGTGTTTGGAATTGAGATTCATTGGCTTGACATCACATGACCCTACACTCCCTTCCTAAAGTAGTGGATCAGGGAGGCCAACTTCTTTACTTTTTCTGTAGACTGAAAACATTTGTGTTTGACATCAAAATACAAATATATTATATTTGTCTGATATTTACATTTGTTTGATTATCTTAAACATTAAAGTGGGGAAATCATGCAAAAACATAACAATTTGAGAAGGGGGCCAATACTTTTTCACGGCAATGTATATACATAGACATTAAGCGCTATTTATTGTTTGAAACAAATTCATGTAATAAGGCACATCAGGCAACAAAACACATCTGACTATCACATGTTCGAAGATTTTTGCTCACATGACAAATGGGTGGATTTGGACAAAAAGTGCTCGAAGATCAATACCTGGAAATATGTTGCTATGTCTTTAGAAGTTAAATTCAAATGTGATCAGTCCATGGTGAAATATAAATGAATTGGCCTCACGGTTCGAATAATTCTGGAGGAGAGTATGTCCGTCATTACAATTTCATTTTGCATGCAGAAAGTTACGTACATGTTGGTGCACAGTGGAACCCCCGAATACCCGCGGTTCTGGGATTTTTTCTTTTCTTTATTCTTTTTGTTTAGGGGGGAACCAACCCCAAAAGCGCTTATTGGAGGTTTATCCCCACTTATTCAATAATTTTTGGGGTAAAAAAACAAAACAAAAAATGTGCAATGCAATTTGGATTTTCACTATTTGCGGTCCGGCCCGGTCCCTTTCCCCCATAAATAGCGGGGCTGGGGGCTGTATTCAACAGCTCTTCGCTCCTGAGTGAATTATCAATAAATAAAACACGAATACAGAATAAACATTATATGTTTCAACCAATATATAGAACAGAAGTGCAAGTCTTATACAAACAGTCAATCTCTTGAGCTCATAAGCTTGTTACCGCAGCAAATTAGTATTTAGCACGATTAAAACAATACACTAACCAATACAGTGGAACCTCGATTGAACGGACCCGGAACCAACGGACTTCTGAGTTAATGGACAGAAAATCTAATTTCTTTAATGGCTTTATATTTCCCTACATTGAAAAATAAAAATTGCTGGTAAGATATATTGAAATATACTATCATAAAGTTTCATTAGAACCGTCGTTACAACTTAAAATCCCTTTCCAGATTGACAGATATATGTGCCCACATGAGAGGGATGAAACAAGATGTATCGTCAGCCTTACCCGTCTTGTCACAATGGGATCGATATCTTTGGGGTCATGCAGTGTCAGCGTCATGAGGTCTGCATTGAGCGTTCTGATCCTCTGAAAGACCAGTCTGATGTAGCGTGCTGAGGTGAAGTTCAGCAGGGTCGGGGAAGGGTCATCCGCACTGGGACGACCATTGATTAAAGAAGTGTGGATCTATACGAGGGAAAGATGGATAAATAGTGATGTGGAACAAATGAATGAAACAAGGCAAACATTAAAGGTGGATAAAGTCTGTTACAGTGACAGAGGTGAAAGGCTTCTTGGGTAACAGATTGGTAAGAGGGAAAAGGACAGTCGCCAGAAAACACACACACACATCTACTGTACTCGACTTTAAATCCCCCCTACAATCTTGTAATTTTTGTCAGTTGGCTGGCATTAGAAAACACTCTCAGCATGATGCAGTCCAGTTATACACAACTACAACCACAATAAAAACTTAAATGAAATGTTAAATGAACACCCCTCGGATAGCATCAATCAAAAGCGAAATTATCTTTATAAAAAAAATTTTTTTTTTTGGTTCTCTGGTTTGGTACCTCATTGAATTATTGTTTTAGATGTACTGTAAGTGACCTGTGGGTGGGATTGATTGAATTCATTTAATTAAGTTCAAGAGATATGCAGGGAGAGCCATGTGATTATAGTGCGTTGTGGTAAGAACAGGTGGTATTGGTGATCGTGGTGGGTTGGTGCAGTCTACAGAAGCTTCAACATGTCACAAAGAAAGGTACACACTGAAACTTTCCCTTTTCTGACAAGAGCACACTGTCAAGATATAGCTAGCATATGCGGTGGTTACTATAGTATGGGAAATCTCCAAACAAGCATTAAAGTCACATTGAAAAAGTTTCCACTCAACTTTAATCGTAATAACTGAATGATAAAAGCGAAATACCTGTCATCTACAACGTTACACAATACCGCCAAATGTATCTTGAAAGACCTCATCAAATCTCGCGAGTAAGCATTGAAAGGATTAGGGTGTTTTGCTTTCTTCTTTCCTGTGAATATTCTCATCCATCCAAGTCATTTCATTCTCAGGGCAATTAATCAATTGCAACTGGACGGCAGAACAGTCGTGTTGCGATTGACGCAATACCCTGAGAATGCTTTCTTCTTCGGCATTTTTGTGGCTGTTTGCGTCACTGAAGGTAGTAAGGGAGTGGTAAGAGAAGAAGAATATCCCCTAGAAGTTACTGTGAAGTAAGCAGATTGCCAAGTGTCTCTGAATGTTTCAGTGCCATGAAAAGTTGAGATGATCGCCTGGAGCCATGTAGATGACTGAGCAGAAGTGTTAGCGCTGTTAAGCGATGTTCAGCGCTGTTATTATTATTAGCACTGTTATGTATATTCTTGTAGGTTTCCGGTTCCTGATTTAGCATTAGTTTGACTTGAATCTTTATGTGTACAAATGACTTTGATTGGGATATTCTGTGACTGGTGCTGTGTATTTATGTCCCATTTGTCAGATGCACTGAGTGAAGATATTAGCCGGCATTAGCTTCACTAGCTGTCGGTGTTATTGTTTTTAACAGATTAACATTAGATTTGTTTACTTCTGATACGACTTGTATGGCAACAATTAAAACATTGTCAGTAGTTAAAGATTTTATGGCAACAAATTATCCATCTATCAATTGTCTATCTCAACTGACTTTGGGCAAGTGGCGGGGTACACACTGGACTGGTCGCCAGCCAATCACAGGGTACATATAGACAAGCATTTACACCTAACGACAATTTAGAGTCCTTAAAGAACCTAAAATGCATCTTTTGAGGAATGTGGAAGGAGGCCAGAGTACCAGCAAAAAAAAACAAGCAAGCATGCGAAGAACCGGCAACATGCATAGCATTCAAATTATATTTGATGTCAATAGGAGTTTTTGTTTTTATTTGGAAATTGAACAGATTATGGTCACACTTTAAGATAAAGTTGTGTGAGTAGAACTGTAAATTTAAGGACAGTTTTTATGCGCTACCACGGTTTACATAATTCTATACGTACAGCATAGAATGAGAATTATTTGCTGTCCAGTAAGAGCAATGTCAACAAGCAGCCACACAGTAAGAGAGGGGAGAACTTCTGTCAGCCTGTCTCACTAATGTGGCCAAAAGCAACATTTGGCATCTGCCAAAAAGTTGTCAATTGTGCCAAGAGTGTGTGTGTGGCAAGGGGGGGAATACTTGATGGGTGCAAGCTGCACACTTGGAAGTAACGAAGGAGATGGCTGTGTAGGTGTGAACGTGTTATGAGTGACACTGTGCGTGTGTGCGGATACATGTGTGGTGTGTGTGTGTGTGTGTGTGCGTGGGTGGGTGTGTGTGGGTGTGTATTTAAGTGTATTTGCGTGTGTTTGTGTGTGAGACACATAGCCTCTGACTCATTATAGTTGCACTGTGATCAGACGGCTAGGGAGCTGTCAAACACAAGCGCGCATGCACACACGGCACATTCAGACTCCTCCGTTACTTGCAGCTCTTGACATCTTCTCGCTCACACACCCTCCAGTGCTCTCCCACAGGACACACACACACACACACATATAGAGGACAAACACACTAGAAAAACACACAAACACTCACACCCTAGGGAAATGTGCACACATATCCAGAAAGGCAACTACAATTAGAAGCCTGTGTAGGAAATGTAGATGTGTGTGTGTGTGTATCCTAAAGCATTCCGTTCATTAATGTCAGTTAAGAACGCTATTTCACTTTTGAATGCACATACACACACAGACACGCACAGACATGCACACACATTATTGTAGCTAACACTAATAATCAAGCAACCACTATCGTCATAATTATTTTACTTGTGCATTAAAATTTGACTGACTGAAATAATGACAGTTTTAATTATCACATCAAAAACATTCGTTTTTTAAATGTTTTTTATGCCTTCTGTCCACCCTGGTGAGAAAAACAAAGACAGCACAACGATTACTTCATTCAATACACATAATCTATATGTGAATATTGATGCTTAAAAGCGAGAAGCTAATCTTTAGCAGAAACATAAAACTACGGATCAATAATGCAGGTAATATAGT
This sequence comes from Phycodurus eques, assembly GCF_024500275.1. Lineage (NCBI taxonomy): Eukaryota > Metazoa > Chordata > Actinopteri > Syngnathiformes > Syngnathidae > Phycodurus > Phycodurus eques. Next base: position 9,913,588 of record NC_084542.1, read on the forward strand.
TACACAAAACAGAACAATAATTGTCTTAATGGGTATGGTTAATGAATGATGTTTTGATGATGATGTTTTGAGGCTGTAGATTGGCTGTCTCGCACTAATATGGTCTGATGCCCATTTACCTCCACAAACCTTTGCGTGAGCTTCTTGAGTTGTCTTGCATGGCAAAACTTCACTCACATTTTCCATTTTCTGTACCGCTTATCCTCACTAGGGTCGCGGGCCTGAACTGGCCGCCACCCAATCGCAGGGCACATATGAACAAACAACCATCCGCACTCACATTCACACCTACAGGCAATTTAGAGTCTTCAATCAACCTACCACGCATGGTTTTGGGGATGTGGGAGGAAACCGGAGTGCCCGGAGAAAACTCACTCACATGTTGTGCACCATACTCCTGTGTGCACACTGTAATAACTTGCAGCACACGATAAGAAAATATTGATTTAAAAAAAAAAATCACCTGTCTGGTCTTTCGGTTCATAGAAGCTGTGAGGGCAAGAAAAAGTACATCTAAAACATATACTGACAGCAATGGACACAGTGTTTTACGAGGAAAATGATCTGTCAGTAATAATATTGTGTTAAGCAATGTTTACACCAAGAGATACAGTTCAATTCAGCTCGCAACAGTACGTTTTGAAAAAGCAAACCTTGTCAGGATCCTGTCAGGATCAGATGTGCAGGCAGGATGTCAATAGTTGTGTTTTAGATAAGTTAAGCTAGATACTCTCCGGCTTAACATTTTTATAACAACCGGTTCCACACAATTGCATTTGGTCAGTTCAAAATGGAAAAATTAAGTTGTTCTTCGAATAACTTAATTTGTGTGTGCGTGTGTGCATGTCTGTGTGCATGTGAGTGTGTTCTTCAACAGTTTAGTGTGGCATGATATGAATGTGACACAGTCTTTTCTAACCGACTGTCCAATTGTCTTTTTATATCACACCAGAAGCCGATGTCGTTATCTAATTATCTGCTTGCAGGATGCTGCGTCTCTGTATAAAAGCACTCAGAGCTGCGGCAATACCCCACCTTTGCCGGGTTTTGTTTGAAAGCCACATTTGACTGATTACTGGATTTCTGTTATGGGTAGGATGCTTCTACAGTATTTAGCAGGATCAGAATCAGAATCAGATCTCTGAGTAAACAAGTTCCATAGTTGACAATGGATTTGTTTTTCTTCATGGCATTTGGCTGATATAACAATAAAATGTTCTTATTCTATATCTGTTGTAGCTGAATATAATTGAAAAGAGGCAATTATCTGTAATTGTTCAAATGATGTGACTTGTGCCACCCTTTTGGTACTGTACCACCATGTTTGGTGTATAATCAGTAGAATAATATAACTCATCATGGCATCTGTCTATCAAACTGTAACATAAACAACAGACATTACCTCTCCATTTTCCAAAGGGTGAATCTTGGAATAGAAAGCTGTGCAGATAACTTCATCATCTCTAGTATACGATGGCGGTCCGGTCCTTGGATTCATGTTGAACCTTGTCAGGCACTCCGTCTCTGTGAGGGCGAAGAACTGCCACGGTTCAAAGGTCACACCATCTATTGAACGCTCCAAGATCCAGTTACCTGCAGAGAGAAATATTTAAGTGAAATGAGCGCATTCATAAGTGCATGTTTGGGGTGGAAATACATCATAAACTGACATAAGTATGACCTACACCCTGTTACCAGGTTCTATGATATTTTATTGTATTCCCAAACTCAGGAAGGTATATGGTGAATCCTAACTCATCAGTGGTATAACAGCAAGTGTTGAAATAACCAATGTCTGATTATTGCAGTTATCAGCAAAGCTTGTACAAACACAACTCCTGAGAATAACATTAGCATTAATGCTAGTGCTAACACAACATGTCCACCAATAGTATAGACCAACAAAGTAGATTATCCAAGGTCATACTACACGTCTACATATTGTCGCTTTAATCGATTTTAGTTTGATCTCAATTGCATCCATCCATCCATTTTCTGTACCGCTTATCCTCACTAGGGTCGCCGTGGGGGTGCTGGAGCCTATCCCAGCTATCTTCGGGCGAGAGGCGGGGTACACCCTGAACTGGCCGCCAGCCAATCGCAGGGCACATATGAACAAACAACCATTCACACTCACATTCACACCTATGGGCAATTTAGAGTCTTCAATCAACCTACAATGCATATTTGTGGGATGTGGGAGGAAACCGGAGTGCCCGGAGAAAACCCACGCAGGCACGGGGAGAACATGCACGCTCTAGACACGTGAGGCCGGGATTTTAACCCCGGTCCTCAGAACTGTGAGGCGGACTTGCTAACCAGTCGCTCACTGTGCCGCTCCCAGTTGCATGTTATGGATAATTGAATTTAATAAATTGAAAAAAAAGACCCCTGTTGGATTGGATTATGGAATTTTTCCTGAAATGTTTTATTGTGCTTATATACTGTACCTTCTCGTGTACTGTATGTTGTCCAGGTTGCATGTCAGAATCAAAGCAGTGTGGAAATGTGAACGTGTGAGGCTGTTTGAATAGTAATGATGTAGTGGAACGCTTACCCGGGCGAGGCGAGTTGGCAGCCTTAATGATCACGTAGGCTATCTGGAAAACCTGACAATATAAAAAAAGATTAATGATTGAAACTGACACATTTACACTAGACTGTTATTTAAGCACACTTGTATTTACATATGGACAAAAATGACTGTATCTCTCTGAAGAAAATAGGGAGAAGCCAGTTCACCATTAGTGGCATGTCTACAGTACATAAACACTTGCACTTAAGACTATAATAATTTCTCAAAGGGACATTGGTGTTGGAGGGGCTTCCTTGGCTGAGATAGATGTCTTTCTCTAGACTGAGAAAGAGGTTCTAGAGGTTCCAGTTTAAATCTCCGTAATCCTATTAAAGTATCCATCCACCCATCCATTTTCCATATCATTGCGCAAAATTAAGACATCCAAACTGCCCAGTTGAACAAAAACATAATGTAAGCGTCCTAAAGATCTAAAGTACATTAATGAGAATGGTCATTCAATGGGCGGCACGGTGACCGACTGGTTAGACCGTCAGCCTCACAGTTCTGAGGACCGGGGTTCAATCCCCGGCCGCGCCTGTGTGGAGTTTGCATGTTCTCCCCGTGCCTGCGTGGGTTTTCTCTGAGCACTCCGGTTTCCTCCCACATCCCAAAAAAACATGCATGCTAGGTTAATTGACAACTCTAAATTGCCCGTAGGTGTGAATGTGAGTGCGAATGGTTATTTGTTTGTATGTTCCCTGCGATTGGCTGGCTACCAGTTCAGGGTGTACCCCGCCTCCTGCCCGTTGATAGCTGGGATAGGCTCCAGCACGCCCGCGACCCTCGTGAGGAGAAGCGGCTCAGAAAATGGATGGATGGATGGATGGATGGGGTCATTCAATGTTATAAACACCATATGTAGGCTAATATACAACAAGTCTAAATTTAATTCACTCCAAATGAGTGATATGGGCAGCAGTGTCATATTGCAGTGATCAGAACATCCATTGTGTGTGTGTCCTGTGTGGTTTTGTGTGTGAGTGTGAAAGAACAGTACATTTCAGAGTAACCTGATAGGAGTTACTCAAAGCCCTTACAAAAGAGTGACTTTTACATGTATTCACACCAAATAGAAGCTATAGACTGTACGGCACATCAAATTCTGTGCTTTGATCAGACAACATTGAGGAAAAGGATTTACTTCTAAGTCGAAGAATCAACATAGCATCAACAAAGCAACAACAAATGACACTCTCTTATAGCTTATAACAAAACAAGTAAAAATGATTATCTTACGTTGTATAAGCTCCAATCCAACAGGCTAAATTACAATGTTCATTGTTTTGAAACTGACGAACTGTTTCTAAATCTTGCATTTGAGGATCCTGTCTTGTTAAGGAATATTGGACCTGTTTCACCTAGCGTATGTAAGTTTGTTAAAATTTCTTTTGAGAAGATTCTTGAGGGGAAAAATATCTAATGCTAGATTTACACTACATGGCTCAAGTGACAATTCATTTTGAGTGGCACTATTTGGATATGAATCATGGCTGCCTACAGAGGAAAAATAAATAAATAAGAACCGCATGGAACCGGACATCTTCAGATCAGATCTCTTCCACATGTGGATAAATATTAATGATGTATTGCTAGCTACCGATGCAAGTTCAGTGTCAATTACAGCTGGGCGTCATCGAAATACACTGACGTGTAATGTACACAATCCTGCGTTTTCCAAAGTCAATACAAAAAAATATCTTCAAAACATCCCATCTAAATTACAGCAAAAGAATGAAACATTGAATATGGTCTAAAATATGTCACATTAGAGGTGTGTTGACCATGATATAAGCAAAATAAGTCATACTGTATTGCCAAAGGCGGCCAGTGGCGTAATGTGGGGATACCCTCATTTAAATCATTGGTGGGAAGAATCAGCCCAGGCCAAATAAATGCAACGTTTATTATTGGTATTATTTATGTATCATAGTCTTGAGATTTCACTTCCCGGTGTTGATGCTCATGTACGAAGTTATACGTTTGTGCCCAAATTTCATTTGTTCTATCTGTGTAAACAGGATTATGTCATTGAAATATACATGTAAATAGACAATCAAACTGTATTTTTGTGGAGTGTTTTTAAGAAAACACAACCTAAATTGGAGAATGCTAATCACTCCTTGAAACTGTTAGTTGGACCTTAATATCTTATTCATAGTGTGTGGTGGTTGCATGTTCTCCCTGTGGCAGCATGGGTTTTCTCCAGGTACTCCGGCTTGACTCTCACATAACCGCCGATTTTCTGAATGTGTGTGTGTGAATGGTTGTTTGAGATTGGTTGTACCACCCCTCTCGCCTGAAGTCAGCTGAGATAGACTCCAGCACACCCCTGACCAACACACACTAAAGAAAATGTATGGATGCTTCCCTGAATTGTGAGTGCCTACCCCACTATGTAAATGAAATAATACATTTGAAATACTCTCACTGACATTTAAAATACGGAGTTCCTATGGATGGATTGAACTGGATTCTATGGATTTATTCAAATATTTTGTTTAGTTACCTAAACACAAAAGATATATTGAGACACAAATATATTGAGACGCTCTTTAATTAATTAATTAAGGTTCATAAAGTCATACTCGGGTCAGTTTGGTGTGAGAGAACTTGAGTCCTGACCCACCCCGAAGTAGAACAGAGATTGTTTGTTAGCCAGGCCCTCTCCCCCAACATCAATGACACGGGACCTTAAAAATGTTCTCCTGGATTAATGGATATAAAAAATTGCATCTTGCAACCATCTTGTCCAGAGTCTTCCCAGAAGACAGATATCTGCAAAGGAGGGGACCATATTTTTTAACTTGTCATTACTGCTACATCAAACCAGCTAAGTACATAGTGGACACATGACACACTTGACATTCTCTACATATAGATGTACAGTAATAGGTTGAATCCTAACAGTCATAAAGGTGGATGGACTGTTTTAAAAGATACCTCAAACACATCTGGATGCTCTTATTAAAGAGACAAAAAAATAAGTTCCCAGATGAAATCATCTGTTCTTGTTTTTCTCACTGATGTTATTAAAATGAACTGCTATCGAAGGAATAGCCATCACTGACAACTACAAGTTTGTTCATATTTAAATATGACAGTCCAACAATGAATTCATTGTCACAACGTACTCAAACATTTTCTCACAGTCCTTATATAAAAGCAAAAAATGGCGCTTTCCCGAATATTTAAGCATCAGGGTTTGTTTTGCTTCTCCAGCTGACCATTTAAGGCCTGCATCCAGTGCAATTGGGTAGCCTGCCATTAAATGGACTGTGAGGAATTCCGGTGGTCTCTGTGAGCTTTGGACAAATAATTTGGGAGGAACAGTTGGCGTTTAAACATTACCGATAGGCATATGCTAGAATCTTTGTTGGTTTAAAAAAAATGGAAAGATACTAATAATGTGACTTGGAAATTAATTGTTAAAAGACCAAAAGGGCAACCCAGAGAGTTAATTGGGAGAATGAGGGCAGTCATATAAGTGAAGTGGGTTCTGGGATGCTAACATAAAAACATGAGAGAAGGTGACAGGTGCATATGCCACAAGACAGAGCCTAAAAATTTACTCTCACTGGAAATGTGGTAACATCTCACTGGACTATTAAAAAGGTTTTTGGCCCACTTCTTAATCGTGTGACTCGTCCAATTTTCTTGCCTGCCAAACTTTCAAACAAGAAAGTAGCAGATATTCACTGGAGTCATCTTATTGCCCTGTTTATACACAGAGACATTTTAAATGCCGCAGTTCTGTGTATAACAGAATGTGGGAAAACATTAAAATGGAACTCTCTGCATTGAAGAAAAAATACACAACTAAAAATGTTTTGTTAGTGTTTTCCACATCTGCTTTAATAATGAAGAGACTGCAGAAGAGCAAGACAGCGACAGAGAGATAAAGGCCTCTGGATCAAACAGATTAGAAAAAGGGGAAATGTTCTGTGTGTGTTTGTCTGTACACTTAAAGACATTAAAATGTATATGTGCCAACAAACCTAACTTGGTAGGAATTTGGCCTTAAGCTTTTAAATAGTCTACTGCGCAAAACAACAGATGTTGCAATCTCTCACAGTCTTGCTTTGGCCTGAGCTGCTGTCACATGCGGGATCTCACACCTAGAAAAGTACTCGAAAAAAAACTCTTATAGTCCAAATGCTGAAATAAGAGACTGGTTCAATGATGGTTTTGAGACTGACTTTTCATAAGCAGGGTATATTGTTACTTGAATGCGATTAGTTATATTCCAAATTGTTGTCATTGAAATGTAGTGTGTTACAGTATTTTTTTTTTTTTTCAAAACAGCTGCAGAACAATGACTTGGCATTCTAAATTACTGAAAAATGGTAATCATAGCAAATGTATTATCTTTAAAAAAAAATCAGGGATTGGTACTTTCCATTGGAATTTTATAATTGATCACAAAATCAAATTATCCATCGATCCATTCTCTGTACTGTTTATCCTCACTCGGTTTGCGGGTGTGCACGAGCCTATCCCAGCTAACTATGGACAACCGGCGAGGTACACCCTGAACAGGTTGTCAGCCAATCGCAGGGCACATACAGTATAGACAAACACGTGACTGTATCTAACTAATGATTGACATGGAGACCGCCCAGTAATTACTGAACAGTGGATGAAAGTCAAACTACTGACAGTACAGTCAGTCTCTGCAGGAAGGTGGGACTTTACAGAGGCACAAGCCACTATCGAGCAGAACAAGAACAACAACAACAACAACATCCTGGGGTAAGAAGCGGATGCGTCCCAGGAAAAGAGAATGGTCACCATTAGCTTTGTAGCACGCATGACTGAGATACTGAGTAATTGTATAATATTAAAGAAATTTCATTAGTAATTGCTTGCATTACTGTCAATTTAGAATCCTGAGCAGATTATATTTGGAGGTCCCAAAAGGTGCAAAAGAGAAGGTCTGGTCATAAAATGCATTGTAACTGTTACAGGTATAATATTACCTAAATGTTGTTACAAATGCTTTATTCTATTGCTTTACCTCGCAAAGAACATTAACATACCCAAGACTGAAAAAGAACCAAAGATTGAACCACAGATCTGCTTGATGGCCATATTAGCCAAGCTGCTGCACTAGGGCTAATAATGTACTGTCAGCATTGCTAAAGGGCAAATATTTTATTATGCATCCCTTCAGCCAGTCATCACACAAAAAACTCTCAAATCTAATGTTTATGTACAGGAAAAGATACTAAACCTAAAACAATTAGATAGTTGAATAATGTTTGATTGACAATCTGAATTTTCTGAATGAAAGACAGCATATACAGAAGAAATTCTAAGATGTAATTTTTTGTGCAAGGGTGTGTGTCATAGTATTCAGGAAGTAAGGACATTAAAAGTGCTTTGACTGACAGCTGCTTTCAGGATCCTGATCACTCCGAAAGCTTCTCCTCCCACCTCCACCGATCTGCCTGGCCCGTGACTCATTACACCACATTCATCAATTTGACTATGAATAAACCAGGCTGATACATTTCCATAATAACGGCAATTTACCTCAATTGTGAAGTGGCCAGCCCCTGGACATTTACTGGCTATTTCACAGCCTACATATATGTTAATGTTAATATTCATAAAAGGTAGAGTAACGCCTTGCTTCACAATGCTTTAAGCAAAGTCTGACACTGGGCTTGACCAACTTTGCTATGCTTCGGCTAAACCCTAACCAGGAAAACTACAAAAATAACCAATAAAATTTACATTTTATAAAGGTGCAGACTCAGCAACATGGATAAAAAAGACAAAAGAGTATTTGTCCTCGTTAAATCACACGTTGCCAGACAAAGTCCATTCGCTCGATTGTGACTGGCCCCAAAGTTAAAAAAAAAAAAAAAAACACAAAAAAAAAAAAAAAAAAACTGGTGATCAGTCAAGGCTGTATTCCACCTCTCTCCCAAAGTCAGCAAGGATAGGCTCCAGCTCACCTACGACCCTACTGAGGACAAGGACTATAGAAAATGGATGGATACATAGATATAATGGCAGAAACATAGCTTATTTTTGTCACCAACAGTAGTTTAATTAACGTATTACTAGCGCTACCTGAGTTCAAAACGAGCTATATAAAAATATATCACGAATATGAATGTGGCTATCTGCGATTTTTCAAAAAATACAAAAACAATATCTAGCACATATTTGCCAATAACGCAGTCAAGTGGGATCTAAAATGTCCTTCGTTACGAAGGACAGTGTGTCATTATAAAATAAGAGCATTGGAAGTCAGCAATGCCTCAGTAGGTGGTCGCCTAGATAGAATGTCTCCAGTATTAAAAAGCTTTTAAAGAATCTTTGCACGGCAAATGGAGCAAGATGATGATTGCCGTCAACTGCCAAGCCTGCAGTCAACTGTTAGAATCAATATTCAATCAGTTCTCTTTGGCACTCTATGCAAGCTTGACTGGGACAAAGGAGAAGACGAGGGGTCACTGCACAGGTTGGGTCACCAACTCGGAGCACCATGACCAGATTTTCGAACTTGTGTCAGCTGTTTTCAAAATGACCCTGACTTCCAAATAACTCCTTAGGAATCTTTTTTTTTTTTTTGAATGACGCAAAAAAATGTGTGAATGTTTTGATGCTAAAGAGGAGCTAGATTTACAGTGAAGAACTTCATGCCCAATTGCAATGTCGTGCCTATAGGAAATATAGTACACACCACTCACAAAAAGGCAGCAACATAACCTAAATTTAAGTTGGAATGTGCCATAGAAGTGGTTTTGAAACGCCCACATGCCCCACAGGTGCAATATCCCTGCCGAAACAAAACATAAGTGGCATCGTCAGCAACAACATGGAAGGCTTTTATCCTGGACACACACAGGCTTAAAAGGCAGATAGTCTCAGCATTATTTAGCACTAATCTTGATTTACCGCCAGTGTGTTTATCTGTTCTGTCCACCTACACTGGAAGATTTCTGATTCATCTGATTTCTAGCCACAGATGATCAAGGCCCAATTGGGACCTGAAGACATCTGATCAGCCGTGGCCCAATGGTTAAGATCATCGCCTGCCACCGTGGGGGACCTAGGTTCAAGATCCCGACTGGACCATCTGCCAAAATCCCCCGTACTCACGGCTGTGGTGTCCTTGAGCAAGACACTGATACCCTGAAGTGCTCCCCGGGCGCTTCAGCTGTCCTCTGCTCCAGTGTGTTCCACTAGTGTGTATTTGTTCACTGTGATGGGTTAAATGCAGAGAACAAATTTCGTGTGCATGCATGCATGTTCATGACAATAAAAGGTGATTTTTCTTCTCATTCTGTTGCTTACATTGCCTTGACGCATAGCTACACTGAGTCACATGCGATAAACCTAATCAGAATTGAGTAATTCCCTCAATGTAGGATTCAATCTAGGTTGAGTAAGGCACACTGTTAGGATAAATGCAGTATCGTGAAAGTGTGATTGTTTTCTACCTGTTTCAAGTCCAGTGTTATAGTCACATAGTGGTACTCCATTCCATTCTTGATGGAGGGACTTTGCCACCAACGGTTCGTCCCATCAATGGCATATTCTATGGGGTGACGCTCTGTAGACAGACAAACCAGTACTCCTTCATCAATTTGATCCAAACAAATCGAGACACATCTACAGTAATGAATTGCTGACCAATTTTATGATTATGAGCTATCTTGAATATGTGTGTGAGAGTCTCTCTTACCAAATGGTTTCGCACTGTTCTGATAGCAGAATCGACATTGTGGGTTTCTTACAGGCTGACCTGGTACATGTTCTACTAGTTTACAGAACATCTCTGGTTCAGACAGCCCACACGTAGCATTGGTTGTAATATCCGCCATGGACGCCAAGTTTAAAACAGCCGGGAATAACCCTGGGATAAAAAAGAAGACAATTACAATTACATAGAGCAATAGATGTTGAATCTCGATGTGCATTGAAAACAAAGTATAATGTGAGCAGCAGCATTTCTATGGAACACAAAGGACGAGCATACTTTCTTAGTGTACAATATTTGTGGCCTGTAATACCTACGATATTTGTTGTGTTGGTAAGTAATCAATCCTGATCATCAGCGCAAGGATTGTTTCTCGGACAACCCCAAAAAGGTTAATCTGAATTTACTCTATTATTGCCTAAATCTGTTAAAACCATCTATCCCACTGACAGTAAAAACTGTTGTCTTTAAATTTGCCTCACAGTGCAGTTTTGATTGTGTAAATAATCATTTTGTAATCTCAACTAAGCTCTAGTGTGGATATCTCATTTATTGATTTAAAGTTATTTATACTAGTTTAAGTCATTCAGTGTCCTGAAAAGAGCCATCAAAGTGTCAAACATGTATTTAACGTCAGGTTGCCTGAGTTCCGTACAGGGCAGGTAGAGTGGGTTCAGTTCCCACTCAGTGATGATGTGAATGAGAGTGTGAATGGCTGCCTGTCTATATGTGCCTTGTGATTTACTGACAACCAGTTCAGGGTGTAGTCCACCTTTCTTCCCAAGTCAGCTCGGATAGGCTCCAGTTCACGGTAACCCTGACCCAGATACGTGATATAGAAAATGTATTTGTTTATTCAACTACTTATTTTTTGAACACCAACTAAGGATGAATCAAATCAGGAATGCTCACCGTGTGACAGTCCAGCAAACAACAGACACATACTGTTCATGAGAACCGCGAAAATATCCAAGTCTGGTCTGAACAGGCCAAGCCATATTTAAACAGGTGCAATGACAGAAAAACAAACACAGATACATAAAAATGTAGTCTAGTCGTAAACAGGAGGAACGTGTGAACCAGAAGTGGAGGAAAGTGGTGCATGTGTATGTCTGTGTCCAGATGACCACAGCTGTTGGAGCAGATGTCAACACTGTTGAACTGTGAAGAACATGTGAGACATCCAAATAATCTATGAATGTACAAATTCTCACACACAAATCATTCTGAATTTAATGTCCAATGAAAACTCAGTGCTACTGTTTGCAGAAAATATCAACAAACAATAGGTAATCCCTGTACCCTAACATTATGGGTTTTATTTTTGTGACTGGAATAGAACCGGCGCAGCGAGCGGTGTAACTCTGTGAGGAGGCGGGTTAGACTGGTGTTGGTAATTTCATAGAACAGTGCAGCCCGGCGCACCTAAAAGAGGGAGGTCTAACAATTATAATAATAACGTTTTCAAAGAATAGATTTCTACAATTATTCAGAGGGTTTGATGCCCGCTGTTCACGTATTTATGAATGGAATACATCTGACGTCCACCACACATTTGCAGCGTTCAGAATCTGTTGACCTGCACCTCGATCAAATTTACCAAAATCGCGTTAGACCAGCTGCGCTGGAAGTTAGACGTGGGCTCAGCAGGCGTAAATGTACCCTCACTTTGTGCCACCAAATTGTCACTCCACCAGGCGAGTCTCCAAGGACACACCCTCACCCAGATTGGCGCAAAACGGTCTGCCAAATTGGCAAACGTGCAGCGAGCCTTGCGCTTGCACAAAAGAATAAGCCCGCATTTGCACCCTAACGCAGATGCTTTTGAATTCTGAATACTTGATGGGTTTCCACTACTATCGACAGGTGAAGATTCATTTTGTTATGTGTTACCTTTGTATAAATGTCTGGCTATCTCTCCAATGGGCATACAGGGATACCGATTATGAGCTTGTTCATGTTTTTTTAACTTGTCAGTTTATGACCAAATCTCATGAATAGATGTACAGTATGCTTGAAGGTTTAGACTAAACATAGATGGTGAATAGTGTATATTTAATGCTGAATGAAAACAAAACAGCTAAATTATATATATTTTTTAATAAACTTAAGATTTTTTTGGTTTTCTGTCTAAGCTGCCAAAGCAACCTGCTGTAAATGTTCCATTTTGTTATCATGGGTAAAACCTTTCTTCGCTTCCTTTTCAAGTTGAACAAAAAGGTGGGAAAACATCGGCGACAAGGATCGGATTTCAAATCCAATGAATGTCATGCACACAATGACGGTTTTGCCTTCAGGTTTGTCACACACCATTCTTGTCTCCCTGCCCTCATAACCAAAGAAACCTGCCTGAGAGTCACTTTATTACCCGTCTGTGCACTGTTTAATGTGTGTAAGAATTCCCTGCAATACTAACGGATCCGCAAGTATAATCTGTAAAATGTCATAATTAAGAGGCTCAGCCTACAGAGTTCTGTCAAATATGTGTACAGTAGGAGTCAATTTCTGTCCCTCAAGGTACAGTCTACACTAAACACACTATACCACATTAGTGTTGCTAATTGTTTCAAAGATGGAAAGTCCTAATAGGTACTTTGTGTCTATTTAGCTCTTTGCTAACAGGCAACTCAAAGGTGTGCCTTCACACAATAAAGGTTGGGAAACACTGGACTAGAGAATAGTGAGGCATGCCACTTGATCAATACAGTCACTAAAACAAGACATTAGTAATGGAGCTCAAGCTAAATTAAAGCAGAAAATGTACCCAAGGTTTCTTTATTACATTGTGCAAGGAAACAGTGTTTGCGTTTTCTGTCATGAGGGGGAGATGAGTCTTCATATTGTGTGTAGTGTATCCCCCCTCTATGTGTGTGTATGTGTGTTTGATGGATGTGTTATTGTTGAGTTTTGGGGCTAGATGTAAGCGTGATGGAATAAAAAGGAGGTTGAAAAGGACGGGATCATCTCTCTGTGCACCTCCCTCTCCATCTGCCCATCCACCCTGAGCACTTCAGCAGTTACAGGCTGGGAAAAATATGGAAAGATTGATGAAGATGCCAAGATGGATGGAAGAATTCTCAGAGAAGGATAGTGTGTTGTTTAAAAGGGTCAGGACTGGGAGAGGAATGAGGGATGAGTCTACTATAATCCTCTATGCTCACACATGTATATGGAGGATGTGAACACATCTACATATAAAGTTGTGTGCAAGCATAAACCCAAAGATGAAAAATGCTAAGGAGCAAAAAAGGAAAATAAAAATCCACATCATCGACAAAGAACTCTCAGTGATCAAAGTACAGTGAAAACTCCAAAGTCCAAACACAATCCAATTTGTTGTATTTAAAAACAATGTGCCTCATAGCAAATTATGTACGTTAATATAATCTGAGTCAAATTGTTACCATTCTAAAACTACTGGCAATGTTTCGTAACATTGTAATATCCCTAACTGTAACACAACTGTAAAAATAAGTGACCTGCTCTATAAAAACACTAAATAAGAGTCTAATTAAATTATTCACCCGTTGATAACGAATGACGTAGGCCTAGTGAACAAAGATGTAACAATTTGTCCCATAACAAAAAATATAAATTTAAAAAGTCCAATTAAGGACGAGTATAGCTTTTGTTACTAATTTAGCAACCTTTTCGAGACCCTCTATTTTAAAAAAAAGCGACACACTACAAATCTAGTGACTTTTTGTGGTATTACTAAAGACCTTTGGAGACTGAGACTCCAGAGCAGTAGACGTTCACCCTTCTGTGTGAACACTATACAAAAAGTTGTGTTGTCGATGTTCAGACAGGTAGAACTAGATGAGTAAGTAAAAGATGAATGGATAAACACTGCACTATGCATGTAGCGTTTATCCATTCATCTTTAGCCATACAGTAAAACAGATTTGAAGTCTCTTTTAGTCATGCACTTAAAATAATCATCTCCTATTTGGGATATTCAACTTTACTTAAAGCAAACAACAAACTGTTTTTGTAACTCTATGGCTGCCTAAGACGCTATCTGTAAAGCAGCAACGGGACAAAACTAATTTCCTGTTTCTAACGGACAAGTCAATCGCCTCAACATACTCAGCTAGATAACACAGAAGAAGACAACATAGATATTTTTTTAAATCTTGAGCATCAATGATTTTAGTAAGAATAAAAGTTTTAAACAAATTGAATGATGCACTCCTTGTCATTTCAAGGTATAGAATGTCATCAAATCAAGAGCACAGTAAAGGTTTTCAGTAATGGAAGTTTTAAAAAAATGTAAATGACCAAATTAATATGAGAGATTCAAGAAATGGTTAAGAAAGCATAAATTAAAGAGCTGAGGTTAACAACCCACGCAACAGCTATGCGCAAACATACTGTACAACATGACTCTCTGATCACAGCATATCATAAGATGATTTCAACCACACACTACAAACCTTGACATTACTTGAGAGGAGTAATGCCAGAATGCAAATGTCCAAATCACTCGGACTGGATCTTAACCCAATGGGAGAGGATCTAGATGAATGCAAACATCTGAAGGTTGAGGAGGGAGGTCATTTGCATGAGATCGAGGAACTTCTGTCAGGGAACAACAACCTCCATCACCTCGCTATTCAGTGTATTCTCATGAGAATGTCCCTGATGAGAGTTCTGTGTTTTGTCAGAAATCCAAACAAAATGGACATTCAGGGGGACTTCCCTTCACAACAGAGTACTGTTCCTATGGCGACATGATCCAAATTTGTCGCAACCCAAAAATGTTGGAACATGGCGTAGTCTATCACTAGCATACCCTAACACAATAGTAAGGTTAGAATTACCATAAATGTGCTTAAAACAATTCTAGGCCACAAATATAAGAGAAATATAATTAAAAACAGTAAGTATGGCAGTAACCTCATGTGCCTTGTTGTGGCGCCTTAGTACAGTAGTAGTACAGTGGACTAATAAGTTTAAATTGTTAATACATTTTGAATAAAGAAAAATAGCACTGTCTTGTATAAAAATAAACAATAAAAGATCATGTTAAAAAATACTATTTACAAATTGTAATTACTGTAGATACTGCAGTATTTGTGTGTTGCATGTGTGACTTTAAGAGGCATGGCCTAGTGACACCAGGAGCAGTAATTGAAAAACCTCGACTGACTCCAGCTCCTTGTGAGTGTTCTCGTTTTGTATTTGTGTGTTTGAGTGTTTGTCCTGTTCAATTCATTTCTCAATTTTTTTATTTTTTTTTTTTACTTCACTCAAGTGGTGGCATCTCTGAAGTTCGCTTGCACCAAAAATTTGGGCTCGCCACACAAGGCAAAAACACAGAGACACACATTTGCGCTTCTATAGTTATACAAGCAGTTGGTAGTATTTCAATTTTTATTAAAACATTACAGTGCATTACTTTTGGAACAAACGCCTACTAAATAATGTTTTTGCCAGGTACATCCTGCAGGTTCAACCACACCTCATCCGGCCAACTGGGCTCTTTCTGCAAGGTAAGAGTGCATGTGATTATCTCGTGATCCATGCGTGAAAGGGCAACGATCTGGAGAATCTGACAAGAGTTAATGACATTCACCACAGCACACACCTTACAAAAATATTTTACTTAAACATATGCGTGGTGTGCCAAGTGGCCACGGTGTCTTGTTTCCATGGTTACATATTTCTTACTGGAATGTTAGGAATAATGGTATGTTTCTAAATTCCCCTATAATGGCTGTAATTGGTTGATATTGGCTCCTGATGGACTTAATGGTGGCTGATATAATGCAAGATGGTTGTCACTGCCAATTGACGTGCATCTACGAGGAAATGAATTGATATTTCGCGTTTTCCCATCTTCGGCCACAGCATTCTAAAGAAGGTGGCGGTCACCTTTATCATTAAGACTTAACCAAAACCATCCTGTTCTTTTCTAATAATCACCTGTTATCATTCATCATTGCCATTCCGGTTTTTGTGCCTGTTCCACAAATAGAAACTGACCTTTATGGCATCGCCTACCAGCATTGCGCATATATAAATTGGGACACATAATATTTGACGATATTTCTGATTACGCTGCTTTATCCCGATACTGTATTACCACCCAAAACCTGATGATTACATCGGTGGGAATTTCCTGACTCTAGCAACAGCAAAGCCACACGTCTACAGTATCAAATTAGACTGGTTAAAGCTTACTGTTACTGACTTAAAGGTGAAGGAAATTGCTTAGTGGTCTAAAAACATTAGATTGCTTATATACAAGCTAAATCTGACAAAGTATTTGACTCTCAAAGCAATTATGTTGGAAGTATAACTAATAAGAATAACTAGAGAATGCAGTTTCTGGAGAAATTAACAACTGTGAATACTAAAGACCTAAAACAGAGTAGAAATGTTTGAAATGTAGTAGAACTAGCAGGATGTAAAACTTAAATACATTAATTATTTGAATAAAACTCGGCCCCGAACCAGCAGATGTACATAAATTAGCACCAGAAAAAACAGCGATAAAAACCATGAAATCAGATTGTGTCTGAAGCTCACAAGCTGCTTTCGCAATACAAAACATCCAGTCGCTTCATTAAATCCCTGCATCCAACTGAGCACAGCAGGACTCATTAATACTGTGCATCATTGCTGCTTTTATTTTTTTATAACTAGCTTTTCATGTTTTATTCATGAGGTGTAATAAGGGACAAATACAGTGGTAGAACATCTGGTACAATCAGATTGGAGTCACGATCTAAGGCTCTGAAAAAAAGATAAAGGTCTCAATTAAAAAAATATATTTCACGCATCTATTTTTCAATTAAACTGGTGGAAATCTATTAGACAAAATAAATATCAAAAAATGCAATATACAGTATATGAGAGGCTGCTGGCTGTGCTACTGGACAATAATACGACCATTGTGTCTTAATTTGTTGGAACTTTTGTTGTCATATTTCACAGTGGCAGGCAGGATTTATCTCACAGCAACGAGACTAGGGGTGTGAGTTTATTTATTATATCACATTGCAGAAAGAAAGTACCATAGCTCAGATTTGGATAAAAATCTAGAATTCATTCACTGGAGGAAATTTAAAAAAAACTTGAAAACCACTGCAGTAGGAGCAAAGGCTTTAAAATGTCGGCTAGATTTAGTCTAAAAATTGGTTGTTTTAAACCTACAGATACTATGATGCATATTTAGATTTGCATGATTTAAACATTTGATTGAGAACAAACTGGTTCTATATCCACTTTTCCTCATTGGGAGAAAACAGACAGACCTTGAAGATATCACATGTCATATCTGTCATGTTTTGAGAGTTATCCCTTATCTTCTAACATATTGGAATAGTTACCGAATGTAGAAGGTCGCCTGCATTCATACATTTAACCATGAATTCAATCTTGGTAGGCTCAGGGATGTGATCAATTGAAATTGGAGCTAAAAACCTTCTGCTTCTTAGACAAATTAGTCACCATTGGTCAGCAAGTTCTGTCCTTCAAAGTTGTTGGTTTCTAAATAAATTGTATACCTGTATATTTGAAGATAATTGCTGAAGATATGTGCAAAGACTGCCTGAAGCCCCCCCGTAAAATAGGCCTAACGATGCCACTGCTCCACACTACACAAACATAGAAGCAAAATATATAATACAATAAAATGGAGTTGGAAAAGAAATATGTGTTTTGGATTATTTTGGTGAAATTGGGGCTTTGGTACAGTAAGTGCTCCTTGCAAGACAAAGTCAGTTCATGCATTTTCTACTGCCTTTTCTGATCAGGAATGGAGGGATAAAAGGCTGATTTAGGACAAATAGGAGACTACAGACAGGGATGGTCAACAGATTATAGCAGGGTTTATACAGTAGAGACAGACAAGGCTTCACACATACACGCACGTACGCACGCACGCATGCACACACACACACACAAACACACACACACACACATTTCATTTCAAATATAAAAATCAGTATTTGTGCAGGAATTGACCGTGATTAGTCAACCGACCCAACCTGAATGAGCTGCACAATATATTCTTTATTAAATCTGGTGAGGCAATATTATTATGCAGTGGAATGGTAAGTAAAATATATATTGGTGGCTTGAGTCTCAGCATCCACTTTAAGGATGAACATTATTGCTACACATCATTGCTGTCAATAAATAGCTATGTGCTTCAGGTTTTCCACTTCAATCTTGTCTGTATGATGTGGTGCGATAAGAATTGGACTGTATACTATAGTTTGGCCTTGACAGTCTCGTTCTACATCTGGTGGTCACTTTCCGCTCCACCTCGAGGGGTTTTCGGAGTAATGAAAACTAAGTCAACATCCTCCTCTCACTCGGACTTCCTGCCTTGGCATGCCATCCAAGTCTGAAATGAAGCTCCAAAATGAAAAACACGAGCAAACAGTCACCGTTCGTAGAAATACTGTCATGAATTATTTATTAAACCAACAAAATAGGCAGAGAGCTCATGTGAAAGGCAGGAGGAATGACTGTAGAAAGATCAGAAAGGTCAGAATATTTCTCCAAACCACTTCCCTGCTTTTTTTCCAATTAGACTTCATTCCATTGACTATAATGGCAGCACAACATCTTTTGTCCTCCCGCTCTACCATACCACATGCGACTATTATATTGGATTGTAACAACGGCATGGAAATATCAGCATTTTTATAAAGGACAGCAAATGATCTATAATTTCTTAGCATCAGATATACACCAATAAAGTTAAATGCTTCTGCGGTTCCATCCATCCATTTTCTATACCGCTTGTTCCACATTTATACTCAAATGGGTCGCAGGTGAGCGAGAGCCATTAGCGGCTGATTTTGGGCGAGAGGCATGGTACACCCTTGGACTGGTCGACAGTCAATCACAGATCACATTGCAAACTTACATTCACACCTATGGAGAATTTTGAGTCTTCAATAAATCTCACATGCATGTCTTTGGAACATGGGAGGAAGCAAAAGAACCCAGAGAAAACCCACACAAGCACACCGGAGAACACACAGCCGAGATAAAAACCACAAAACGTCAGAACTGCGAGGAAGACATGCTAACCTACTTGTATAATTCAAAATGTAACCGAGTCCAAGAAAAGCATCCCTCAAAAGCTACGCAAAGCAACCACTGTCATGCTTCAAAGTTACGTTTAAGTGTTTTTGTTTTTTTTGTTTTTTTACACTTTTGATCAGCAACACAAATCACCTTGGCATTACACCTTTTCGGGAGGGATTCACCTATTTTTATGCTTGAATGTAAAACTGTTACTTTGAAATGTTCTTTTCACTTTGTATGATGACAACCAGGGACTGATAATTGCCATTTCCAATATGCATTAGTTTTTATATTTTTTTCTAAATACAAATAAAAACAAAGTGCTTGGCAGACGCAGTCGACAGAGAAGTGGTGGTGACGTGAGTGTGTTTGTGAGTCTCTTACCCTGCACATGCGCTCTCATTTTGTGTTTTGTAGTGGGACTGGTGTTTGCAAATGATGTCCTCTTCCAGACGGTCATAAAGTCAGACTAAACAGGAAAACCACCGAGTTATAGACGGTTAATCCCCCTCTCGCACAAAGACACGCACAAGGGGGGTTTGATGCCCTGTGGTTCTCTCAGCAATTAAATTTATGCTGCAGATAAGAAGGCCAATCATAAAACAAACGTTGTCAGGCACAGACATCAAAAACTGGAAGAATTCTAGAATTTTGGACAGACAGTCAATCAAACGCTTACATTCATTCAGCATCGAAAAAGTTACAGTGTGAACCCTTTATTTCCGCTCTGATTGTATTATTTTTATTTTTTTTAAATGAAGTAGAGTTTGAATTTTTATGCACAATTACTCCTGGATAAGTGGTTGCAGTGATTTAAGCCAGTTCAGGACGGTTAGTGGTAAATCTATCAAGCCGTGTTACGACTGGCCCCTCAGTTGCGCATACACACACACACACCCACCCACACACACACACACACACACACCTGATGAGGCAGTGATGAGGACATTGTTCAATCATCCCAAAGCACCCCTGAAATACACGTATGATTTAAGTAGGAACTCATCTGGGCTAGCCTTGCGTTACACTCACAAAGCCATCAGCCAAGGCTACAACACACACACACACACACTCAGACCTGCACAAGCGCACAAACAAATACACACATTTACACTGTCTGGGGATATGGGGAATATGTTGGGCTTGGTAATGAAAACATGCCATTGAGCAGATTTACAGGAGAGGAACTTGATCTCTGGCCCCAACAGAGATTTATTACGGGTGAAGAATCTAATATTCTCATAGTTACAACCACTATAACCCAACACGTACATAGCATAGGCAAGAATGACAATATCAGTTTTGGCATTTATGTTTAGCTTAGCAATCACAGTCCCTCATGCTGCTGATTGCTAGAGCATTGCATTAAAAGTCTTCCTTGGTGATACAGTCACGGTTCACTTATGGGCTGTAGAAGAGCATGTATGTGGAACACTCGTGTTCCACTTCTCTAGATGCATCTTGACCTTGCAGTAGATGAGGCGCTACAAGGGTACTAGAAGCTCATAACACTTCCATGTTCACAACAAAGTAGCGTTGAGAGAAGGTAGGAGTGTTTGCATGAGTTAATAACATGACGTTAAACCTTTTGAAGCCAGATCTCAGCTCAAGCTCTACACGCCGCATTCTCAAAAGTCTTCGGAAGAGTCATTAGAATTTGAAATTCACACATTCGACAATACAATTTCCTTGTATAAAGCCGCGCAAATTGGTTGTTGCATTTTAAAAAAACACCACTATAAAGATAATTTCCATAGTGTTGGCAGATCAGTGATTCATTTTTAACGTATCTTCGCTGGCGTGGACAAATTATTTAAGGACATTGGCAAGACAGATCAAATAGGCAAGAGGCTTTGGGATGACTTCGAGCTTTACAATGTCAGTGTTACATTTCAGTTTTTGTAGATCAGTCTGTGCACATGGTCATAGGGACTGAGTGTATTTTGTATTTGACAGGTCAGGAAATAACATCATTTTCTAGATGTGGCCAGTGGGGTCACAAGGGATTGTGAGTAATTGGAAATCCAGATGGACGTGCATGAATTTCACAGAGGAAGGAGTTACCGAGGAGATTGAACTGAACAAACAGGCAACAACGTTAATAGCATTCATTTCGGTCTTTTCAGCTCTCATCTCAGTTTTATTTTTCTTATTCTCTTCTCCTTTTCCATTTTCTTCTGATCCTTGGGGTTTCATTTTTGTATTGCGCTCACCTGTGCTCTCTACTCACTTGACCTATGACTGATTCAAGAAACAGTCAAGTGTGCCACTGACTAAAGAATTGAGTGGGAGAGTCCATAGGGTACAATCAGCAAAGTATGTACAGGAGGAAGAGCCAGTAATCATGGGGAATATTGACAGCCGAGTCACATAAACTCAATATTTCAGAAGGAAGAAAGTGGGTATGCGTAACATTCTTACTTAAGACTTATGGAAGCTTGCATCGCAATCAGTCTCTGTTAGCACTTTGCCGTCTGCAACTGGACAAGCAAAGAAGTAAGTTAAGCACTTTACAGCCTGTTAACAGATGTCAGCCAACAATTTGAACATGAGATACAATCAATCATTGCAGGCCAGAATTAATAAAAAGACAGATGTTCAGACGTTCATCAAAAACAGGGTTTGTACATCCGGTCACAGTGAAACATGTTTTCTCACTTGTGGCGGGTGGAGTTATACACGCTGTTGTACATTGATAGGCTGACAGGGAACTGTCCTCCGTCTGTGTTAGAATGTAATGAAAGGTAAGGGAGGTAATGTAAGACTTTTACATACACATGCAACAATGAGTTCAAGCGATGTCTGTGTTCAGTGCTTTTTATGCTGGGATCTCACACAGTATTTAAAAAAAAAAAGGCTATTGATCAGGAGAGAGCTGAACTGCAGGATGCTGACGCAATGATTTTGGGCACCACTGATGACTACACCTCTGCTAATAGCTGGTCTGAAGCTTGCGCTCATTGCCCTGGCATGGGAAATGTTCAAGCTATTGACCGCAGCAGAGATGTGTGTTTGACACTACAACATTTATTACAGTGTTAATGTAGTGTTTTCTTTGGGTCTTGGTTGTACAGGATAAAAAATTTTGTCAACACACACATTACTAAAAAGTTAAAACAGCCAAGACACACCATTCACGGTGTTTCCACATGAGTTTTACTAGAACAAGACAGTTCCGACATGTTTCCACTGAAGTTCCAACAAAAGGTATGAGCTGCTCCCATTAGTGTGTATGAGTCTCTGTGCGTGCAGTACACTCATGTGTGTTAGAGAAAGTGTGTTTCTGTTCACATGTGGAGCAGAGCACATAGCATTCATTACAGTGGCACTACGGACAAACTGCTCCCTAGAGAGACATTGATTTTCACCCAATGGATCTCACTGTTAGCAAAGTCTAATAGCTTGGTGGGTAATGGGTACAGGTTATGAATGAGCCCCTATGGGCAGGGGAGAGAATAAGGAAAACAGAGAGAAGAGATGGAGTGTCAAGAGGAAAAAATGCAGGCGAATGAAGCAAAAGAAAAAGTGCAATCAATGAGATAAGAGACGAAAAGATATGGTGTATGTGAATTGGGATCCTTAATTTGAGATTGAACCCGAAGAGATGACATGAAGGTAATTGAAAAAAATCACTGATATACCTGTACTAGGCCTGGGCGATATATTGATTTTTTTCGATTCATTAGAATTTTGTATTGCGGATGATTTAAAAAATAATAAACTAGATTTTTTTTCCCACTTGCTTCCATAGCTTCCACCCTCCCCCTTTTTTCCATTACAGACTAGCGTAACAACATGGCTCCCGCTAACGTAAGCAAAACGTTTGTTCAAAAGAAAGGACATGGGGCAACAGATGTGGAATAGGTAACTGCACAGTATTAAGTCTGTTGAAAGCACATTGCAACATAAGACAGCGGCACAGCAAACCTATTCCAGCGTCGAAAACATCAGCATCCAGCCGAGTGGTAGAAATGTCAATTTTTACAAGGGAAACAGGACTGCTACAAACAACAAACTCCCGCTAAAAAGGAGCTTATTGTGGTGGAATCATTTATTGAAGGCATCAAGTATGTTATGAAAATGGGCACGATGGCGACCAATCACTGAAGCGGCCGCTTTGCACATCGCTTAAGTTATGGCCCACATCTACAGCGTTTATCCACTTGCTGAAAACTGTCGACCCCAGGTATGTCCTAAAAAACTATTCACGCCTACCTAAATATCATATTTATTTTGTTCCGATATTCAGGGATACAATTGGCACTCTTTATCTTTTAAAACAAAGCTTTAAAAAAGTTGTAAGCTTGCAATTAGTGTTGGAGTGGATTTATTATTTCTTTGCATACAAAGTGCAATGCTGCATTTTAGGTTTCCAGGAGTATTTTATTCAAGACAGACGTTTTGCACTTTAATTCCAGAAGGGAAGTAGGGGTTACATTTAAGTTTTTCATAAAGTAAAAACAAAACTTTAGAGTTTTCGCTGTCATTTGCACTTGTTGTTTATTTTTATTTTATTTATTTTTTATACCCTAGCCCTAACCTGTACTGTATATTGATAATTAAGGGGAATGAAGGAAAAAAGAGGCATTCCTAAAGCAATGTTTTGAATATTTTTTCTACAAAAATAAAAAAAATGAAATGCAAAGAGGAGTGAAAGAGGTAAACAGAAAAAGGACGCTGATTCTGCTCATTACTGATACACTGACTCCTCCATGCATCAACAGCTTGGACCGGGAGTCGGCCACGGGTAAAGACCTGCTGCCTCAGCAAAGAAACACACACAAATAAACAGGGGAGACTATTGGTGGTGGGGTGAGGGGGGGTTTACAGTCAGCACTGCCAAAGCAAGTAGATGAAATCTCGACCCCCGATTACAACACAGTTTGCATTGTGAAGTCATTCAAAAATAGCCTCAGTCCCTGGAAGGTGTCTGCAATGTGAGAAATGCCTTACACATGGACATGTACCCAGCAGCACACAAAAATTGTGTAAAGTGGTACAGTAAAGCACAGAATACAACATAGTTGTATTGCTTTCTGTATGGAGGTGATGATGACACGCAGCAGAGAGATGTCTGTTGTGAAATACTGATGAAATGTGTGCATTGTACACACTACTTTAGACAAAATACGCTGCCCAGCAAACACACTAATATTTTCTTGAACCGCCTTCAGCTATGATTACTACGCACTTTCCCCATGACATTATTTTCATTAGCTTACGCAAGGCCCCGATAAATATTTCCATTCAAAACTTGGCCAAGATCTTGCATTGATGATAGAAGAGTTGGTCTTCTGTGGGAAGATTATCAGTGGGGTTAATGACTGTTTCAGTGCTAAGACTGGGTCATTTTGCCACAATTTAACAAACCTCGCAACGACAAAATCTAAAAGTTATCGTATTGGGATAATGCTGACATTAAGGTCACAGCAGCATTGTTTTAATACCTGTGTGCGGAGAACTTAATTTGAAGCTCAGCGTATACCCCCAAATATATTTCCCAGAGGGTCAGATGTTATTTGCTCAGCCATCTCGCTAAAGCATCCACAAACCGAGATAAGTCAGAGCTTTCAACATTTGTTGTTGGATCATTAACGACTGCTGGTTTGGCTGACATGGTGGCTTGTGTAGAGCCTCTTTGTTTAATAGTCTGTATAGATGGTTTTGTATATATAGACCATATATATACACTTTTGTAACAAGAACAGAATGAATACAGTAGAGTGAAAAAAAAAAGAATCTTGCCCCATTGCTCATGTTGATTATTGGATTTCAAAGCTTGTTTGGTTCAGTTTCATAAGATACACGGATACATGAAGACACACATAAAGGGTCCCATAATATGCCCCCGTTCCTTTTCACTCAACATTCATTAGGGTAAATGGCAACAGTGGCACACTATGATACAGTTTGTTTGTGTAGAATGGAGCTGGAACCGCTACTGCACATTGATTGGTAGATAGAAAATAGTCCCTTCCATGTTACAATAGAATGACAGTGATGGAAAGAAAACAACAACGTGACGATGGAGGGAGGGATTTTAAAGCCTTCTGTGCCAACATGCATACTGTGATGTCACAGTATTTAAAAAGCCAATGTAGCTAACACCCATCCTACATATCGCTAGTATCGGGCCAAAGCCTCCTATGTCTAAATTTGGTCAATTTCATATTTTTTCACAAATAGATACTATTGGCCAGTCCCCACATATTTTACAATGCAATGTTAATGGATCAACAAACATGCTTTTAGTTCTTTTTTTTTGTTTCCAGAAAAGTGATGGGTTTCCACCCGATGCCAGTGATATGCAGCCTGATCAGGTTTTACGAATCCGAAGTAAGCTGTAACGCTTACTGGAAAAGTGATTAACGGAAACTGTTTGTATATTTTCTAGGACCAAAAAGAAGATCCAAGGTTACCACCCCCCCCCCCCCCCAGTGACTTGAGTAAGGCACAATGACAGCGTTCCTGCTCATCTTAATATATATTACGTTTCATCAAAAGGCCAGTAATTTTTATTTCTTGGGTTTGGGTTTCAAGTAGGCAGCACGGTGACTGGTTAGAGCGTCTGCCTCACAGTTCTGAGGACTGGGGTTCAATCCCCGGCCCCGCCTGTGTGGTGTTTGCATGTTCTTCCCGTGCCTGTGTGGGTTTTCTCCGGGCACTCCAGTTTCCTCCCACATCCCAAAAACATGCATGGTAGGTTGATTGAAGACTTTAAATTGCCTGTGGGTGTGAATGGTTGTTTGTTTCTATGTGCCCTGCGATTGGCTGGCAACAAGTTCAGGGTGTACCCCGCCTCCTGCTCGATGATAGCTGGGATAGGCTCCAGCACGCCCGCCACCCTTGTGAGGATAAGCAGCTCAGAAAATGGATGGATGGATGGGTTTCAAGTATCTTGGGGTTTTGTTCATGAGTGAGGGAAGAATGGAACGGGACCTCGACAGGCGGATCGGTGCAGCGTCTGCAGTGATGCGGACTTTGTACATGTCCGTTGTGGTAAAGAAGGAGCTAAGCCGAAAGGCGAAGCTCTCGAGAAGCTCAGTCATCCGCGAGGATCTCAGAGTAGAGCCGCTGCTCCACCGCATTGAGAGGAGCCAGGTGAGGTGGCTGGGGCATCTGATTCGGATGCCCGGGAGGTGACCCCGGGGATGACCCAGTACACGCTGGAGAGACTACGTCTCTCGGCTGGCCTGGGAACACTTCGGGATCCCCCCGGAAGAGCTGAATGAAGTGGCTGGGGAGAGGGAAGTCTGGGCGTCCCTGCTAAAGCTACTGCCCCCTCGACCCAACCTCGGATAAGCGGTAGAAAATGGATGGATGGATGGGTTTGGGTTTCACAGGGCTTTGGCTCTTCAAAACAATATTAGCTTATCTGATACACAAACAAGCATCTCCCATCCTAGAGCAAAGCAAGTAAAAGAACAGCCTTTATTCACAACGTCCCCACAAACAATGAGCATGTTGATTTGCTCTACCAGAGCTGTGAGTTACTCAAAGAATAAATGTGCTGACGGACCACCCACCATCATAGCTTCGGGCCACGCTGAACGCTTAGGTCGGCTGTCCTCTGCAGATCCAAACAAGGTCAGCAGGAAGAGAAACATCCAAATAACTCACTGATATTAAACCCTGTCTTAGAGTGCTTTCACTAGCCTTTTCCCCATAGATGTCTAGTAAGTTATTTCTCATCACTGGCTGAGACTGTTTTTCTTCTTGAAGTTAACCATCCAGATAATAATTAATAAAGCAACAAATTACTACCCAGCCAAATACTCATTGTATCCTCAACAGGAAAGGGACATTCTGAACTAACTCACAACCTTGCACAATCATTGACTACCACCCTTATTCCTAGGTGCAGCCAGTCTATTACTGTAGCCATGATCCAAAATCCCTGCGAACAGGCACGCGCACACATTTTCTCATTTTTCATCTTTTGTCAAATGTGAACATTTGCTCTGCAGTAGTTTCTCTGTGGGCTTGCCTTGGACCACAATAATAGAAATAGAAAAACCGAATGTGAAATACAGAATATAGACCTCTCCCTCTTTCTGTATCTCATTCCTTTGCACAGTACACACAATATCAGCGAGAAAAGCCACAGGAATAATGGAAAATCAAAATGTATATAGAAACTTTTTTTCTGCCACCTTAGCTCCACTTCTGGGAGTATTTTTCTCTGTCTTAGTTGTTTGTGTACACTCACACACACACACACACACACACACACACACACACATATGCAAGGACACACACGCACCTGCGCACACAAACACACACACACAGTGTATAAATGTCCTATAGTCAACCAGGCCATTCTGATAGACTCTTATTCTCTCTGATGCTTTATCAGCGGAATCACACAAACATTCAGCAAGAAAATAATGGCTTTTCTGCTTTCTGTGTGTGTGCATGTGTGAGAGCGTACGTGTGTGTGTGTGTGTGTGTGTGTGTGTGTGTGTGTTTGTGTGTGTACACGTATGTGTGTGCTTGTGCATTCATTTCTATCTAGAAGCTGAGCTGCAACGTGTCCATGTGCACTGCATACAGATGTGCTGGTAAAGACACATCAGAATCCTTTGATTCGGTGATTCAATTTTACACTAAGCCAACTGTCAAAATGTAATGTTAATTCAGTCACCGAATTAGGAAAATGAACTAATGCTGCCTGGAAATGAAATAGGAACCCTCAGTTTTATTATTGCAAGCATTTCATCGGCTGACTGACTTTGCGAATGTGTGTTAGTTCAAAAGTAAAGGACAGTGGAGGTCACTAGTGACAGATTTTCTTAGGGGTCAATTTATTTTCTATTTCATGATCTGTTGCTTTTGGAAATGTACCCGGTAAATAAGTAATTTAAATAAAAACTGAAGCCAATGCACGGCCATAGTCTTGGAGCTGAAGTACTATCATCTAGTGGATATCTAATTAGTAGTCTATGCAAAAAATTGCACTTCAGTTTGCTGGTTGCACACTTCCACACTGAGGCTAAATTGTCTTCGATTCAATACACTTTTTTTGTGGTCCAACTAAACAGTTTCAAAACACAAACTAATGACACTGACCTATACAAAAAATGATGTTACCGTTGACTTAGTATTGTTTTGCATAATATATTAGGCAATTACTGTAATCGAACAATTTCTGTAACTGTCAATGGGTGTTCTGGTCCACTCCTTGTGAGCAAACTGCTCTTCCTGTCATGAGTTTGAAGCACTGTGTGTTTTGGGTCCTGCGGCAAAGACCAGCACATTTGGCTTTGTAGAAAGCCTTGGATAAAGAGCCAAAACACACAGCTAAAAACAAAAAAGAACTGCAAAAGACAGAACATGGGACTTTAATGAATTCTCATCTAAATGCTACTGAACATGTATAGAAGGAGCTCAAACATGCAGTCTGGAGTATGCACTGCCTGAGACAGACGGACCAGTTTGCTCATAAATAGTAGGTCAAAATACCTGTCAACCAGTGCACAAGTTTGGAATTCTGCTTTATTTCTTTATTTTTTGGAAGTATTTATTACTAACTTGTTATTTTAATGCTCATACCTGGATAAGGCAGTTAAAAAAGTAGTGTTGCAGAATTCGTCTATCCATTTTCTTTGCCACTTGTCCTCATTTTGGTCGCGGATGAGCTGGAGCCCATTCCAGCTGACTTTGGGCAAGAGGCGGGGTACACCCTGGACTGGTCGCCATTCAGTCGAAATGTAATGGAGCATGTAACCAGCAAATTGAACCAGACCAGAGTAAGGCTCTGACTAATCTGTACATACACATACAAACATTTCCTTCCCCCCAAGAAGTTGGCAGACCAGAAAGAGCATTTTTTTTTTTTTTTTAATTGTAAATTTGATTTCTCGTGTTTATAATATTAAAGTTTGTTTATTCCAGATTCAGTGATTAAGCTAAATTTAAGTTTGCTGTCATTTGATAAACTTTAACGCTACATTTATGGAGATAAGGGAAACATGCACATCACAGTGATTTTTCATGAAATATTGAGTTTGGCCCACGACGTCCCAATTTTTAATTTTGGCCCACCGTCAATTTGAGTTTGACACCCCTGGCCTAGAGTATCAATCAAGTCAAACTCTTCTGCTCCAAAGGCACTCTTGCGCCTTTGGAGCAGTTTGGGCATTTAGACTAGGCCCACACAGCAGGGTAAGGTTATGACAACATAAGAGAGAGGAGGGTGATTCCAAAGGGTCAAAGATCACGAGTGTGAGAGGTTAGAGTTCAACTTGATATTGAATGTCTTGACAAAAAAAAAAAAAAAGCATCACAGCAGGCCACACACCAAACCAACAGATGCAACAACAAACCTTCCAAGACATTATCTGGGAATCTCTTCCTGTGATACCAATACACAGAAAACCATGCTGTGACCATGTGTTGAGCAAGTATTTGTGGGAGAGTAACCAGCATATTCTCGCAGCCACTAAACCCAGCTGCTATGAAACCATGCAATTTCGGACACAAACCAGCCACGTTTCAAATTGACAGCGGCTCAGTTGGGGGAACGTGAGCCAAAGTGCAGTGTGGCATAACTGGAAGCCTGAAATTGTTGAGAAATTGAGAACACTTATAATGTGTTGAAGTTTTTTTAAAGGATATATGGCCAGAAATACCTTTGGAATTGTTAACTGGCTTTAGTAGTCTACAATGAGCCCAACAAATTCATCCATCCATTTTCAACACCGCTTATCCTGGTTAGGGTCGCGTGGCGCTGGAGCCTATCCCAGCAGACTTCGGGCGAAAGGCGGACTACACCCTGAACTGGTCGCCAGTCAGTCGCAGGGCACATATAGACACGGACAACCATTCGCACCCACATTCACACCGTCACTGAGTGACGGTGTGAATGTGCTGAACTGAACCCACGCTGCCCGCACCAAAGTCAGGCGAGTGTACCACTACACCATCAGTGACTCTGGCCCAACAAATTCAAACCATCAAAAATCATGGAGAAAAGCATTACGACATCTTACACCTGCAGGAAGTGGAATTCACAATAACAGCTTTCACCATTTTGGGAAAACGTTCAACGAGACTTTGAAGTGCAAGTCTATGAGCATCCCAGGGATGTTTGATGGGGTGAAGCCTTTCAGTCATGGTTTTCCACAGTTTTGTGCAGAAACAAGGGGTGGAGCTTTCTTTCTATTCATCCATCACGTTTACATAACACCACTCAGTTTTGAAGGATATCTGGATTTTATCATATTTTTAAATGTTAGAGACCCCACACATAAGACGTGATTTACTCAAGATGACCAACAAAGCACACCACACCCTTATTGTGAGTCTTCTCCCTCAAACCAGATGTCTGATGTCGCCCAGAGACTGACCTGTGAGATGCATTATGGTGCCACAAGCTACCCAGAGTGCCGGAGAATACAAAGAAGAAAAAAAGAATAGTGGTAAAAGAAGTAAATCAAGAAGCTGGGCTAAATTTGAGTCATTGTAACTTTTATTGTGGTGATGACTTGTTAAACACATTATCCCAAAACTATACATGACCAGTTGCCCCTCTATTTGAGGGAAAATGCAAAAATGTGTGTACCCCACTTAAAGTTGCGATGCGAAATGGGGGTTCAAAGTCAACCCGCGAAGTTGACGTCCTCCGAGATTGTGTCAGAGCCGGGACCAATGAAAAATTATCTTTTAACATTCTAAAGTTTCTTAAGATGATCTTTCAGAAACAGATTAACAGGAAACAACCAGACCTGAATAAACAGTTCACTGATCTCAACATGACACAACACCAACCACTACAAACTAAAAAATGAAAACAGACATGATCTCGGGGTGTCACGTTATAGCGTTCTTTGAATTTTTTCTTCCTGTAAAAGACAACTTGCCCTCAGTGTCCTCACTGTGGATCAGAAGGTTTTAAACTTGAACAAACCAGCAGTACCTCCACAAACCAAAAGTGAAGGAGCAGGGAGACAAATAAAGTGAGACCAAACATAGATCTAGGGTATGGCTGTAGAGGTTGTGAGCCATACTCTAACTGCAAGATGAAAGGGAAGCCGCTGAGGAGGAGGAGAAAGAGATGAGTAGTGTAGTGAGAGTGGGGGGCAGTAAAGGGGCGAAATGATGAAATGGTGCAACACAAAAGTGCAGAAAGCTTTTGATGGGTGGAAATGTGAAAATGGTACCCAAATCCATCAGTGAAACATGTTTGATGTTTTCTTTTTTTATATACTGTTAAGTTATAGTCCATTCGGATTTTATAAAGCATACACAGATGGTATTTTTCAGTCAAATGATACACCAAAGAGGAAGATCGGGGGACCAAGGAACGAATGGAGAGAGAGGCAAAGCAAAGAAAGTGATAGGAAAGACAGAATGTAAAATTTTCAGCAGCGGAGGAGGGGAACGTGTGTGTGGGTGTGGGGGGGGGGGGGGGTGTAGGGGGGCTCATTATTGACACCATGTGTTACCCCAGGAGGCTCCTTGGGAAAATATAAGCATGGGGACAGATCAGAGAGGGGGAAACAATAAAAGAAAAAAAAGTGAGAGAAAGGAGGGGTTTTCAAGTCTTTGCAGCTGCAGGCCTGCATGTGTCCAAGGTTCAACGGGCGTACATCTGTGTCAGGCCTTCAGTGTTGCTAACCACGGGATCAAACATTTTAATCCCTGCAGTTGTAGAACCACAAGCCTACCTTTTGCCATTTTCTTTCGTTGAGGATTTTAAATACTGCAATACTATAACTAATGAGTGGTAAATATAGGGAGAGGGGGGTAAAATTGGGGTTGCCTGACAGTTTATATTTAGTTAGGTAATAATTGTTGTTTAACCCTTAATCAAGCATAAAATGGAACAAATAACGCAATATTCTCTGAAATGCTGGTTGACACATTTTCCCATTAGAAATAATTGAAATACAAAATCCATTCCAGGTTCAAAAAACTGTATAATCTTTATAAATTCAACAGGATTTTTTTTTTGTTGTTGGACATTGTTGGATAATAATGTTGGATAATAACAGAATGTTACATATATAGAATATTACATGTATATTACAAATTATCTAAAGTGAAGCTGGAGTTGTTTTTTAATGATTATTATGCATGACAGTCTACAAAACCTTGGGGAGGCTCCACACTTGATTTCAACTGACAGACTATTTACATACATGCTTCTGTGCTTCTGTTTTGGTTAGCAACAGAGTCCAATGTGTTCAACTCTTTAATGTCTGTGTGAATGTCTATGAACTGAAATAATTACTATCTATTGCTACTATTTGTTTCTTGGTGACAAAAGGGAGGCGTTTGTGTTAATTGGATGACAAATTCTAGTGACTAATTTGGGGGGGGGGTGGCCACTGTTTGAGGAAATAACGGTAATGAAACAATGCAGAATGGGAGAATGAATTTTAGGTCGCATTTTTTGCTTTTCGTCTTTTTATTAAAATCTACGGCTAAGACTGTGGCCTCTCAGCATAGATAAAATTGACATTTCTTGTATGAGCTTTCTCTATTTACACTGTGGTGCAGACTAAACCCTCAAGGGAGTTTGTTTTAGATGCGGCCTGAATTAAAGAATGTGTGCCGACTTCAGCAGGGACTGTTATTATTTTCAAAATGTCTGTCCTCCAATTGTAAAGTTATATATGTTCTCTTGGTAAACAGTAAGAACGCAGGCGCCTCTGTCAACACACATACACACACACACTTAATTAATTCATCAACTCATGCCAATGCCAGCATTCGCTCTCTCACTAAGGCAGAGTGGAGGTGGGCAGAGCAGCTATTGTGTCCCTAGAAGAATTAACTATTGATTTTCTCCTTAGCATTATCAGTGCAGCTCTGACAACAAACCAGCTAGACAGAGGTGTGCACGTACATGAAAAAGACCTAGATTTTGTTCTGCTGAGGATGTACTATTTTTTTGATAGGCACAGGCCCAAAGGGAAAAGGCTAAATTAAATATCAACGTGACAGTAGCATACACGCAAACAATGATATATCACAAAATTTTTGAAAATAACAGAAGCAACATTCATTATGACAATCACTATATAATGAAAAAGCTAAAAGTATCCAAAGCAGAGAGATGTGATGCTACCAACTCTTTTTTAGCACTATTTAAAGTGATATTGGGTGTCACAGTCACAGAAATATGATACTTTTTTACCTTGGTTCCCAATCTTAACAGTAAGGATGCCGCATCATTCCCACTTTACGCCCATTTAATTTTAGAACCCAAAGGAGTGTGATAATACACGCACACACACACGCACACACACACATACAAACACTCACACAACTGTTAACACTACAGTGACCTGTGTCTTTGGCACAATGTCATTGAACGTTATTCCTCATTCTGATGTGAACAATTTGGGGGTGAAACTAGTATTCAATTGTATATATCAATCAATATCTATACAGTTTAGAGATTGAATTGAGTGCAATTTTGGATATAAGAGCACACAATGCTCCCATACTGTAATTAAAAATAAATATGGTGGACAAGGCTGTCCACTTTCCAGCACAAATTAAAAACTAACCACTACCATTGCTTTTTCATTAGCGCTCATTTCCTCAGATTTTGTTCAATTGTTCTTGCATATGCCAATTTGATCTAGCACTTGGATTGACTTTCTTTTAAAACATCTTCATATCGCTCGAATTTTATGCTTTGTTGGGTGCTTCCACCACTCCATTTTTCCCCTTTGCTCTTATTTTAAGAAAACATTAATTTCTTGCAGTAAGTTTGCCTTTCCAAGTTGAGAAAGTTGGACAGATTTCCTAATGGTGCTGTCTATCAAACCCATCCAACTTAGCGTGGCTGCTTTCACATTAACAAAGCAGGCTGAGATCAACATGTTTCAGAAAGATAACATTGAGATGAATCCATCTCATGAAAATATTGTTTTCTCTAATGGCCTTTAGAAGAAAAACACTGGATTCACATCACATTCAGTGATGTCTCTAGGGAGCTAACAAGTCGTCAAACGCACCTTGGTTGAATTTTCATTAACATAAACTGATGAACAAATCAGTAATTGCTTTGAGGATAACTATTATAACTATTATTAGCACTGCTTATAGTACTAAGTAGTAGTACTAAAAGGAACAGACATTCAATTACACCAGCACAAATCATCAGGTGGGGTTTTTGAGAGAAGTTGCTCACCCATTTTACAAGTACATTTCCTTCTCTATATATAACGAATGTGTTATGCAAGTTAGAGCATAATCAGAAAAAAACTAACAATACATCATTGTTTCTTGGATTGTCAAGGGAGTGGTAGTACCATTAATTTAGTGAATTTTTTTTAGAGTTTACATTTTGACACTTGACCACCAAAACCTGTTTGTTTGTGCCAGCTGTACATTTGCTGCTGTTGGTCTTGAGCAACAGTCGCAGGTGAAAAGTAGGAAGTGTGTGAAAAAAGTTCCAGGTCTGGCGTAACAAAAGATATACTGTATTTCAAAATTAAACTACAAACTACAAGTTTTCATTTTTTTGAAGTACCCGTGGAGTCTAAAATACTTTCCTAGTAACAACTGTGGCGCCCTCAAACACTCCTGGAAGGATTCTTACGGGATCCTCTGCAGCTCCGTCATCACAGCCATCTTAATGCCATCCTCTTCTTCGAAACGGGTCCCTTTGATGACCCCTTTGAGCTTGGGAAAGAGGGAAAAAAAATCACTGAATGTGGCGGGTGAATAGGGAGGTTGCTCCAGCACGGCTATGTACTTCTCGGCCAGGAATTGTCGGATGCTCAGGGCATTGTGCGCAGACAGAGTTGAGATACCGAGATCCGGTATGTCTAGAGAGATCCTGTGACATTCAGGCTTCATTCGGTACATGAGAAGAGGTGAGTGCCAGGACAACTCATGGGTGGTTCACCATGACAATGCACCTGCTCACAAGGCCCTGAGCACCTGACAATTCCGGGCCGAGAAAAGCATCGTCACAGTGTTGTTAACCTCCCAACTCACCCACGCCACTTAGCTCTGTGTGATATTTTTTCCACTTTGACAAACTTAAGGCGGTCATGAAAGAGACACATTGAAAAGATATGGATGACATCAAGATGGAATCCTGGTGATGGAGCTACAGAGGATCCGGGAAGAATTCTTCCAGGAGTGCATGAAGGCTAGGCAGAGAAGGCTGGGAAATGAGGCTGAATGGCAGTCTAAAAGTTAGTCAAAGTCAAAGTCAAATAGCATAACTCCAGGGGGTTACTTCGAAAGAGAAACGTATAGTCTGGATTTGAAATACAGTATATCTTTTGTGACACCAATCCTAGAAGTTTTCTGAAACACCTTGTATATGCATTAATTCATTCATTTTCCGTACTGCTTATCCTCACTCAGGTCGCGGGTATGCTGGAGCCTATCCCAGCTATTACACCCTGATCTGATTGTCAGCCAATCGCAGATCTCGTATATGCATGTGGTAAAACTTGGCAAACTTGAATTAGGAACCTAACCCTTCTTGTCATTCGTGAAACAATGTGAAATTATTTGGTCGTGTTGTCGCTTTCATAGTAGGAGTTTTTCTTTCTATGCTACACGCTTTGGTTTCAACAGTCTTGAAACGTAGTTTGCAGGTTTATTGGTCATTGTCTGGTGCCGTAAACCCAACCCAATTCCAAATGACTGACGGAATGGTGCCTATTTATTAACCTAGCTTCTCTCTGTTCGCCACGATATCATCAGTGTAAACGGTGTGATCAAGGGGAAGAATCAATTTTATGTGATCCCCCACATTAATTCAATAAATCATCCAATCCTGCCTGAAAGACTAGATTGTCCTATTTAACGAAGGTCAACAGTTTTTCTGGTGAAATATGTGATCTTTGTGACACTAATATGAAGCCACCTACCATCATGATGTAAAGATGGGAACTTGTGACCCAACCAGGACATCTCTGAAGGCTAGCTCAAACTATTTAATAATGGTGAATGCTGCTTTTTCTGTTGAAATACATGTTTGTAACACTAATATGCAGCCACCTGCTATTGTGACATAACGGTAAAACTGGAAACAATAGACAAACCTCTCGAGAACATACAAGCTCAATTTTACAAAATCATTTCCAAAAAAGGACAAAATTACTTTTTGGGGGGAATATTTTGACCCGTGTTGTTGACCCAGCTCCAGCTGTGAGTCATAGCCTCTCAAAGCATTAATGCCATTTGTCAGTGTTACCTCTGTGTCACCGAGCATAATTCATTTTCAAATTACAGTGTGTCTTTTCTCAAAGGGTTTCGTGAGAGGGTTTGATCTTTACCTACCCAATTATAACCAACACACATCTTCCCTCAGTTGCATGAGTATAATACAAAGCAAATTGATTTGATTTGGTTTGAGATCATTAGAGGGGTCTGCCTATTTTCTTTGAGTAATGCCAGAAAAAGCATCCCTAAGCATGTCAGGTAGTGTGAAACAAACCTAAACAATCCTCTAAGGGCGCAGAATCTCGTGAAAAATTGATCAACAATCATAAAATAACAATTATCAACAGAATGCTTGTCCTGCTTCTTTCAGAGAGAAACAAGACCATAACAATATACTTTGAAATGCCAACACTGTTGAAAACTAATTTTAAAAAATCATATTTAATCTCAACCAAGATGGAAGCTCTTTCAGTCTGTAACTGTTATTTTCATGGCTGATGAGTCATTGATCAGGTTGAGTCATCACCAAAAGTCTCCAAAACACTTTTCTCACTTTTCTGTAGTATTTTTGGTCATTCTTAGGAAACATACAGGGGACAAAGTTTATGATCCATACTAGAAATGTGTGAAAGAAGTCTATGTAGATATGATGAGGGCTTTCAGCAGTTAACAAAAAAAAAATAGGTCAAAAGAAATTAGATTGATTGATTAGATTAGATTAGAAAAACAGACTGACAGCTACTACAATCCAGTACAGTATATGCACAACCTACTTCGGCATTCGGCAAAACATGTTGAAGCAATTTCTCACAGTTCTGTTGAATGGCGAAGGGGACACTGACAAAACAACCATAGGAACTCTTTTTTTTTTAAGATGACCAAAGATGACAATATTCGATGTTTAGGCTTCATTCATTCAGGATAAAGCAAGTTTCACCAACATTGCGGAAGCCTCTTCCACATGGATAAGTCCTATAAATGCCTGTGTCATCATCTATGGATTTTAAACAGCTATGACAGAAAAATTATATTATTTATATGAGTTTTCCAAAAAATGAAATTTTGACATCTTCCCGTAAAGATCCATGTTACGTGTTAATTTAAACAGTTCTGATTGTGGGGGGTAGGGGGCTACAAAATTCATATGGGTTTCCCAAAAAATAGAAGAAAAAAACATGATGTGAAGCTAGCTGAATGACTCTCCTTGCTAGCCTGCAGAAATGTTTGCTAGCTGATGACTAATTAACTATTATCACACTAAGCCACGTTGTTAAATGTTTTACCATCACTGAGAGAATAAAATAATCATAAAAAATGTGAGTTATCTTAATGAGATCACTTACAGTGTAAAGAATTACAAGTGCCGAGATGCTTGTGTTTTCTGTGACGGTTGCTAGCAGTTGACTAATTTGCTGATTAGGCCAAATGAGCCGCTGCC
This sequence comes from Phycodurus eques, assembly GCF_024500275.1. Classification (NCBI taxonomy): domain Eukaryota; kingdom Metazoa; phylum Chordata; class Actinopteri; order Syngnathiformes; family Syngnathidae; genus Phycodurus; species Phycodurus eques. Next base: position 9,951,514 of record NC_084542.1, read on the forward strand.
CACTGAGTGACTCATGTGACGTAATCACTAATGGACTCTCGCAATAGCCACAGACAGACAGAGAGACAGACAGACGCTTACCTCTTTGCTGCGCGTGGCCGCATTGCCATAGCAACGCGGCGAGGAGCACCGTCCCGAGCGGCGTCATGTTTGTCCCGTGTGAGGTTTCGGGAGCCGGCGCGCCACTGTGAGCAGGAGTTGAAGCGAACTTTGCACGCCTCCTCCTCTTCCTCTCTCTCCTCCTTCCCCTCTTTGTCTCAAGGGGAACGGCGGGGAACATGTGAAAATGTTGTCCTGTGAAGAAACCAGAAGTTTTGGTCCAACTTGACAACAGTTTTAGGGCTCCTCCTGCTGCCCCGCACCACTCACCACACGCTGTCTGAAGTGGTAACAAGTAGTTCTCTCGCTAAACCAAGATGCCATACACACACACACTTGAAACAGACACTGAATGTACGGAGTTTAGGTTCACGCATAATGCTAAATTACGTTATAATTAGATATGTGTTGTATGGTGACCAATTGGTTAGCACGTGTGTCTCAGTCAATCTCAGCTCAGGCACGCCTGTGTGGGTTTTTGCATGTTCTCCCGATGCTTGCGTGGGGTTTTTTCCAGCCACTAGAGCTTCTTCCCACATCCCAGGAATGTGCATGTTAGGTCAATGGAAGATTAATGTCTCGGTGTGTTGTTTGTCTATATGTACTGTAACCTGCAATTGGAGATTTTTTTGTGCTCAATCACATGGCATGCAGCAAAGAGTCGCCAACATAAATTTTTTCGCAATCGGTCGCGTTTGGTTGCGTCGCTCGGAGTGTAGCAGGCCTTAAGTTCATCCTCTCATATTTACTAAAAAGACAAAGCAAAACATGCCACGGGTTAATCTTTTGATACTCAATGGCCATTTACTCCTATGCTGTTGAAACTCACTCGCATTGAAATGTTGCATCCCGCCAACTTGTCAATCAATACAGTAGTATGTGTTCAGTTTGGTAGGTTGATTCGCATCATTATGTGTTCACGAGTATGTCGTACAAGCGTGAAATAATTTAATTTAAATATATATTCAAATATTTTGTGACCCTAACAGACCTCCAGATGCAGAGAGGCTGGTACCGCAGACAGTACAGCTGACGATGGGCTCTCTTCCCTGGGCTCAGAGGTCGGATTTTCCTGGGATGCTTTTAAATATATTCAATAATTGTAATTTTAATCAACTAAGGGAAACTCACTTCTCACCCTGTCTTGAGCATTACACATGCACACATCACACAACATAAAGAACCAATTCACGCTTGAGGAGAGTGTGAACGTCACTGATAGTGTAGCTGTACATTACACCTGACTTGGGTGCAAACGGCGTGGGTTCAGTTGAGAGTGAATGGTTGTCTGTCTCTATCGGTACCCTGCGACCCTGCCAACCAATCCAGGGTGTAGTCTGCCTTGCACTCGAAGTCAGCTGGGTATAGGCTGAACAGATAAGCGGTAACGAAAAGAAAATGGATGGATAAACTTCACAACAAAATCTTATCCTTTAAAAAATAGATCGATTAACTCCCACTTGATCAACAATATTCTCAATGATGAAAAATGGATGAATAGTTTTATCATGCCACAACCAACAAGATCTCCTCTTGCAGTAGACAAATGCAAAATACAAATGACTTCTGTTTCAGCGCCAAGGCATTTGGCGTGCACCGCATTTCATCTGCTCCAATTGTGTTTAAATATGACTGAACAATGCGGCGCCGTGTATGCGGGCGGCACTTATAATCAAATAAAGCACGGACTGGATTGCATCCGTGTGCTCGTGTAATGCAAATAGCTTATTATGCCGTGAATTCTGAGGCGTGCTCAATTGCTGCACTCATGTTAAAGTGTTCTTCCGCTGAATGACTGTGCTGTGATGGAACTGTATCTTTGGCTCTGTGGCCTGCGCGCACACACAAACACAAATGCACGTACATAATCACAAACAAAAACACGCAGGAAACCAAGGCCGATAGCACTCATTCTCCATAAATAAATAAATGTGATGACGAGACGTTTAGTTTTTATACATTGATTTTATTTTATTTTATTTTATTTTTTCTACCGCATTTTGCACAGAATTTACACTGAAATGCCTCACTGTTCTGAGGTTCTGGGCTGGAGTCTCGACTCAGGCACTCGTGTGGCGTTTCTTCTCCCCACATTACAAAACATGCATGTTAAATTCATTCAAGACTCTAAATTGTTCAGTGGGCGTGAATGTGAGTGAGAATAAAAACATTTTTTTTAGTTTTTTTATGTGCCTTGAAATTAGCTGGCCAGATGTTAAGGGTGCAGCCCACCTCTTCCCCAGAAAATAGATTAGGTACAGTACAAACACATTTCAAACCCTGATTACAACTGTTTAATTAATCCTTATATATTGGCATTACATTGATCTAAATTGTTATTGGACTTTTCACGGACTATGCTTGAATCCAAAGTGCACTGTGGGCTAATGTTGGTAATTCATCACCTCTGGTTCAAGGTAAATAGTGGGTTAAGTAAATGTAAAACGTGTTATAATATCACATCGTATTAAAGTGTTTTAATTGAGGATTTAGTAGGTGCTGGAAGTCTCATAAATGGAGCACATTAAAAGTATGACTCGATTTGTTGAAGGGCTGACGGATGACCTAAAATGTAAAAAAAAGAACAACAGTTTTATCTGCCATTAAACAGAAAATATGAATTTCTCGGTGCTGGTTTATTGGTGCCTATATAACTCACTGTGTGCCAGCTTCATTAAGTTTTTACTGAGGGGCAAAATCGTTGCCAAAAAAAATGCATAATCTTTCTCAAGCTCTTAAGGCAGCCATCTTGGGAATAGGATGCAACTCAGTTAGAATTGCAACTGCTTGTTAATGACTTAACAACACGACAGTTTGTCCAGTGCAGATAAGACGCACAGACCTGTGGTAATTAAATAAACTCACCTTGCTTGCGGGTCATTTAACTAGGGTGCTGCTTAATGCTGAACTGGGTTGATTAACTGTGGATTGAAGCTACAGTATATATACAAATTAAAAATACAAAACAAAAAATACAGATTTGTCTCATGTGGAAAACGTTTTGGTTCACTCCTGAATCATCTGAACAGAAACAGGCCCAAAGCATGCCGCTGTCACCACTATGATTCACTGTAGGTATGCCGTTGCTTTGGTGATGAGCAGTGTTGTGTTTGCCCCAAAAAGTTCAACCTTGGTTTAATCGGACCACAACAAAATCTCCCTATCTCCGTCAGTTTTTGTCTGTTCAGTGTTCACCATCAACTGGTTTAGGGATATAACCTGAAAAAATAATGCCTCCAGTTAATTAATAGTCAAACCTGTCGGTTCCTGCTTTTGCCTATTAATTCCCACTATGGTGGGGAAATCACTTTTTGTGCCTGGAGCATATGCTCAAAATATTGCTCATGAGCTGAAGGGCAGTAATTGAAATCATTCTCCTGGCAAGTGCAGAATATATAACAGTCCATATTTTGTAAAGAATAATGTCAAGTATTGGAAAGGAGTGATCAACATTCCACAGTTGAAGGGATCTCAGAGGCCTCACTGGCTGGACTTGAAAAGACCGTCTCAGATCAGCGTCTTCTTCACAGCCAATGTGGGATTTTCATCCCCCGGTCCCTGAGGCTCGCTGTGATTGGGATCGGCTTCAGGTTGTGCACAGAGTAGCCAATTAGGAATTAACTGGCAGGACCACAGAGAGAAAGTAGAAGTGACAGAGGGAGGGAAGGGGGGATGATAGCGGCGGTGGCGATGGCGGGGGGTCATCGTGTACTTGAGCGTCACATTCCTCCCAAGACGCTTTCATCCCGAGCACTTCCGTTTTTCCACATCAAAGTGGTACGTGAGTGTGTGCATGTCTGCTGTGTGATGTGCTTCCACAGCTCTCACAACGAGGCTGCGCATCACCATGTTCCAACATCCAAAACACACACGCTCCATCAAAGCGGCTCCGTGTCTCGTCTGATCTCTCCCTCTGCCTCCTTCGGCATCCCGCAGCCAAAAAGGTCGGTCCTGTCCATTTCCCCCCTTTCTCTCCTTTTCGCCTCCTAACTCGCACCTCCGTCCTCCGTGGCAGCTCACTTGGTGTCTCTCTGGCCCTACTGCCAGATATATCTTCATCTACGGATCCTCTAAACAAATCCATTCTGTCTTCATTCATCTCCTTTACCTTAATCGTTCCTCTCATTTCCACCTGCAAGGTTTTTCCCCCACTGCGCATCATTCGAGCAATTATATCTTCCGTGTGAAATGTGCATTGTAAACTATACACGCTGCATGGTTATCATTAACCAGTACTGTAGCTCTTTGTCATCTCAGCACTATCTTCGCCTCTCTCTTAGGGCATCTTTGTGTTGGCTTTGCCCTCTGCTCTGGCCCAGTCAGCTTACACGGGCTCGATTCTGCTGCTTTCTTTCAGCCTGGTGTTGTAACTGCACAGGGAGAATCCTGGTTGCCTGTTTGTGCCAAGAGGAGCAAAGGTACAGTAGGTTGCATTCTCTGATGTGTTCTATTCTTAATTCCTTCCCTATGTTCCTTCATAATATCAGTGTGTTTTCACAACACTGTCAACGATCATCTAGTTCTGTTGTGTACTTGTTATTTTTTTTTTCTTCAGTATCCACATAGTGTATGACATTGGTGAGAAGTCAGGGCCATCATGGCATTCTCTGCTGATCTAAACACCATCAGAAGCACTGACCTACATTTACGACCCAAATACTCATATTTGGTCAGTGAAATTGTATACATTTATTCGCAACAATCTATTCTCTGCATTTTGTAGCGTTTCTTTTGACTGCACTGCCCCCAGCATGTGTATGTAGATGTTAGAGTTTAGATTTTGACCACCAGGACATCGTGGAGGCCTGTTGCAAGGAGCTGTTCCCCAACTGGACTGGATGGATGGACGATCGATGTTGCTCAGGTAAGACAATGAATGACGACATGATTTTACCCATTTGGTTTACAGAGTAATGTATTCAATAACAGCTTCAAATAATTGTTGTCTAATTGATGACAAGCGGAAAAGGAAATGGATGGATGGGTAGTAAAGATGCCCAAAAACTGCCATTCCTGTTGTTTTCTATCCATGTGTTGGAGAACAACAGGTCCAAATAAAACAGTGAAAACTATTGGGGATGGAGTGATTGATTGTTTTCCTACGCCATTAGGTCATGCTGACCTGGGATGTAGAGACCAGTGAAGTCAATACAGACAACCTTTGCCCAGACCTCTGACCCCAAGTCAACCAATGACTGCTGGCTAAAACCTGCTTTCCTACCCTATCCCATTTTATTCAGCTGCAGAGATACTGCACACCTGTCTGTCGAGAGGTGAGCACTGGTGACATTAATGACGAGGTGAGCACTAATGGCCAACGCTAATGATCGATTTTCAATTCACGCCTCAGCCCTTTGCCTTTTTATGTCCTGTCGCCTCCACACATTGCTTCGGCGTTGAAATACTGAGGCTCGTCTTCTGGTTCCGCCCTGCTTGTTCGTGGCACTTGCCTCTGTCACCTAAGACTGTGTTGAGGCTTTCTTACGTGGAAGGAATGGTGGATAGATGTGTGTATACTGAGTGTGAGGGTCATCTGCAATGTGTCTGGTGCGATTTGTTCCGTGAAAAGACTGGTGGGAGGGTTGTAGCAGGTAGATGGATGGCTGTAGACAAGTGTTTCCCAACCTTCATTTATTGTTACAAAGATCTCACAGCATCCCACCTAAGAAAATGTCGCCAAAAGCATATACACCTTCAAAGTCAAATACAATTCGTTGGGTAATGCTGGTTGACATCCAAGCTGTTGTCATTTCAAAGCAAAATTTTGAATTAAACTCAAACTGTTGCTATCTTAAAACATTTTGTAACTGTACAGTATAGGCAATGTTTCGCGTCACATTTTTAACATTCCTAACTCTAATGTGAGTATAAAGATAAGTTAATTGCTTTATAGTACAGGAGGTCCTCACTTTATGAGGATCCCAACATACAAAGTTTCAAGGTCACGAACTAGTTTGCGCAGTAGCGTAAGAACACTTGATCACACAGCACAAGAAGGCACGCTCTGTTACCACCACTGTTATTCATTCAATTGTTTTATATTTATGGCAGTCTATAAGGGTTTTAATGCAAATATTTACTGTAATTTTTACCTTACTACTGTGTTAGCGTAGGTTACTGAAAGACTAAGAAAAAAAAAATTCTAGTTACCTCGCTGTTGTAGGAACACATCTCAACAGTCAGTGTTGAGATGTGAACTAGTTCAAAGTTCAGTTCACAGTTCCAAAAATGAACTGATTCAGTACGTAGTTCAAAATTAAAATTTTTTAACTAGGTTCACCATTCCAAAAATAAATTTGTTCATAGTTTTTGGGTTTTTTTTCTCAATATGTTGCTGACAGGCAATTACCCTTAAAATGCTAGCATTTCATTTTCCCACTGTTGCCACCCATTCAATTCACACTATTAGCTAGCTGCAGATTTCACCCTACAATCTCAAAAACATGAGGACAAACGTGTTGCTTGGATGTTCTTTTTTAAAATGAGGAATTTAAACAAAAACAGGACTTTTGTCCTTATTGTACAAACAAAACAAAAAAAGCAGAGTACGAACGATGGAAGGACATTGGACACTGATAACTTTTCTTTCCATACAGGTCTGGCTGACTATCGTAATAAAATATTTTATTTGATCTGTTCTTATATTACAAAACAAAACAAATTGCATATCATGACAGTGTGATCATACAGAGTTTTAACTAAAGCATTCTGATACAAGTAATAATTTTGTAAACCAATGATCCCCTTTAATTTTATTGCTCATGTACATAACAGCAAGGCTGCTCAGTGGTGGCTGGTTAATAGAGGGCGCTAGGTTGCTGCCCCACCTCACATGGTGGTAACCACATTACTAAAACAAAAGTTTAACTAAAAATATTAATAATAAAACAAACATGACTCAAAATATATGAGAGATATATTAGATGAGCAAGATAAATAGTATAGACTCAATGATGAATAAAGTTGTTTTATTTATCTCTGTTGTCTGATTTTTTTTGACACATTGCCGCTCTGGGGGCGCATGGTTTGCAAATTTTGGAGAGCATATTAATTGGAGTAACTCTTATGGAAGATGTATCTTCAATGTAGTGTATCATTTTGTATAGCATGTGTAGCCAGTCTCACCAGGAGAATACAGATCATATATTTATGTCATATACAGTATGACATATACATGGAAGTAATTTACTTATCAAATATAAAATAGAAACAAAGAATTCATCAATAACACAAAGTAAAAGCGCAGAACATATTTTGATGCTTATGGATTCACCTGTCACCACTGGGGATTTTTCATTAAGCACGCTGTCAAAATGTTCCATTCTAATTTTGAGAGGAAGATGTATAAAAGTGTGTGTATTGTGGTCCTTTCCTTGTGAAGAACAGTTATTTCCTCACCATAAGATAATGCCACACAGTTGTGCATGCAAATCCATCTGCATGAGACTTGTTCAGTTCGCAAATGCTGTGTTTTATAATCGGACTACAATTTTAATTGCTGTAGATGCTAGTTAGAAGGTGATTATTGCCCTTACCAATTTTGCAATTGATCTCTTTCTTTGGAAACTGTTGTATGACTGTGAATTTTGATTGTTGTGTGTGTGTGTGTGTGTGTGTGTGTGTGATTGTGTGTGTGTGTGTGTGTGAAACTAATTTAGGTGTAACACAATTTGCAAATAAGCCATATCCATTTATTTCAATCCAATTTCTGTACCATTTATCTTGTTCAGGGTTGCTGGGAATATTATAATTTGAATAGCGCATGTTTAAAAGAGGCATGTCGTGTGTTTATGTGCGTGCATGCATGTGTGTGTGCGTGTGTTTGTGCGTGTGTGTGTGTGTGTATGTGTGTGTGAATGAGTGATTGTCATGACTTGGCTCTCCTTCAACATCTTTTTTCTCTGTGCGTGTAACCCACTGTGGAATGAAATGAATCAAGAAACAACTACAAAGGGGACGAAAAGAAGCAGTGATTTTCTGTATTTTTCACACCAGTTAAACCATCACGATGAACATATGAAAGTGAGAGAGAGAAGCATGATGTGAAGCACAGGGAAAAGTAAAGCAAGAAATTAAATATAGTCCATCCATCCATCCATTTTCTGAGCCGCTTCTCCTCACTAGGGTCGCGGGAGTGCTGGAGCCTATCCCAGCTGTCATCGGGCAGGAGGCGGGGTACACCCTGAACTGGTTGCCAGCCAATCGCAGGGCACATACAAACAAACAACCATTCACATTCACATTCACACCTACAGACAATTTAGAGTTGTCAATTATTAAATATAGTCATGGGAACAAATTATTTAAATAATGTTTTTACTCCCTAAGGATGAGGGGAAACTACTTAACATTTTGGAGCAAATTATTTTTGAATGAATATCTGATATCTGTTCCAGAAAGCGTTTTACCACCGTCACATACTGTAGATGCTATTTGTTAGCCTTTCTATGGTATTTCTTATATTGTAGAATTAAGGAGGATTTAAAGACAAAGTTATATGGTTATTTTGATGTCTATTTCTTTGTTTTTTGTTTAGTTTGACAGACAACTCTAACTGTGAGTGGTATCTCTTTTTTGAACATTTGGCGCTTATTGTGAAGAAAGCTGAGTTCACTGCCACCATACAGCATCGTATCTCAATTTTAAAAGCAAAGTCAAAGCAAAAAAAATAAAAAAGACTATCTCAAGGCACCACTTTAGTTGAGTACTAAAATAGTGTTGCCACGCCTCTTGATGTTCAGATGTTGGTCACCACAGTAATTATTGACGTACAACACTGAGAGGTTATCGTTGGTGGGCGGAGCCTATTCCTTTGCACCTCCTGTCTCTGATTATTAGCTGTGTATTTAGGTGCAGCAGAAGCGAAAAGACAGCAGTGGATTGATAATTATATTGCTTACTCCCTTTGCCTTTCTAGTGTTGTGTGGTTACTTCTGTGATCTTTTTTTACTTTGTGTTCTGACTTTGTAAAGTTAGATTCCATTTGTTATTTCCGTCACCATTTTAGTTTAGACATAGTAATCTATATTTGTTTTCCCCACATCGGCCTTTTGTTGGTGTCGCTTTTAGTTATATCACGCTTTATTCTACTCCATGTGTTACGTGCAACCTTTTTTTAGTTTTATTAAATTGAGTTTGATCGTCTTTTGTGATGAATCTGTTTGGTAGTCCAAGATTCTGCTCTGTAACACAGAGCTTACTTGGCACCAGTCACAAGACAGAGTGGTTCATTTTGCACATTCTGGGAGTTCATGACAATTGATGAATTAATCAAAGGTGGGATCAATTGCGATAGCTGATGTTGTGTTTAAATACTACATTGTCTATTCAGCAATGTAATTTTGGAGCTTCTGAATGATCTAAAGGTTGATTTGCCTCCAGTCACAAGAAGGAGTCATGCCATACCGCCGATGACAAAACGCCTTTCAACTCTGCATTTCATTGCACCTGGGTCATTTAAAAGCTCTGTGACAATTGGTGCTTGGCTCTCCCAGAGCAGTTATCGGGTGTGCTATCCCAAATGTTAAAAGCACATCAGCGAGCACAATTTGTGATTTTAGTTTTGAAAAAAAATAACAACCTTAAAAGACTACACGCTACATGCCCACCAACAGTGTGTGCCATCTGATCTTAGTAAATCAGACCCAATGTAACAAGTGGCTTGGTGATGAAATACTGCCTCCACGAGTGAAAATCCATTGATGCTTTCATTGTCTTTATGGGCGCCCACTTTTTTTCTTCCCGGTTTGCAAGTAGCTAGCTGTTTGTGTCACTGAAACTCCCAGCTCAGCCCAGCTGTCATGGTAACAAATGTCATAGTAGAGGGGGTCGGGGTTCATTCTGACTTTTTTTAGGGAGAGTCTGATTACCCGAAACAAATGTAGGCCTATATTTCAAACTCATCAACAAATGTCTATATTTTCCTTTGTTGAAAATGTCTTTTATGTCATTCATAGCATATGACGGTAGGATAACGGAACATTCAGCATTGAAGCAAACAAAATGTGTTTGTACATCTATTCATCCATTTTCTGTAGCTCTTGTCCTCACCATGGTCACACCAACAATATTAAATAAGTTGTTTTCAAACAACACACAAGTAGTAGCCATGCCAGGTAACCATCCAACCTTCACATTACAAGTAGTTTTCTTAAACACTGCAACACAATTCTACAAATCTACACAACATAAGGATCAACCCAACAATGTCACATCCATAAGGGTTTGGCCTTGTGTTTTCCTATGTGATAAAGGAAAAAAATGTCTACCAATTTTGCTCTACGGCACCGAAGACGTGAATGAAAAGACCTTGTCTTTTGTGCTCAAATATTTCTTTAATAGAATAACAATAAATTTCTACCAGGCTTTGCAATGAAAACAATGAAAAGCCTTGTGGCGATCATCCAATTCTTTTAGTTTCTAAAGAAGTGTCAGGTGAGCATTTCAGTGATATTTTTAAAAAGTGCATGAGTAATTACAACAAAATACAAAACTAAAGTCTCAAACGTATTGCTACTGCAGTCCAGATGGAAATTCAGCTCACACGGTGTAATATCTGACTTTATCTGTTTATTTATAATACACAGCTTCATGTACAGTATCACAAGTCTTTGACTAGTGTGTCCCAGGGGTTTATTACATTGTTGGTGTCATTGCACCGTCCCACAAAGCTGCGAACACATGAATATACGGAGCAGGTGGTGAGTAGTTAGCATGAACTGGGATCTTCATAGTACCTTTGCCTCTGTGGCTACAAACCTAATTTGCATGCATTCTCACAATCTAAACCTTACATCTTGCCAATGAAGATTATTTCCCTTTTTGAAGATGCAAATGGGGCAACATTTAAAAGGGAAATAAACAGGCTTTTCATCAGTGTAATATTTATCGGCGCGGGGTATTGTTACAATAGAGAAATATATTAATGATCTGTGTTTTTGTTGACTTTGTTTGGATTAGATTTTTTAGTTTCAGGTTGTTGTTCGTTTTCCTATGTCCCACGTTCTTGTCTGTTCAGCTCTGTTTCGCCACACCTGTTCTCGTCAGCCCTGTTCCTTGTGTCTACCAATCAGCTCCCTCAAGTCACTCCTGTCTGGTCCAGGTGTACCATGTTGTCGCGTCAGTTTGCTTGTATTTAGTTCCTTTGTTTCGTTCAGTCGGCGTCAGATCATTTTTGTCATCATACGTCACGTTTCCTAGTCCCATCATGTTTCCTGTTGTACGTTGCATCTGTTCCCCATGTTTGTTTGTTACTTTGAATCTTTTTTTTGGGGGGGGGGGGGACTAATTATTTTGATTATTTCACGTGACGTTTTGGCCTTTTCGTTTTTGAAAATACATTTTTTAGAGAATACGCCTGCTCCCCTCCCTCATGTTCTCCTGCTACCCTGCATTTACCTTTTGCCTTCAACAGCACGAAAACCTTCAAACTTGACACAAACACAAACTTTTTTGTTTCATGTCTACATGAGGTCCATATTTTAATCATCACAGCACTTAAAATATAATAAATTCTTTCAAAAGCCGTCTTAAAACAAAAAAATCAATGCTCCCATCTACACTGTTAGTTCTCTGACCTCATGTTTGTTTATTGATGCATCATATCTTGTTATCGCCGCTGCCATCATCCTGCTAAATTATACTCTAATGATCAGAGCTGATCTATTATCCACGTTAGCGTACATGCTGGGTTTTACTTGCTTTATTTTGGTTGATTAAACCACAATTAAACTACCTATGGTCTCCAAGTGACATGCTTTGGGGCTAATTATACACCAAATCGAAGCATTCACTCTACAATGAGTGTTGAAATTATTGTGATAACAGGCACCTAATGGGTCATCATATCAAGGTGTTTTTGTTGTGTGTTGACTTCTAAAGTCATGCTGACCTTGGGCGAGAGGCGGGTTGTAGGGGCCTGTGCTTCCAGGAGGTCAGCCATCAACAGCAACACTTTTAAAGGGGGATTTTGCAATTAAAACTACTTGCAAGATTTGGATGTAGCCTCACTTCACTAATCTCTCCACACCGCAAGTCTCTGACCAAAGCCCTCACTGTACATACCGAGTAATGTAAACAACGTGACGTTAGCCATGGCTGCTACATTGGTAGCATGTCTTATTTGTAATGGAGTGTTACTATAACACTACATGTCGATTTCAAGTTTTTGGTAATTCACTATCAATTACATATCAAAAAGAGGTGATAAACTTGTCAAGAAGAAATGTTGCTAATTCCATGTCGGTTCTGAATCCTCTCAGCTGCCCATGGCACCTACTCGTCTGACAGGCAGCATCTATGTTCACCACTCTTTTGTCTCGAGATCTGTACAATTCCATCTTTTTAACTTTTGCTGCTCTCCGGATAATTGTGGATGTTCCACAATAGTTTCATCAAAACTCCTGATGCTCAAGGAAACAAGTGCAGGGAAAATTGTTAACACCTCGTCGGTCACAACTTCTGTCTCTGATTGGTTGTTTTTCCTCGGGCGTTGTGGTTTCTTATTGAAGTACAAGAAGTGGCCAGAGAGGGCTGTTTTCTTTATTATTATTATTATTATTTTTTTTTTTTTTAAATCATTTTACTAATGTACTACTGTCAGGTCGTGCTGTCAGTTTTAACAAAAATGATGACAAAGTGATTTTGGGGAGAGGGTGGGGGGGTTGCAAACTCCACCCTTTACATCTGCTTTAATGAATACAATTCAGGAGTACTAAAACCATAAACGCTGCTAATCACCACGATGAATGAATTAATTTCCTTGCGTACATCGTCTAGTGCTTGCTCATGCAATGTTCAGTTGGTTTCTTAATGCGTGATGTGTGTGATTGTAGACTGGCCCCATATGTAAAGTGTGTTGAAATAACTTTTGTTGCAAATGGCACTGTATAAATAAAATGTATCTAGGTTGTAGTAGTCGGTAACTTTTTTTTTTTTTTTTCAAGGAAATTACTTGCTCAACAGCCAATTTTGGTCGGCGGAATTGGGCCTACATGTATTATTAACCACTTATCCACAGTTGCCCCCAAAATTAGCGCTAAATTGTTAAGAATTAGTTGGAAAAGTAAAACCCCAGTCACATTGACTCACCTTTAGTCAATTTTCAAAGCTGAAAGGAGCCTCATTAGTAATGTCCCCGTTTATCAGCACAGGGCTTTTACAGCCACAGGCATGGGACGCTTTCCAACACCAATTCAGCTGACGGAGGTAGAAAATTGAAAAACTGCGGCTTGCAAACGAAAGAAACGCAGCAAAAAGGGGAGCGCTGAAATGATGAGCAGAAGGCAAGGAAAAGCAACAGTTGAAAAGGTGAAGAGGGAGACAAAGATAGTGGAGGGAGACGTAGCGTGCTAAGTGAATTAACTCCAGCGCATAAGAAGCTTTGTGCTGACTGCCAACTTTGTTAATCCCCCCCCCCACACACACACAGACACACACATGCACACGCATCTGGCCCACTGAGAAACGTTGCTCATGTATGAGTGTGGATTTGGGAGTGCCACAGGCCCATTCTTCGCGATGCCTGCCTTCCTGCCTGCATGGCCGTGTGTATGCAACCATACGCTTACTAGTTGTAGTCTATACATAATATATGCATGACTCCAACAGTGTTGCTCTACATGATCCAATGCTCAGAGAGAAACTTTGATAACCTTAAGGGCTTTTATACTTACTGGAAACAACATTAGGTACACCTGCACAATATATCCATCCATTTTAAACAGCACATGTCCTCATTCTAGTGAGCTGGAGCCTTTCGCAGCTGACTCTGGGCAAGAAGTTGGGTACACCCTGGACTTTTCTTTCTTTTGTTTTTATTTTATTGTTATTATTTTTTTTTTATCTGTACTTCTACTTAAATACAGAGTATGAGTACCTTTACCTCCTCTGGTTTCGTTAATTCAAAATCATGAAACTAAATTGTCCATGATTTTTGGTTAATTTGTGCCCTGCAAGCAGCTAGCAGGTTGTACCCTGCCTCTCGCCCAATCTTAGCTGGGATAGGCTCCATCTCATCTGCAACCCTAATAAGGACCGCGCTGTAGAGAATCATTGGCTAGCTACAGTATTTATACACAGCTCATGTACAAGTGTACATAATGGTTTGTCCACTATTAATTTTTTAAACATTTTCTGAATGAATTAAACAAAAATGAAGACACAAAAGAAAAAAAAATAACTGTACAGTCTGTTCAAAGAGACTTCAGACGGTGTAAGTCCATGCAATATGTCGCACGGCGAGGTCAGGACGAGGCTAATGCGGTCATCTTTTCTATGCTGGGTCCACATTTTCACATCAGCTGCACTCAGTGAGGTTACATTACCATAAAGAGTAGAAGCTGCGGGTTAAAATCTCATAAGGACTTGGAGAGATTGATTCAATGGTGACTCCAGATTTCCTACTTTAGTGGTCTTTTAATATCAGTAAACCAGCTGGGAGGGCTCTCATGTTGTGTTAGCACTAGCGTCAATGCTAACCTTGCTGTTCAAAGAGGTGTGCAGTGCTTGTCTAACCAACACGAAAGGGACCATACAGTGATTAATTGCAGCAACCTTACCTATAATAATATGTGGCAGTATGGCTCTACAAATACCTTCCTGTTTCCTCTCCATTACTCTGTTTATAAGGTGTTGTCAAAGGTTGAGTAGTTTTACTTTAATTTAGATTTATTACACAATGTTTAACTTATGTTTGCGCCTGTATGAGCATTAGAATTGTTAAAATATTACAAAAAATCATGGCTGTTTGAGGCCACTTTTTTTCATACCGATACCCATACGAGTATTCACTCTTGAGTGCTCATCGATACCAAGTACCGATACCTCTACAGTAATATTTTTGATACATAAAATTTCAATTAATAAAATGATAATATATAATATTATCAGTATCAGTACTCGTCCATCCTACTAAAAACATTGCTTGTGTACCTAATTGTTTTTATGAAAGTGAACATTTAAGCCTGGAATTAATTAATCCACTCTACTATGGGAAAATTGGTTTTAATTTTGGAAAAACTAACATCAAAATCAACTTGTATTCAACTTTTTCGTTGTATGCAGAGGATCAATTGACTTTATTTGCATTTTCTACAGTGGTTAAAATGGCTTCGCCTCTCTTAATAGCCACTCAATGATAGGAATACCTGAAAACACACACACACACACAAGGATCATCCAGGCTCCTGGTCGTGAACCGGATTAGGTTGACAGATGTAGAGAAGCAATATCACTAATGACTGACCCATAACATACACACACAAACAAAATACACACATCCAGGGCTGTTGCGCGCTAGTGTATGAGCACAAATACTGTCTCTGTGTCAGATGTGCATGTGATCTGGGTTAGATGCTATTAAGTTTAATCAGCATCTGTATGTTCACACCACAGCTGCTGCAGCATAGAACGTGGTAGACTAGACTAGAACTGTGACTTAATAATAGTCCTTTATGGCTTTAACAGTGAATAAATGAAAACATCCACGTGACAAATCTTAGGTACATCAGAATTAATTCCATCCATCCATTTCCTATATCTCTTATCCTGTTGAGGGTAGACGGGGAGCTAACTTGGGTCGAAAGGCAAAGTACACCCTCCAACTGGTCGCCAGTCAATCATAGGAGAAGAGAAACATTTCTGTTTTTTTTCAGCACTAAATCTGATAGTAGCTCAAAACGTGTACTGGCTCCTCTCAAGCAACTTAAAAAAATGAAAAACTTGTATTGTACTGAAACTTATTGTTTGAGTAACAGGGCTGAAAGTGAGTTTAGCAAATGCACGAAAATGCACGAAATACACCCACATGGCATTAATGCTAAAATCATGTTAACACTTCAGGTAAGCACATTAAAATGATTTAACAAAAATAAATGTAATTTTTAGAATAAACAAATAACATCAGAGATCATTTCGGTAAAAAGTCTGGGTCGTGATTTTTAACCCCCAGTCATTGTTGAAATATTATCAAAAATACAGAAAAAATAAAGGAGTGCACTTCCCTTGGCCTGCAGAGGATCTGAATAATGTAAAAGGAGTGAGTGAAAACCCAGGGACACGACTAAAGTGTGAATTTAAATTAAAATGTTTCTTTTTTTAAAGAAAATAAACTTAAAGTATAGCTGGGACAAGGGGTATCACAATTATGTCCAAAATATGACATTTCTAAAGGTTTTAAATTCTTATTCCAAAGTAAAGTGTAATTTTGTAACAGGAAACAGGCAACACATGCTATTTCTCCAGTGTTCAAGTGTTATACTCATCCTTTTAATTGTAATTATTAAATATGTGATCAAATCAATGTGCAAAAGACTTTGCTGTATTAAAAAATATATTTTACAGTTAATTTTATCGTGCATTTTATTTCCTCAGGACGCAAATGGCACTGACTCGTTGGAATGGTCCTTAGTCAACTGGTGGCATTTCTATGATGAGACGTGCTCCACATCTGCCAATCCTCAGGTCCAAGCGGTTAGCTGTAAGCCGAGCTTATTATGATTTGTTTTAATTATCGTAATGCTCTCATTATGATGCCATGCAATATTGTCATTTTCTTGTTTATATTTGTTTAATCCTGTGGGTTGGCTGGCCATAAATTCTTATTTGCGGTGAGCACTTTCCACAGCTCAGATTTGGAGGGCAAATCAGTCTGGTAGAGTGATGTAATATGGAAGTAATGAGAAAGCAAAAACCTACATTCCTTAGCAATGTAAGGTGGCTGGTGCATGAACCAGCGAGTATTTTGATCAGCCTGTTTTAAAAGGATATGGCAGGGATGAAGAATCAATTTGTTTTTTTGGGGTGGAGCTGACGGCGATGTCTGGCAGTGTCACAGTGAAGTGGGTTACAGAGTTATGAATGATGAGGAGGAGGTGGAGAAGCAGAGGGCTGGAAATTCTGGGAGCTGTGGACAGGTGCGCTTAGATAAAGCCAAGGTTTGCCAAGGATGGCTTTGCGGATAAGTTAACTTGACGAATGAGTAAGCACAGACGTGAGGGACGAGTAGGATGTTAATATTTATAACTGACACCTCACCAAAGTGGTTATATTCTTGTAGCAGCCATTTTAAGTGGCAAGCAGCTCACCAGTTTCTGTTTTGACATATTACTATCCAACAGGCACATTTTATAAAAAATTTTTTTATGGGTAATTACTAGGATTAGAATGATACGGGAGACATGAAATATAAACAAATAGGTATTATAGCACAATCAACCTGTTTAAAGCTATGTGGTCCCACAAATGATGTCTGGCAGTGTCACAGTGAAGTGGGTTACAGAGTTATGAATGATGAGGAGGAGGTGGAGAAGCAGAGGGCTGGAAATTCTGGGAGCTGTGGACAGGTGCGCTTAGATAAAGCCAAGGTTTGCCAAGGATGGCTTTGCGGATAAGTTAACTTGACGAATGAGTAAGCACAGACGTGAGGGACGAGTAGGATGTTAATATTTATAACTGACACCTCACCAAAGTGGTTATATTCTTGTAGCAGCCATTTTAAGTGGCAAGCAGCTCACCAGTTTCTGTTTTGACATATTACTATCCAACAGGCACATTTTATAAAAAAATTTTTTATGGGTAATTACTAGGATTAGAATGATACGGGAGACATGAAATATAAACAAATAGGTATTATAGCACAATCAACCTGTTTAAAGCTATGTGGTCCCACAAATGTCCATCCATCCATCCTCAGCACCGCTTATCCTGTTCACGGTCGCAGGGCGCTGGAGCCTATTCGGGCAAAAGGCGGACTACACCCTGAACTGGTTGCCAGTCAGTTGCTGAGCACATTTAGACATGGATAACCATCCGCACTCACATCCACACCGTCACGGAGTGGGAACTGAACCCACACTGCCCGCACTAAAGTCAGGCGAGTGTACCACTACACCATCAGTGACTCCCACAAATGTATATCACATTATTAGTTTGGTAAGAATAAGATGATAGAAAATTTATGCTGACTATTGCTCTCTAATTTTTGTGTGGCTTACCACATTATACACAAAATAAGAGGAGTAGAAAAATAGGATACTGTGGGTAGTTCATTTATTGTATCATTTTAAACTCACCATTTTAAATTTAGGTTTAAATTATAGAGCGTAAGTGTGATATTCTAATATGGTTTTGACAAAAAATAGTCTGAAATAAGTGGGTCTTATAAAAGAGGTCATCCCAAATCAGTACCTTCATATGAATTAAAGGAGACATATTATTCAGTTTTATCATAGTTTAAAAGAGTTCCCAGGTGTTTTAAAGGAGGAGTTAGCAGTTTTTTTTTAAATAACTTTGTTCAAACAGTCAGTATGACTTGACAGTTGTGCATGATACATATGGTGTGATTGATATACAGTAATCCCTTGTTCATTCCAGTGATTAGGTTCGGGACCATTCTCGCAATTAAATGAAATCTGTGAAGTAGCGACCACATATTTCCTTTTTATGTCAAGCTGTATGAACTTCCCCAGACTCTTATTGCTCTTCTCCAGACTCCAATTAACCTCTACCATACTCTTATAAACATTTTATTTACTCTTAAACACCTTTTAAACTCTTATACATACAGTAATGCACAGTTTTGCTTTAGGCTAGATAGGCCTCTATTTTACCACAAAAAAAGTACATCATACACTAAAAATCCCGCGATATGGCCAATTATGCACGATACGAATATGAAAAAAAATCTGCAATGCACTGAATCCGCAACAGGTAAACTGCGATGAAGCGAGGGAACACTGTACAAGAAACCACTGAAGAGAATTATATAATTATTCAAGAATTATAGACAATTATAGACAATTTCTCACACACTATTTTTCGTCTTGCTGAAATTAGACTGTTTTGACAGATCGGCCCTCTCTCATGTAAATCAGAATCAGAATCAGAATCAGAATCATCTTTATTTGCCAAGTATGTCCAAAACACACAAGGAATTTGTCTCCGGTAGTTGGAGCCGCTCTAGTACAACAAACAGTCAATTTACAGAACACTTTGGGGACATAAAGACATTGACAAAAAACAATTGTGCAAAAAGATGCAGAGTCCTCTAGCACTTAGAGCAGTTCGAACGACTAATATTGCAATAGTCCGGTGCAATGACCATTGTGCAAAGGGCGCTGAGACTTCAAGGAGTGTATGCGGTGAATGAAATGAAATGAGCAACTGTATACTCAGCCCTTGAACTGCTGCTTCTTAACTAACTAACCAACTAACTAACTTCTTAACCATGACAATTGGGGGCGGGGCACTGGCGTTGTGACTACTAGAGCGACTTCTCAGAGCAAAGTGTGCAAAGTATTTGTGGCACACGGCGACTGGTTAGCACATCAGTGTCACAGTTCTGAGGCCCGGGGATCAATCCCCGGCCCCGCCTGTGTGAAGTTTGCATGTTCTCCTCGTGCCTGTGTGGGTTTTCTCCGGTTTTCTGCGGTTTCCTCTCACATCCCGAAAACGTGCGTGGTAGGTTGATTGATGACTCTAAAGTGCCCGTAGTTGTGAATGTGAGTGTGAATGGGTCTTTGTTTATATGTGCCCTGTGATTGGCTGTACCCCGCCTCCTGCCCGCAGTTAGCTGGGATAGGCTCCAGCATGCCGGCGACCCTAGTGATGATAAGTGGTACAGAAAATGAATGGACGGATGGGCACATCACCAAACAGACACATCACCGTCGCGACAACTTCACCGAACAATCAAGTATGCGCCGTTTATAAGAAGTTAACACGATTATCAACACTAATCGGTGCATCCAAACCTCAATGCAGCTTGACAGGGACCCCAGAGACCCAACTACTGTATTTGCAAACAAGCAAATAAAAAGTCAGTTTTCCATAATATGTCCCCTTTAATGTATTACTGCTCTCGGTGTCCTGGATGTAATGTGCGATAGATGTAATATTTATAGGGGTTGTAACCTATGTGCCTAATCTCTTAAGTGGGCCCGCTTATTTCTGCTGCTGGTTATTTCCAAAAACACCATTGTAGTGTACGGTACAGTTTGCGAGTGAAGATGCAAATTCTCATGCGAACTCTCAACAACGTCATCAAAGGACACACCAGATTTAATCATCACACTAATGAATCAACTAAATGTTGTTGTTGTTTTAACAATTAAAAAGGCTATAGAGTGGAAATGGCAGTGCACACAGATAAAGCTAATGTGCTCATTCCATAGGAAAGTAAAGGCTCTATGGTAATTTCCTGTAGAAATAACAGCTTCCACGGACGGCGGCGGTTAGTGAGATAGATGGTCCAGTTCAGAGGCGGGAAAAGTACATCTCAGCACTTTTGGACTTTATCTATTAGAGAGGTAATATTGCATGATCAAGTGGGGGGGGCACTCACTCACATCCAACTCAGCCTCCCCCTAACCCCACTCTCTCTCTCCTCCCCTCTCTGTTTCTGTCCATTATGTTGACTAATGAGCGTACAGTTTCCACTTACATACAATAGTGACTGTCCTTCCTCAAGACACACAGTGTC
Organism: Phycodurus eques; assembly: GCF_024500275.1. Lineage (NCBI taxonomy): Eukaryota > Metazoa > Chordata > Actinopteri > Syngnathiformes > Syngnathidae > Phycodurus > Phycodurus eques. The sequence continues at coordinate 9,972,092 of NC_084542.1, forward strand.
AGCTCAGTGCGCCACTGCTAAAGACAAACACCAACATGACAAATGACCGTACACAGCCATGTTTAAATGTGCTATTTGCAGTGTAACTAATTACATGTGATAAGATGATGTAATTTAATTGCAAAATGTATGTAATTGAAATCCATTACATTACTGGGAGATGTTGCTTTTTGAAATTTGCATGATTATGATTTTAGTTACATTTGAAAAATAGCTGCAAAGCTCAGATTCAAAACATGATGTTGTTTACAAGTGTCATTATAGCATGAGGTCATCTATAAGCTCCTTCCAGATGTTTGAGGCAGCCTATATCGCCAACTAAATCCGGATATATCACATTAAGAAGTGTTGTTTTATTACTGTTGTTGTTATAACTCCTGTTAAAATCATTGCACATATGTTACATCCATCCATTTGTTGTCCTCATTATACTTTTAGTTTGCACTTTGTGCAAGAGTCAGTCGTCAGTCGCCAGGTCAATGGCAGGGTACACTCACATTCATACCTACAGACAATTTAGTCTTCAGTGAACTTAACATTTTTATGTGAGAGGTCGCTCAAATACCAGAAGAAAACACACTCTTTCTTTTTTCCTTTTTTAAACTGTATACAGGCAAGTCGGAATTTAAAGTTGTGCGCCTTCGGTGTAGTACCACAATGTGCCCCAACATGCTGGGCAGCACTAAGGTCTACTGAAAGAGAAGCAGCATAATTAAGAGCAAGAAGAAGAGGTAGAGAAGATCCCCAACAAAACTCTCGTAATAGTGGTTCCTCCCACAGAGCAGGGAGAACATATGCCTGTGAGTATTTTTGTGTGCTATGTGTTGCTGCTCTTTGTGTGTTTAAGCAGCGGAAATTTCTGTTAGCAGATCAACAAAACTCCAGCAAAAATTGGGCAGGTTAAACCCAAATGGTCATGAAAATAATCTAATAGGACTGGGTGCATACAGAAAAACACATGGATCCAGACCAGAGACCACCACTGGTGTAGTTTTAGCAAGTGTGTAAATAAAGTTATTTAAAAGGATTTCATGCATTGTTTTCACAGGTCTGGTACCATTTGTCATGTAAAGTGACTGGTGTTTTTTGTGGACTGTTTTCCTGTTGTTTCCTTCTCAGATTGGATAAACCCCTGAGTAAGAACGTATTTCATTAAAGCTGAACATTTTCTTGAAACTGAACAATGAATGTCTTTTCCTCTTTATTGTTGTGTTTCCTTTGATTTGCCGAAAATGTGTTCGAATGGGTTTGCAAAACAACACAGAAGACAGTGATGTAATGAATAATGGTGGGACAGTGTTGAATATGAGGTTAAAGAAGATTAATTATAGCTATTCAAACAGCACACAATGCAACAATGATTCAAAACCACAATGAAAATTGCTTTTGTGTCTGCGTTTCTTTTTTTTTTTTTTTTTTCGTATGTCAGCTAAATGCCTTAAGTGGAAGCACATGAAATCTTTGCATGTCTCCTCCAGATAATACCCTTGTTGTGGGGGATTTCAATCTTTTGACATACAAATCATTACATTTCAGTAAGAAGACTTTGTATGATTTGCTGCACGGAGAGTCTTGATAGGTTATGACATTTTTTACATAAATATGAATAAGTCATATGAAGTAATAAAGGCATAACAGTCTGTGTGAGCACTACCCCACTGCGTCTACATGGATTAGGAACAATGAGCACTGTGTGCAGGCCAAAGACAATGGGCACAATCCCTGTGCATTCTCATGTCACGCTCTCTCCATTTTTAGTCTAATTTAAGTTCTTTCTCTAAAATCTCGTAAATATTATTATTTTTAAATGTCATTAAAAGATGAACAGCAATGCTGAATACCTCCACCTAGGATCGGAAAAAAAAACTGTGTATTATTATGTTCTTGGTCAAATAATAAGATGCACACCACACCTGATTATACATTTTGATTTATGCTAGAAATTAACCAGAACACGATGTTACTTGTGAGCATGCATTTTTCCTTAGACTTTGTGAAGCAGCATGTGGATCATTATCCAATGATATTATTTATTTTTACTCTGTCCCAAGTTACAACGACAATGAGATGTTCAGGCAGCGTATATTTAGTTTAAGTGTAACAGAAGCTATGATGTTAGTCAGAAGTATTCTGCATATTTTATCTACTCTATTTTGGGTCCTTTCTCGTAAGAAATAAGCGAAAAAGACAACTCTTGGGGTCTGATTTACGAAGATCCCAAATAGCGGGTGCCAAATTGCTCAACAAAGGGGGAGTTGAGACTGGGCTGCATACTGTAAAAAGCCACACCCAAAATATGGTTAAGAAATCTGCGATTCAGAGGCAGTGTAAAAGATGAAATCCAATATAACAGGGATTCATTGTATTGCTTGTCCTGTCACGGGTGGATCAAAGCCTATCACAGATGACTCTGGGCCAGAGGAGAGGTACACTCAGGACTGTTCACCAGCAGTCAAAGCACATATGGACACTTTAGAGGATTAAATTAACCCAACTTGCATGTTTTTGGAACGTGGGAGGAAGCTGGCGTACCTGAAGAAAACCCACGCAGGTACAGGAAGGACACGTAAACTCGACAGAGGAGGGCAGATGTGTCAACCACTACTCCAACATGCTCCCTGGTAACAAACACACATACAAAATCAAATATTCAAGAGTGTGTTGACATGCTGACAAGGACTATTTGAAATAACAAGCACTATGATTAGAGGTCATGAATGGAAAATGGAAAAACACTTTGCTGTGATAATTTAGGGGCAAAGGAATTCATTATATTAATGAATGTTCTCATAAAAGGTAGCTATACAAACTAGTGTGTTTATGTTTGTGTAAAAAAAACAAAACAAACAAAAAAAAAACGGTGGTTATTAGTCAGTAATTAGTATGATGTGCTGCATTGAAGATTAATTCACTGATTCTTTTATTGCCCATCTGTTGTGTACACACACACACAAACACACACACACACTCACGCAGACACACACATACGCAACATGAACACAGAGGAAGAACCAGCTTTTAACAGTGTACTTATTTTAATTTGTCTCCATCTGTACTTTGAACTGAACAAAAATAATTGTATTAGTCATTCATTCTAACCTACCTGCTACTAGCCTCTTAGACTTCTACAGCGCTATGTTACACAACACAATTCCGAGTGAGGCGGTGACTAATTGGACGACGCCGATCCGTGAGCTAGTGAGCGAGCAGGCTATCCTGTATTTATATACTCGGTGATTAATTTTTTTTATTCATTCTAATTTGTCAGGCTTGCTAACACTCTTCTCTGTGGTTGGTGAAATTTGTAAGACATTTGATTCATTTTACATACAAGGACATATTTATATGCTGTCTACATAATAAGAGGAAATCTTCCATCATTAAGTGCTCAAAACACCACCAGTATGCCACTAGAATAAGCAAATCACACACAGCAAGAGTTGTCTTTTTGTTCTGTGACAGAGAGCAGGCCTGTCAAGTCACAGGTCAAGCATGCTGTGAGATGCTGAACGCCTGAAAAAGCCCAACATGATTTGTTACACCGGTCTCCTTGAGAAGGAACACATTTCTGCACACAGTTCTACACTCACCCTCAGTGAGTGTAGAACTGCACACAGTTCTACACTCACTCACTCACCTTCATGACAACTCAGCACTTGTCGCTTATCAACTAAACTGTCAGAAAAAGTAATTCTTCCGGAGCAGTCACCAACACGTGGTTATTTTTCTTTCTTCCCAATAATCTTTTTTTTTTTTGTTAAATACAGCACAGTGACTCAATTGCAAAATGAGTGCATATCAATAAAGTTGTCTCATAGTTATTAAAGTATATATTTAGTTTATTGATTGATTTGCATGGTATGTCTAATTTCTTCCTCTTCCTTCCAGCCCGTGGCTCTGTCAACTCTGAGACTGTAATTAAGTCTAGCGGGCAAGACTGGCATATAACTTTTTAAAAATGGTGAGTCCATAACAGAAACGTTACAATTCAATAGTATTACAATAATAAATAAAATAATAATTAAGCAAATGAATGGTAAAATAAGTTTGTACTGTATTTAAAAAGGATGTGAATTACAATAAGGCATTCTACAATGCCTGGAAATTGAAAAAAAAAAAAAAAAAAGCAAACTGCACCAATTAATCCAGTACATTTTCAAAAAACATTTCCGATAGAGTTGATAATATCTGAGTACTGTAGTTTTCCTGATATGTAGCCTTTGAATAATCTGCTTAGATGTAGATTAACCTCCCATGGCTGACATCATGTTGTCCTTCTTTAGAGAGCAAACTAATTGAAAATGAATCATCAATAACTCTAAAGCCCGTCGTTCACAGAGCGACACGGCCAAAAGCAACTGAAGTGGACCATCGCAAAACAAATTACAGTCGCACCAAGCGATTGAGCACCACTGACACGCTGCAACAGAAAAACTGCAACCCTGGGTTTTCAGACGCCACATACAATATATTGTACTGTACTATTTTCGATTGAACCACAAAAACATGGTGTGATTGTCAAGGGAGAAGTAGATTGCCACAAAGAGAGGAAATGGGCTGTAATAAAAGAGAGAGAGTGGATATTTTGGGAAGCTATTGGCATTGAGACCGGCCGGCTGGGTTTCACTCACGCTTAAATCCGGGAAACTTCTTGTTTTGTTTTGTGAAAGCTCATGTGCATTTTTGATTGGCTGTTCCATATTATGCAATGTTGCGACACCGTTCCCAAGCGATTCAAATTTGGATTTGCAGCAAAACCAGCGGTTCATAAAGATGCTATTCAGAGCCAAACGATAAGACCACATACAGAAGAAGAACACACCACCGACATTGTGTCGAATAAAGCTTGTCTTCTTATAATAAAACAAACACATGGTGAAAACATGCTTGCTGTCACATTCTTCTGGGTTTGGATGTGTCATGCTGGAATAATTTTTATGCCAACCCAGACATTAGTCGTCAGTAACATGAGCTCTGATCTTTGTTTTACTGCTACAAAAGTAAAGACGAACTCTCAGACTTTTTGGGCTGATTCTTCCTGGGCCCTGTGTTATCGCCTCTCAACACAAGTGTGCTTTTTTGTAATGAGAGAGAAGCAGAGGATAATGAAACTTGTCTGGAACAAGAAAGCGGCTTTTGATATCAAAAGTGTCTATGATTAGCATAATAAGTGACATTTCAATTGGTGGAGAGCAAACCTATCAAAACCTGCCGCTTTGATAACAAGCTAAAATTAATGTTGGGAATAATGGAATCAAAAAAAAAAAAAAAAAAAAAAAAGCTGCAGGAGAAGGCGGTTGAGAAGGGCAGTGCATTTATTAGAGGGGGGAAAACAACCATAAAGGCAGTCAGGTGTTCAGGGGACAGCAAAGGAAGGAGGAGGAAAGATGTCTCAAGAACTACAGCGTTGTTTCGACATGTCGTTCTCTCTTACTTCCCTCATTAACCAAGCACAGGATAGAGAAGGAAGGGGGTGTGTTCAGGCAAAAGGCAATAAAGGTGGTGGGGGGGGGGGGGGGTTGGCACTTTCATTTGTACTTTTAAGGTCTCCTTATTATCACCTTTCAAGAGAAACCCACTATTTCTTATGATTCTTTGTCCCGCTCCCACGGCATACAAGTTTTTATAGTCTCTCACTCCCTCGCTTTCTTTTCTCTGCTATAATTGCATGCTTGATTAATTATAAGGGGATCAGAAAAAGTGAAAAGAGGAGATGGAATTTCAGCTCACTCAATATAAAGGAACCCTGCACCTACACGTACATTACATCCTCACATAATCTTCTCTTACTGTGTTTATGAGGGGCCTCGTACCAAAATCTAAAATCTCTTAAAAGAGTATGGCTAACACCAAACCTCGAAGTTTACATCTTGGGCTGGATTTATACTAAAGGTCCAAGTACCCTATGTCAATGTAATGCCATATCTGGGGGTTTTTCTGTCTATTTCCATGTACTGAACATCTCAAGTGACACGTATGCAATATGGCTGTTTATACATCCATGCATCCATCCATCCATTTTCTGTACCGCTTATCCTCACTCGGGTTACGGGCGTGCTGGAGCCTATCCCAGCTATCTTCGGGCGAGAGGTGGGGTACACCCTGAACTGGTCGCCAGCCAATCGCAGGCTGTTTATACATGTAAAGCATGAAATAATCCGCGTGCCCCCAATTTGCACATAAATACGTATCTCCACAATCATCAGCACCAGGCAGCGACAACATGGTAACAGTATACATATCTCTCGGTTCACCAACTGCAGTGTTATTTTTGTGTTCAAAATGTTCAAATACATTTACGAATGTGTTTAAAAAGAGTGTTTTGGCATGTGAAGTAGGGATAAAACTATAAAAGACTGTATTTTTTATATGGTCTCTTACACATTGCAGATTTTCACCTATAGTGGTTGGGTCTGGAACGTATACCCTGCAATGAGTGGAGGTTCGCGTTACTGTTTTGTTGGCCTGGTCTGACTTGTTTTTTGTGTTTGGGCAGACTCGAGTGTATATAGTGTATGTCACCAATCGATGACGTCCAGTTTGCATTGATGGGATATATCTGATCTGTGCATTTATGCTGGAATCTGGCACTTATGTATCTGTTATGTAAGTGATTTTTATCCACATGTGGAAGAGGCGTAATTCCCATTTGAAAATATCTTGAACCATGCAGTGTAAATCTATTCTCATGCAGTACTATTATTATTCTTAATTTTACCAACCCTCAGGTCAGAGCAACAACAAGCAGTCTCATCAACAGGACACACGCACACACAGACCTGTTGTTAAGCAACAACATTCACTATTCAAATGATTGTATTTTCAGGCTCTAAAACAAGGGTGGCTTGTTAACTAAACAACTAAAAGACAATTTAATTTGAAAAAAAAACCAATTAAAACGGTGTGCATGTAATTGTAACACCAACCCAAGTTTGTCAGGAGCAAAGACAATTATATCCTGTTGAAATTGGGTTATTTTTCGCATGTGGCAGAAGAGGTGCTTGATGAGTTCACGCTGCAGTAGCTACGATAGTGACAGGTTTGTTTCTAGCTACCTGCAGCTACCTAAAAGCCTCACTGCTAAACAAGCTGACAAATGGAAATATTGTGGGGGAAAAAAAACAAAAAAAACATTCATGTCAACTAGTACAAGGAGTGGAGCAGTCGGACTTTGCTGATAAGGTATACAATTTCCTTGAGGCTGTACAATCCAAAATGTGTCGAAAATCAGCAATTTGCGCGAGACCACAGTTCAGGCAGCATCAAACTATCAATTGCCCAAATTGCTTTTTCTGGTTGTGTTTTTTTTTTTTTTTTTTTTTTTTTAAATAAGAAAAATACCACTCTATAATATTATACTTATTGTACTTATTATTCATATGGTTAAATAAAATGAAAAATAATTAAAAACATTTGTCATACGTTGCATCAATCGAATGGGCTTTTTGTTGATGTGGCCTTGACCACCTGGAGGCAGTAAAGGACAGACAGACAGATATACTGTACATGTCTGTACAGTCTGTACAGTAGAGACATTTCAGCTCCACTCAACTCATCTCAGCTCCCCGCAGAGGATAAAGACTATATGACTGTGAGTACTGTTATATTTAATGTTTAAACGTGTTCCTTCACCATTTGTGTTCAAATATTTTAGCTGCTTAAAGGGGTATATATGTGTTTCCTATTATGTGTTAGCTTCAGCATTAAGCTAGCGGACTAAAGCCTAAACTATGTGTGTGGTTTAAATGCACAATGTATAATCCTCCTAGTTTGATGTTTAGTTTTACAGTAAACTTCAAAAGGGCGTGGCATTAAACAGCTTGAAGCTGGGTTTTTTTAAAGAATTGTTCACTAGAGTTCGGGTTACAAGGCTATCTCAAGTTTGTGCTCGCAAGTCAAAGCAAAAAATCAGCCAAAAGACGGCTCGCATCTCAAAACATGTGTAAGGTGTGTCACTCGTATCTCAAGGCTATGCATTTGTTCATATGAGGAAACTGGCTTCAATATCCCCAATAATTTGAGGTTGACCAGCGTCCCGGCACAGCTTGTGTTCAACATTAGAGGTTCTATTGTATGCTTGTAAATGTATGTAAAGCTATAAAGTATGTCAGTCTAGGATTGACAGCTGATCTAGCCAGAATATACTATGCCTTCAGACCGCAACCCCTCCAGTGACCTTGCACAGTATTGACAGCAAAGAAATGGAATGAGCGTTTTAAAGCGTTGATCAAAAGTGAAAAACCTGGCCTACATGGATGTGATGGGAATATATGAGTTCTCTGCTGGGACAGATCTGTTTGTTTTGTCTCTCCGTTTCCACATGATTGACCACAGAAATATTACAAAGCAACAAATCTCCACTCTTCCGTCTCCAGGGTTTGGATTTTAAACTGTTCCAGAGGTCTTTTTCTTTGGTTGTTCCTTCAGTTTCCTCTTTTGGTGAGCAGAGTTGGGCACTTTCATTGTAATGCAATATTTGAATACAATTTGACGTGTACATTCACCTCTTCCTTAAGTGTATGTGCGTGAGTGTGTATGTGTGTGAGTGCATATGCATAAGTGATGTGATGTGATCAGACACCAATAAGAGCAAATCTCATTAACATCAAACTACTTCAGTGCTAATCAGGTTACAGCGCAAGCAGCAAGCCAATGGCGGCTCCTAATGCCATTAAGGCGAGCCGTGATTGGATTGGGATCTTATTTCGACTTCCTGAAGGCTGCCAGCATTTTAATCACGCAAGCACGGCTGCAGTGATGTCACGGGCCGTTAAAACGGCAAGAGAGTGATGTCAAAGCTCATTAAGATCGCACAAAGATGATGGTGGGGATGAGTGGAGCGGACTGATGTTTCAGTCAATGCGCGTCTAAATAGACATACTAGGGCTTCATACAAAGACAATATATGAGTTTACCAAAGAGGACTGTAGAGGACAACTAAACATATATAACTGAAGAAGACAATGCCACTGGAAACGGAATCATTCTAAGTGAATTAGGGCAGCCTTCTCTCATCTTAACACCCAGCTGGAGTACTTTTCTGTTCAATTCTCAACAAGAGCATTGCAACAGAATTAATTAGAATGACATTCCGGCTACTTCTTCCTCGGAAATGTTAGTTAATTAAGATCAGTTGTTGAGCCAAACGAGAACAAAATAATCCTGTGTGCTGGTTTTATGGATTTTGCGAGTGAAACTGACTTTACCAGGCAGATTCAATTAAAAGTTAGAGGTCCACTTAAAGGGATGGTTTGCAATTTTTTTTAAAAAATCACTTTCTGTCATTTCTGATAAAACTGTCAGTATGACCTGACAGTAGCACATTTAAAAAATCATTGGCGAAAAAAATCAGCCCTCTGGCTCCATCTTGTTCCTCTAATTTGATTATTGAGAAACCACGGCACTTGCACTGCAGGAAAAATATCCTATTATAAAATGTAATAATGTTCCTGGGAGCTGTTTTATTTGTGGAAACATATCATAATAGGTCCCCTTTAATAATCTATATAACGCCTCGCCAGCCTCAGTACATACTCACTCACGACTCGGAAAGCTGCTCAGAATAAACAATTTGATTGGCTGACTAGTGTCAAATGGGAGGAGTTATGCGTGAAATTAATCTCGACAATTATTACAGTAAAGACCAGAAAAGGGCCGCATGATGGAAGTAGTAGTTTGCACATCCGCCTCAGTTTTTTAACAGACACGCATTTGGATGATGAGTCGTGGTGACCTAATGAGGAAATTGATCATTTTAGTATGAGGCTAACACGGGAGCTTTTAAGGCTGCTCCAACAATATTTTCAGCGGATGATGTGGCGTTGCCATGGCAATGACAGAGACATTCATGTTCTCATTACAAGCCAAGGTATAATTAAGAATATTTGCAACGTATGCCTTACAGTTCTGAGGTTTGGGAGCCTGATCTCGCCTCAGGCATTCCTGTGTGGTGTTTCCATGTTATTCCGGATACTTCCATCCCACATGGTCATTTTTTTACTAGATGTGCCCTGTGATTGACTGATGAGCAGTTTGCCCAGAATCTGATGGAATAGGCTCCAGCACACCTGTAACCCTAACGGGGATAAGTGGTTTAGAAAATGGATGGATCGAAGCTGATTGACATGTTAAAATGAAATTACCATAAATCACAAAAAGTTACATTGGTTAAAAAAATCTAATAATAGTCTGGTCTGGGTCCGCCTATTGAAAACCTTTGGACTATGTCATTCACAAGATGGTCGCCCTATCAAGCACACTTACTGGACCCGTGACATTAAGTTAAAACAAAGCATTCTGGACAGTTTAATCAATTTAACCTGGCCAACCCTGTTGGAGCCACTTCATTCGTTCTTTGATTCTCCCCCCAATCGTCTCAATTTAAAATGGCACGACGGCGTCGATTGGCACTCGCTCGCTACTCTCTCTCCTGGCTCTCCCTCCGCAGATCGATGGCGAGGGCGAAAAGCTAATGACCCATCTCAGCAACCAATTCACTCAGCGCTGCCTCGCTCAGTATCTGTCCAAACTTATTGAGGAGAATCAAGAACGAGAACAAAAGGCAAATATAGATTCACTTTAAGGGCATGTATGAATTGCCATAATTGTGTAAGCCTCTGTGTATTACATACACAAATAGAGTATTTTGAATTTCGTGTTGACACCTCGATTTTTCCTTGTGATTCCTTCAGTTAGCCATTGTTTTAAAATATTTATAACATATGAACAAAAACACTATTTAAACCATGATGATGGTTGGTCTGATGCCACCACCGTGCCGGAAGCTTGATACAATCACGCTGCTGGTCTGCTCACCTTCTGCTTTCTTTGGGACAGTCTACAGCGCTTAATGTTAAAAAGCTTAATGTCACTTAATGTCTGAAAACTGCGATCAGTTGTCACCAAAATTTATATGGACATCTGTACTTATGCCCACTTCAACCTCTGAAATATATCAGAACAATCACCCCGATATTTTTGATTTTCTGGACGTTAAGCGTTTTTTTTCTCCATAGGCGCACAGTATGCAGAAAAAGCTTAACGTTGCTTCATAAGCTTCTGGTTTTGAATCTCAGGTTAGGCCCTCCTGTGTGGAATTTGTATGTTCAACTTCTCCCTGCTTCTTCTCATATTCCAACAGATACATATTAGGTTCAGTGAAGACGCAAAGTTCCATGGGCGTGAATGTGACTGAATGGTTGTCTATACATGCTCAGCGATTGAATGGCAACTGCGCGGCTGTACTCTGCAATGTGGACCCAAGACACCTCTCGTGTTACATTAGCACAAGTATCAACGCTTGTTACTGTTCAGGTGTGTTTGCATTGTTTGTGTATGCTAAAGTTTCTGTACATTTAAATGGTATGACAATGAGTATGTTGAAAAAAAGCATAATGTTTCACACAGGTGACTTTTAATAGTCTACAGGAACACATGTATCGCATGTTTTGTTTCTATATATTTTCGTCACATGATAGGAAAGAAAATAGTGTTTACATTATAAGGGAGGAGAATATATATTAAGTATTTCTTTCATTCTTAGAGAAGCAAAAGCAAACATGTTTTTCAATCAAAGTACTCTCGATGTGTAAGAATTGTTCACGAATAAACAGCATAAAATCATATTAATAGCACAGTCTGTTTCATTAAAAAGAATGATATCACTGTCATTGCCATGGCAACCCTGCATCACTTATTTAGTGTTCTAAATTATTGGTGAACCAGCCAGGGCATGTGTTTTGAGAATCAGTGCTAATATTTCTGTTATATTCAGTGTGCATTCAAACTTGCAATGAAGAATTTCCAAATAATTTCAACTTCACAACTGTAGGAGGCGCCCTTGGGCTAAAACACCCAACTGTTTCTTCAAGGACCTCAATAATCCATCCATCCATCCATTTTCTGAGCCGCTTCTCCTCACTAGGGTCGCGAGCGTGCTGGAGCCTATCCCAGCTATCATCGAGCAGGAGACGGGGTACACCCTGAACTGATTGCCAGCCAATCGCAGGGCACATATAAACAAACAACCATTTGCACTCACATTCACACCTACGGTCAATTTAGAGTTGTCAATTAACCTACCATGCATGTTTTGGGGATGTGGGAGGAAACCGGAGTGCCCGCAGAAAACCCACGCAGGCACGGAGAGAACATGCAAACTCCACACAGGCGGGGTCGGGGATTGAACCCCGGTATTCAGAACTGTGAGGCAGACGATCTAACCAGTCGGTCACCGTGCCGCCGACCTCAATAATGCCAGTCATTTATTTAAAGAGGGGGTCGCATTGTTAAAATTGCTAGCAAGATTTTAATGTAGCCTGACTACACTTTATCCTCGAGTCTCTGACATACGAGACATACAGCCAGATAGTCATAGAGAACGCATATCCAGCTTCAACAAAATACCAGTGCTAGCAATACTAAGCTAGCACTGTAAACGATGTTAGCCACAGTTGCTACGTTGCAGCATGACATTTTCCTTCTGGAGTGTTACGATAACACTACATGTTATCAATTTTAAGTTTTAATTTTTGTCATGTACAATCATTAAGAAACAAAAAAAGAGGTCATGAACGTACCTGATGAGCAGACATGTTGCAAATTCTGTGTCGATTCTGAATCATCTCAGCTGCCTGAAGTTCCTTCGCTCTGCTTCTGGTTGCTGGTCTCATGCCCAGTTGTTGGCAAGCGAAGGATGGGCATTTTTTATTTTATTTTATTGAGGTGGATATTCTGCCCTAGTTTCAGAAAAGCTCCTGAAGCCCAGTAATGCTAAAAAATATTGGTACCCCTGGTGTGCCAATATTTTTTAGCATGACTGTATGTCTATTATATGTATTTGTTTAAAAAAAGAAAAAGAAAAATCATCTCACTATTCTGGCATTTAGTGCTCAAGTAGTACTCAAAAAGTAGTACTGGGGTGCCAATATTTTTTAGCACAACTGTACCACAAAAAAGTAGGTTTTGGGAAAATTGTGTACGGTATTGCATTTGTACCTAACTGGTGATATTCTTCGATATTTGATACTGTACCTGAAATCTTTATTTGTGCTTTACATTTTTCTGTCTAATAATTCCCTGATTACATCAAGCCATGTTAATGCTCAATGGGAAAAAATGCTTTGTTTTATAAATACAGGGATTCAGTCTTGAGACAGTTCTAAATATTCTGTGGATCAACTAGGCTTTGCAAAGGAATGCCGCATGGGAAACACACAAACATTGCAAAGAGAACTAAATAAAATAATAATTTGGCACTGAAATAATATTTAGTATCCTGAATGCACACAGTTTTGTGATGTATAGAAACAAAAATGCTGCATACTTGTGTTCAGGTGTGAAGAGAAGTAACTCTCACTCAATAAAAAACAGCACCCCGTTGGATGAATATAAAATATTCCCAGAGCACACTCATGAGAAATGATCTATGCCGAACAATATTGTCATGCAAGAATGACCATTTTGCGTCAAACTTCTCCCTCCTATCTATCTCTTGAACTTCGTGCCTCCTTGTCTATCCATCCATCTCCCCGCTCCCCTTTTGTTAAGCACCAGTGCCTATCACATCTGAATTCATTTGTGACTCAAGAGATGATCACGTGTGTTGTTCTCCTACGTCTGTGTGTGTGTGTGCGTGTGTGTGTGCGTGTTTTCATGCATCATCAGCGCTAAATGATTATAAAGCACAGTTATTAAAAAATGCCGTAATTACCACCCCTTTGGCAAAACAGTCTGATATGAATTTACCTCTCTTGCTCTCTATGGGAAACCACACACATTTATGGTGATACACACACACGCGCGCATCCTCTGGCAAGAGCAAACAGAAGCCTAGTGTCATTTTTCATGTCCTTTCTGGCACACCGTCAATGACAATTATCAACCTTCTAACCCCAAATTCGGGTCTTTATACATCACTTGATCTTTGGGGACACATCCAGCTGTGAAATTTGCCGTTTCAATCAATCTACAAGAGAACAATTATCATTTTTTGGCAAAAATAGTTAGACGGTTGAACAGATTTGTTGCCTGCACAAAATACTAGTTGGAGTCTCAGAAAAGGTGATCGGATTGTTTTAGTAGCATGTGTTTCTTTTCTGCGCTTTGGCAGCCACGTCTTCAAAACATACAGTATTGTCAAAGAATCCTTAGATTTTAAAGGGGACATATTATGAAAATGTCACTTTTTAATTGCATGTGAACAGATGGTTTGCTCTTCGGAGTGCCTTCCCCCCAAGCAAGAGTGACATTAAGCAACCAAGTAAATATTGTGTTGTCTGCATAAGAGGTGTGTCAGAAGAGTTCCAGGATTGTGGCAGAAACGATATATTTCAAACCAAACTATAAACAAGTTTTCCCCTTGGAAGTAATCTGCCTGGAACAGGGTCGTATAGCAGCAAATTCTGGGCCCCCATTCATAAGCCTCCTGAAGGGCCCCTTAAAACTGGCTAATATTAACAACACAAGAAATAGGGTGTGTCAGAATCAGAATCTGAATCATCTTTATTTGCCAAGTATGTCCAAAAAACACACAAGGAATTTGTCTCCGGTAGTTGGAGCCGCTCGAGTACGTGTCAAGTGTGCATGTAATTCTTGATCCTTGGGGTATTTGGATGAAAGGCACAGATAGGTTATTAAGACACCTGTTTTAATTTGTGAAAACATACAATATCAATAATAATAAGTAAGAATATTAGTCTCCTTTAAAATGAATTTTTATTATTAAGATAGCTGTCGTCAGTAGGGTACATGTTTGCGAGCACACTGCCAGGCCCGTTTTTCAGCCAATATTCTTCAAACCTTCTGGGATTACACTGTAGCCTGTCGAAACCAAAATATTGATTTTGAATTACGTCTGACAGGTTGGCTGAGGTTTCTGTGGTCAAAGGTAAACTCAGTTCGTATTTATTATCACTGCTCTACCAAAACTAATTTCCCAAGACCCCCATGCAACATTCAGAATTACATACAAGATAAAAGAGACCCAATTATTAGCAACTATTTAGAAAGTAATTTAGAATTTAGCAGCTTTTCAAAAACAGTGTCAAGAATAAAAGTACGTGGCATTATTAAGGTGATTACGAGTATAGCAGCAGTATATTATTAAATTATTAAACTGTGACTTGCATTATTACTGTAAAATGATTAAAGCAGGCACGGAGGCCGACTGGTTAGAGCGTCTGCCTCACAGTTCTGAGGACCGGGGTTCAAAACCTGGCCCGCCTGTGTGGAGGTTGCATGTTCTCCCCGTGTTCTCTCCGGGCACTCCGGTTTCCTCCCACATCCCAAAATCATGCATGATAGTTTGATTGAAGACTCTAAATTGCCCGTAGGTGTGAATGTGAGTGCAAATGGTTGTTTGTTTATGTGTGCCCTGAGATTGGCTGGCAACCAGTTCAGGGTGTACCCCGCCTCCTGCCCGAAGGTAGCTGGGATAGGCTCCAGCAGTCCCGTGACCCTTGTGAGGATAAGCGGCTCAGAAAATGGATGGATGGATGGATGATTAAAGCAGGAGTTAAAAATAATGGGGTGTTTTAGTTGAAATCTCCCGCTCGAGTTGTGAAGTGTATTTTACTTTTAAGACACTGTGAGGTATACAAATGGACATGTATTGTCCATGATAATGTTATCGTTTGCAGTAAATTTGTACAAACACTGCAGTTCAGAACCCAGCTATATAGGGCCTTCCTGTGTAGATTTTGCATGTTCTCTCCGTGCTGATGTGGGTTTTGTCCAGGTTCTCCAGCTTCCTCCTACATTCCAAAAACATTGGATAGGGTTGGGACTTCATACATTTCATAACTATTTTTCCCATAGAAAATTACAGCATCTATTCCAATTCCAATTCTATTCTATTACACTTTTATTTTAGCTGTGATGGCAACTTTTTACTAGCATTAAAAAGTTAATATTTTATGATATGCCATGCATGACAGCAGCTCAAATTCCAAAGTTTTGTATGACTTTTTTTTTTTTTTTTTTTTTTTTTTCGAAAAAGTTTTCCAATTCTGAGACTTACTACATCATACATATTGTGGTCTTTTCCAAGCTGTTTTTGTGATCAAGATGTGCCATAAAATCAAGACATTGGCTGAAAAGTGATACACTCAGTGTGACTTTGTGAATTATTCATCCATTTTCACACGATTCGGCTAAGACATGTAGCAAATCAAGCCCATGTTTTTTCACATTCTGTGCTGCCCGCTCGCCTCGCAAATCAGAATCCCTGTGTGCTCGAACCGACACTTGATGAGGGCGCGGCATGACGCGTGTTACATCTAACGCCCGCAGTTATAAAAACATCATTGCATTCATTGATCAGTCTTCTGCATCCTCATGCTCCGATTCAGCAGAAGACGAGCTGGATTAGAACCCATCTTGTAGCGCATCAAAGCAATCAACGCTGCAACATCTTTAGCAGAAGAGGATTGCTTCATCAAACAGAGTCAGGAGACAGACTTGATATGATGTGTGGTAACCTGCATTGATAGCCTGTGCTGGGTCTGGACTGCTGGGTCGGGACCCAAAAGTGGGTCGCGGACCCAATTTGGGTGCGTCGCAGACAGCTAGTAAAATGTTATATGTATTCGTATTCAGATTTTTTTCTGTAAACTTCAAAGGCGTACCAAGTTCCCACATGGAATATATTAAGTAAGCGACAGGAAAAGTTACTCACCTGTACTCTAGTCACTAGTTTATGCTGTAAACAAATACAGTGCAGCTCAACTTCTGGTTAGCGGGTCTCATGGCTTGCAATATGCTTTTCGTCAAACTCATTTGAAAGGCCATTCAAAACACACGTCATTCACGATGTGGTCGCGAAATTACAATTTCAGTATCTCGATGCACTCATACTGGTCATTGGCGACTTCACTCATGTTCCTCTCTCTCAGTGACAAACAGCTCCAACACAACACCTCCTGTATGCCAAAATGCCATTGTGAAGGGAGCTGTTATTGAATATATCAATTAGAAAGGAATATTTTATTTGCTTACTTTTATTCATTTACTTTTATTATTATTATTGTGGTTTATGCTTGATTTTATGTATAGCACTTTGTTACAGCTGCAACTGTTGTATAAGTGCTGTATATGTATAGAACACTTTTCAAATATCAAATGTAAAACATAAACCACATAAACATGAACCACAATGAATACATTAGATATATATAGTAGTTTACTTGTAAGATTTAATTGCAAGTGCAGAAACAACATTGGTAACAACGCAGCTGCGGTTTGTAATCTTGGTGTGATTGTGAAACAGTAAATGGTTATGTTTTTGTGGTGAAAATTGAAGTGAAAAGTGTTGTTTTGAATAAAAATGAGGACAAGCGCTATCAAGACGGATGGATTGATGGATGGATGGATGGATGGATGGAGGCTGAACCTGGGGGAGTCTTCAAATTGGGTTTTCATGCTGTGTCATGACGTCTGCCTTCAAATGTGGCCTCCAAAGGATGCAGTTATTGAATTGATCCCAACAGGACTCCAACATTAATGTAAATTACTGCAGTGTTCATCAAAATATGGTGTAAAAGTACAAATATACAGCACTGAAAATGTCAAGGTGGTTATTTTCCACCTGCCTGCTGTCTTTGTTTCCTTGAGAAACATGCAGGAATGAATGGCTTATGTTCTCCTTCGGATACTCTCCTTGGAGAGAGTTTGTGAATTTAAAGGGTCATTTAAAAAAGCTATTTTCTCATTGTGTATGACAAATATGAGCTAGTTAAAAGTGACCATAACACCGGTTGGAACAGCGCAGAGGAAGACGCTGAAGTCACTTTGCAAAGGTAGACGCTTTCACTGACGTAAAAACACATTAATGATGTGATTATCAAAAGCTCCTTAGACCATGATAATGTAGATAAAGGCCTCTGAATGTAACCTCGCCCTAGAAATGTAGGGAAGTATGCATTGTAGTATCTGCTACATGTCAATAGAAGTGGTCAAGCAAGAGTTATTATTACAAATTAGTATCAGCCGGACAGTCTGGTCCTTCAGGTGCTGCAACACAAGAGCAACTGTATGTATTCAGTAGACGTGTTTGGTTTGTCCTTGTTTATGACAACTGATGAAAAAAAAACAAAAAAAAACATTATCATCTAATCCCTGCACTAAGTTTACCCCTTTGGCCATCTGATGTTGTTGTACAAGGGCGACTGTGTGGGTGAGCAATGTCCACGCACAACAATCAGGATGATAAAGCTGTTGTGAGTTCATCTTGTAACAGATGAGGAACCGTAGCAAGATTCAGCGGCTGCTGACAAGACAACGTTGACGTTATTAGAAAAAGTGGATTTTTCTTTTCCCCAGCAATACTGTTGTTGCTTCTAAAAAAGGTAGCAGCCATAACAGAAACACAAATGTGAAGCAATTCACAGAAACGGCGGTTATACTACTATATTGCCGTAAATAAATCTCATGACGTGTGGTGAATTTAATATTTTTGTATTACAAATCGCTACTATTGGTTTTCTCCCCATGAAGTCTGTAATTTTTACACCTTACCAAATTTAAAGGGTTGAAAATAATCTATTAACTCTCTTCTATGCTTGAACTATCTGGGAAGTGTTGTAAAACACTTCCCAGATAGTTGTAAAAAAAAAAAAGTGTTGAAAAACACTTCCCAGATAGTTACTTGCTGTCTTGAGGCGACATAAAGCTGCACGACATAAAGCCGTGCAGCTTTATGTCGCCTCAAGATTGAAAGTTTGGATGGTTTTTTTTAGACAATGAGTAAAATATTTATGTTAGATACATTTAATTAAGTCTGTTTTGGCAATTGTCAAGCAAATTAAATTAATGATTGAACTTGATTTTTGGGGTGGTGTTGGGTTGATTTTGATGCGCAATATAAGGTATAACACCAGCTTGATTGATGTGCTGTTTGGTAACGAAAGCGAGATCCCATTTTATTTATTTATTTATTTTATTTTTTATGTCGTGAAAAGTAGTCAAATTGGAGATGGGAGGATTCCAGCTGAGAGAGAGACCACTTGTTAGTTCAGTGAGTCCCTGAAATTTCAATTTCACTTTATACAGGACAAGTTTCTAAAGACAAGTGCGGAAACTGCTTTTTCTTTTCAGCTAATTATGTTTTTTTTTTTTTTTACTTTCCTCATCTTTTGATTTGGAATAGAGTGTTCAGTGTTACCAATGCAATTGTGTGTATGGAAAGCTATTACATGGCGTCCTCAGTCTACAACAGTCCCAACAGACAAGGTTTTGGGGTTATTAATGGCACGCAGGATAAGAACACATCATCACATAGAAAAAGAAGGCACACTCGGTTATTACCGTACTTGCTGTTTTTCATTAAATTAAACCCTAGAACTGTTTTTCATACCTATATTTACTGTAAATATGACTTTACGACTGCTTTAGCGCAGGTTAGTTCCGGCTTGTGTCCACATTTGCGTTATGTAACATCTAAATGGTCGTAAACTGAGGAACATCTGTATAAGGATTTGGAGCTTTACTCACTTTTAAAACAGTTCTTTTATTTTGAACAGAACTGTGCATCAAATGTTATGGTCAGATGAACTCCGATAAAGGGTATTCAAACGAATAACAACCTCAATGACAGGTAGTTAATTTCTTTACACGGTCAGCAACTGGCCTGGCATTCATATTACGTTTTCAGTTTTAAATGTCGCATCAATGTTGGCTGTATGTGAAACTGTGCAAAAATCCAATTTCTGCTAGCTTGTTAGGGTGTACGTTAGAGTTGTAATGGTATGCCAAAAGTCTCTAAAAACTGAAACATTATCAAGAACAAACACCCTCGTCCTCCACGGCCATCATGTCAAAGCCGAAGGGTAAGCAGAGCTGCAGATAGTTCTGTAGCATTCGCGAACAGCTTTAGCTTCTGATAACCAGGTAATGCTTGATTGCTCTGTGAAGTTGTCATGGCGGTGGTGTTGTATATGTTTGTCGACGTGCCATATACACTCACTGTCGTGTATGAAGTGGTGCTTCTGTGAATAAAATTGTTTCGATTGTCATTGGCAAACAAAAAAACAAAAAAACGTCTTCATAACAACAACACAAAGAAAAGGTAATTATTTACATAATTTAAAGGGTAATGATTTGGGCTGGTCCTCTGTTTGTGGAAAAAGAAACCAATCTTCAGCATTTAAATGACAGTCAGTTGGTTGGCCCTCCATCACAGACATGCGACAGAGTTACAGTCCAAAAGCACCAAATGTCCAGTTGTTGTTTACATACTGTATATCAGCCCTTCAGTAGCAAAGAGAGCTGCGAATCAGTGAAGATGCACATCATGCATCGACACTTCTAAATGTCATCATCTGGGAGTGAGTAAAAAAAACACAGCAGTAGTTCTATTCTGTTTGTGGTATAGCCATAAGCTGTGTTTCATTCTGCCCTGGCTTATTCTGTCTCCTGGAGGCTCGCTGTTTCTGATTATCAGCTCCAAAACAGACGCAACACACATTCACTCACTCCCACTATCCACCTGTCATTACCAGCTGGCACACACACCTGGCTCGCCGGAATTGGCCAAAAGAAAGGGGGGCGGGAGGGGGAGTTACCATAGCAACCATATGGTGTTGGCCTGGCATTGGTGGGCATTGTCATGACAACGGCAGAACAGACAAGTGGGCATTGCCCCAAGCTTGAAGGCTAGGTTGGACCTGGAACTCAACCACAATTTGAATGTACTATACTTCTATGCTTGTGAGGACACCGAGGTGCAATACAAATAATTAACATAATGTAACAAATAATCAGATAATGTGATTATTATCATACTATTACAAGATGGAATTTTTTTTTAAAGGAAAAGGACAACTTTTCTCAAAAGTCAGAATTTTATGAGCGTAATGTTATTTTAAATTTTACAAGCATAAAGTTGTAATATTATAAATAAAACTATTATCGGGGAAAACATTTGCAAAAGCAAACTTCTAATGTTATGAGAAAAAAATAATGTTACACATTGTTTGAAGTCAGAATTTTATGAGTACAGTTGCAAGAAAAAATACTTTTGCGTGAGCTTTCTCCGGGTACTCCGGATTCCTCCAATATCCCAAAAACATGCATCTTACTTTAACTGAAGACTCTAAATTGTCCATAGGTGTCTAAAGTGTATGTCAAAGTCAGTTGGGATAAGTTGTCTCTCGAGAGAAAAATCAACAGAGATTCAAAGTCTGACTCTGTAGCATTTACATTCACGTGGGAATTTTGATGTTAAAATGTTGACTTTATTCGAAAACGATTACTTTTTGGGGCCCAAATACTCCTCCTTTGTAGCATGAATGCATTGTCCATTTTCCTTTTTCTCTATTTTCTATCATTATTTAAAATTAACTTTTGTCCTATCTCCAATTCTGATTCGTCCGGTTCCAATTCTATACCTATTACTTTTCGGGTCAGATGTCAGTTCGTAACAAAACACAAGTCTGGAACAGTTTCTCTTCATATCACAGTTTGCAGCTTACTGTGGAGTCTTTCATTTGAATGAAACACAACCAACCGTGCCCTGGTTTAGCACTGCAACCAGTGTGAGAAAACTAGCTATAGTAGTCTGGACTAATCCCTTGTCCCAGGGGCTGACTTGCCCGTTTGGGAATAGCATGCATGAAGGCGCCAGGACAATAAAATATGTAATAGAAAAACAGAACATTGTAAATAAATCTGTGTATGCAAAGCTGGAAGACAATGCTATGATTATTTGTGTAGCTTGTGGAGAATATGTCTCATCAGTGAGGTGCTATACAGTGTGCATAACAGTGTGTGTGTATTTACCATTTACTATATAGTACTCATTGTGAACAGTACTAGGCAAGGTAAGTATAACAGGTATTCTAATCTAGTTATAGCTGGTTCCAATTTGCATCGCATTTCCAATACCAAGTTGTGTTTTGTTTTTGTTTTCTACCTTAACAGCCACACTACAGCCAGAAAAAAACAAAATACAATGTGAATAGTGTGGAATTAAAGTTAATAAAAGTTACATTTAATGAAAGTTCAGTGAGTAGTACTTTTATTATTGCATCTTTAAATGTCAATTATTGACTTTTCTGGATTGCCTATCTTAGTTGATAGCTGTTGGACGAGTTTACGACATGTGTTTGCATCAGCAAATTACAAACGCCTGTTCAATGACGAGCTGCAAAACTTGCTTTTTGCTGAGAGTGTATGGCATGCACAAGTACATATTTGTGTGCATGTGTGTTTACACACTCCTACACCAGGTTGCATACCTGAGACCTGAACGTGTGTCAAAAGGATTTGGCAAATACAAACCTAAGTCTTCTCATATTTCTTTCTAATATAAAGACACTTCTGCATAGCTGTTCTGCTCAACAGCTAAGGCTTCAGGACTGGAACTAAACACTATGCATCTTTCACACCGAGACCACAAGTGGTTTGATTTGAGGTTATACATTCAGAAGTGTATCTACTAATGCCTCACGCCTCAATCTTTGACAGATCCTAACTAAATAAGAGCAAAGCAGAAGGTTAAAGACAACTCTGAGTTGAGGCTGCACAAATCTCCACTAGATTGTGACAAAAACAAAAACAAAATAGTAAATAGACCAACCCTGGAATTGAAACAAATACTCTATATGGAGGTTATCAATGTAAAAATGTGAAAACTCTACAATGGCATTCAGAGCACAGACACCAACCAAGGCTCAACTGTAAGCAAAAATGAAAAAAAAAGAAAATGCCGTGGAGTATTTGTTTGTTTGTCAGTTCAGAAGTTAGCAGGCCACATCCTGATTCGTGGGATTGTACCATTTGGACTACCATTTGGGGTGCGGAAGATAAATTCATGTCTGAATTTTTGTTGGAATTTGCACATGTACCACCTCTCCCTAAAGTTTGGTGAAAACTGGCTGTGTCGTTAATGTTCATAACTTAAAAAAACAACAAACTGTGAGTACCTCTCACCTTCATGCTTTAATGCCTGAGGTAAAACCGGGCCAGGCTTTGTATTTTGCCAATGGACCTGTAAGCTTGTTTCTCACTGTTTAACATTAATGCTACTGCTTGTCCTGTTATGAATTGCTGAAAAGAGGGAGCAATCATATACTTATACACACAGAATAACATTAAAAGATTGTATGATGTCTGACTCCTACTACTCTGCTGCTTTATATCTTGGAAATATGTTTTTCTCACATTCTGTACAAACAAGTTATTAGCCACGCCCTTTACATTTTAAAAGGTTGATTTCCCATTGTCCGTAGTACTCTGTACCAAAGTTGAAAAGGGGAGGAAACATTTCATTTTCCAGTAGATTTCTAACAACATTCCAGTTTTAGCTGGAGAATTTTTTGACTAAAAGTTGTACAAAGTGTATGATATATAAAATGCAAACATGACACTTCACATTTGGTTTATCCATTAATTCACTGCCATTGACAGCTGTTGAATTCAAATATCCACGTTAACATGGAGGACTGGCAGTGAATGAGGTAAAAAAAAAATATATATATATATATATATATATATATTTGATTTATTGAATTGAATAGTTTTTCATCCAACAACAACAAAAAACTTGCCCATGACATGTTTCACCATGTTTGAAAGGGATTTGAATGTGGATTTACCACAGAGATCTTTGAGGAAATCATACATTTGATGCAATCAGGGTGGCTACCAAAGGAGAAAAATTTAATTCACAAATACAAAACCATACAGAAGAAGAATCATCTTTATTGTCATGAACAAGCATGTGAAGAATGCATTACTTTGGTAACCAGAGCTTTGTAAGTCCAAGCTAGAACAATTGAAAAAAGTGACAAAACATTATCTGACTACACCACACCGTACAGCAGAAACTGAGTCCCATATTTAGACTTTGTATTCCCCAAAGCCTCTGGTATGGTCTGCTGAAACATGTGACCAGGTAGATAGGAGCAACCTTAACTTAATTCAACTTTATTCCCCATGCATCTAAAAGCGAGGCACACACATACCAACAATTGAGCTAAATTTGAACACTTTCCCTTCCTTGCTTCAAAGTCAATTCTTGGATGTCTTTGAGAGATTAACCTGAGCGATTATCCTGTGATGTGGGGTGAAGTTACAGTGATTTTCCCTCTCTTGCAAACAGCACACAATATTGGCATACGTATTAAATGCTAAACCCGTTCAATAAATATTGAAACCCTCGTGTGTGTGGTCAATACAGAGTTCTGAGAGCCACGAACTGCGTGATTGTGATTTAAAATTTTAGAACGTTGGCTATTTGTTCAGACTTCGACCCAAAAAAAAAAGAAAAAAAAAGAAAAAAAAGGAGCCCACGTGTTACGGAGTGTTCCAGGG
Source organism: Phycodurus eques (assembly GCF_024500275.1). Lineage (NCBI taxonomy): Eukaryota > Metazoa > Chordata > Actinopteri > Syngnathiformes > Syngnathidae > Phycodurus > Phycodurus eques. Next base: position 9,996,401 of record NC_084542.1, read on the forward strand.
TGAGTTGAACAACAAAAAGAGGGGCTACGGTACATCAAGTGTGTTCATCTACGTATCTGCAGATGACCACGTCAACTGCTTGCAAACTACAAAGGTGCTTCCCGATGACGTTGCTTCTAGTCACACACAGTAAAAGAGCCACATTACACAAACAATGTGAAACGGAACAATAGGTAATTAGGAAGTGACCTGAAGCTAGTCGTGCTGTCGGACACAAACAGAGGAGCAACTGTTTGTGAATGTGGATTTCTGGTCTGGAATGGTCCAGCAAATTAGCCAGATTCTAGTTACCAGATTAGCTAATAATCAACCCAGCATCTTTTATTTCTTCTTAGACTACTATTCTTCCCTCTTTTCCAGCAGTCTAGAATTCTAGATGCCCTGTAGCACTATGTTGCCTCTCACAAGTATGTTTGGTTGGGGGCAGGAGACTCGATTATCTTTTGCAATATTTTTATTGTGGGTGGTGTGCTGTGTTGGTCATCTCAAGTACACCACACACGACACAAATAGCAGTTTTTCGTTTGTCTTGTGTGGGGTCTCACGTTTTAAAGAAATCGGAGCGTGTGTGTACCCTCGAACTTTTCTGTTTCTTTCAACCAGTTCAATGCGATTTCACAGGAGCCCGATGTGTTGTAATGCTGTCTAAAACTTTATTAAGCATTATCTTTGCGTGTTACCATATAAAGTTCATGCTTTGAAAAGAGTGTCACAGCATGCGAAAGAGAGCCACGGAGACAGCAAACTGGCTAATTTGCCGTGCAATTCCGGGCCAGAAATTCACACGTACCGCTCGGACATTGGGAGAAGACCAAATCACCGTTGCACAACGGCAATCTAGCTGCGGTAATAACCTTATTAGAGGTATTGCTCCTCTAGATCCAGACTAAGATTGCCTATGCTAATATTCCTGTGTGCAAGAGCAAGACAACAGCAAGAAGAGGGTCCTCGCACCTTCCATATCCAAGAGGGGCAACTGCAGAAGGGTAAAAAACACCCAGACTATATTTACTGTTGTCTCCCCATATTTCCATGAGCTATATTTATAGCTCAAGTGTGCAAGAATTCATAACATTTCTATTTGTCATGATGTTTACCGGGAGGAGACCCCGGGGACGACCCAGGACACGCTGGAGAGACTACATCCTTCGGCTGGAACGCCTCTGGACCCCCCCCCCCCCCCGGAAGAGCTGGATGAAGTGGCTGGGGAGAGGGAAGCCTGGGCATCCCTGCTAAAGCTACTGCCCCCGTGACCCGACCTCAGATAACCGGTAGAAAATGGATGGATGGATGGATGGATGGATGATGCTTATTCAACCTGGCTTTGACATGCTATCACCGCTATAGGTGTGTTATTTACATAGCAGGAAAAGTGGTGATAACAATTGAATTATTAGGAATGCACAGATAAGTATGAAAGAAGACTTGACAACAACGATTGCATCTTTCTGCCATTTGAAAAAATTAATATGATGGTCATGCTTCAGAAGGAGTACCACAGTGGAACGATCACTTGAGAGCAATAATTTAAACTAGAAGTATTAGGTGGTGCTCCATCAGACAGAGAGGTGAAGTAGGACTAGTACTTGGCCTCCAGAGTACATTCCACACTAATGTAGACTATTGTGATAATCACTGGACTGCATGGCTATGGATTGTAACTTTTAAAAGGCCAATAAAAAAAAGTATGTTACAATGCTGTGTGTCAAAGTCAAGTGGTAAGGCTGCAAAAGCCAATTCTGAGCGTACCACCCCATTGACAATCCACTGTACTCTACCCCTAAAGGGACGATTATTTATTAAACTCATTTACTGCCAGCCTTCCCAGTTAACATGGATATTTGAGTTCTAAAGCCGTCAATGGCAGTGAACGTGTTAAGTGTAAGATCAAATTTCAGTGTTCGTCCAGAAGACTTTATATTATAAATTTGCATCAATTACTTTTTTCTCTCAACAGGTTCTAGGTTAAATTAAGCAGTTTAGCCAAAATGGTGTGCACCAACCAGCGGTGGCACTGTTGAGTCAGTTGCAACTGCTGTTTTTTCGTATAAAGACTGACCTCACATCAGCCAGGGGCGGTGGAAGAACTTTAGAAGTTGGCGGGCGGGGGAGCGCTGATTGAAATGTTCTTGCCTCAGTATGTTTGATTCCAGTATGTCTTGAAAAAGGCTATTGTGGCCGAGCAAAGGGGCACATCACACCCCTCAGTTCTGCCGCCTCTTGACGTCAGCTATGACAAAACAGGAGTTCAGAACATTGCCGCTATATGTGAACTACAGATATCTGCGTCAGAATTGTAGATATCTCTAACTCCAATTTGAGATATCGACAATTTGATTCGGACTAGTCATAATCTCTAATTCGGCTCAGTTCAAGCCCTTTTCGGATATCCAAAATCTAATTTTGACTAGTTGAACTCAAAATGTAGATATCTCAAACTTGAGTTATGGATAGTCATAATTTAATTGTAGATATCTGTAATGCACAAGCGGCCATCCGGAATTGAATCGTGGATATCTGTAATGACGAACTCCTTACGCAATGAATGGTAAAAGTGACATCATCATATTATGTTGCAGATATGTACAATTCAGTTACAGATATCGCTTTCTCCTGTTTTGTCAAAGTTCGGTTAAAGGTATCTTGAAAGAACATTTCGACTATTCGAAACATAATTCAGAATGACGTTGATGTCTACAACGTTAATTCTGAATAGTCAAACTGTGAATGTTAAGAAGGCTTGCCATCTGCCCATGTTTTCAACTCTAGTGTTTTTTTTCTTTTTTTTTTCTTTTAACTTGTTCTTTTTTCCCCCTATTTTTTTTTTATCAACCGTTTCTGCCTTTGCTGGCGTCACACGGTCGCGCGCGTGCCCGCGGCCGCTCTCTCTCATCTCCTCTCCGTCGCGCACGCGCATCCTCACTCGAAGTGCAGCGAGCGTTGTCGGGAAGCCGAAAGCGAGAAAAGGCACAAAAAAAAAAGGGAGAGAATGGAGCGCACGACTCGGCTACGGACGCTGGAGTAAACAGAAATAGTCCTAAGAAACAATTCTAGACACGGTCGAAGACGGAGAAAGTCGCGGAAGAAGCTAAAGTTAGTGTGGGGAAACAGTTTGAGACTCTTTCCCGGACGCCGATTTGAAAACATGGATGCACTTTTCTCTCTTTTGCCGGGACTCCTGCTCCTCTTCTCGGCGGTTGGGGACATCTCCGGGCAGATGCCAGCAGGTAAGAAAAAAAAAAAAAAAAAAAAGAAAACTGTTCGTGTTGTTCATAAATGGAAACTTGCGTTTGATCATTTAAGCGAGTTCCTGCCAGGTGTGTGTTTTTTTTTTTTTTTTTTTTTTTTTTTTTTAATTTTAGGCGGAGCAGGAAAAGTTGGCAACAACCTGCGGGCTTGTTGTATCGTCTCCGAAATGTTCTCAAATGTGCTGACATGCCATAACGTGTCAACTTTTAAGGGTTATTTCTCGTAAATTGTCGCTGTCGGTGTGGGGGGAGCAAAATGTTGGTTTTCGCCGCTCGGAAAGCGAGGAATGTAAACGGACGGAACGGAGAAAAGTTCTCTTCTTACTCATTCATGTTGTTGCTTATTACTTTTGCTTTTATAGCTGTCAGTGTTATATGTCACGCATGTGTTGGTGCAGTCCTATAGTGCCAAGTGTCGAGACCGTCGTGGGCATCATGATGATCGACGGGGGAAATTTCATGTACAGTATAAACGTGTCTTGTGTTATTTGCAAACCCAGACAGAACTTCTTCCTGTCCCAAAAACTTTGCTGATCACCAACGAAAGCGCAAAGACGTCATACTCCTTTTGAAATTGTAATCGTAGATCAAATGTCACTACTTTGTCGTTCAATCTCCACTGTATGGAAGTAATGCTCACCGTTGTATTGGGTTGGGATGAAATATAATCTGTGGTCGTTGTAAAACAATATTGGTAAACAAGTCGATATTAGCCTAGTTTCACCTTTCAATGTGGTGATGACGAATGCAAATGTTTTGTTCATATTTACTGCATGCTGCAAGTCCACATAATAAACCATAACTTGTGATGGACGCCCCCCCCCCCCAAAAAATCTACAGTTGGGTCTTCGCCCACAGACTTGTGTTTCAAGTACATTTTGTATGCTTCCTTTTGTGTGCAAAACTTCAGTAATGTGTTGCTGTATTGTACGGTATAGATAGCTTTTATTTCAAAACGATTACCACTCAAGCGCTAATATATTGTGGGACTGTTGGTATTGTTTGCAAAATAAGGCAATAATGTGACGTGGGGCTAGGAATTGAAAAGTGTTTCACAATATACATTGCAATTCCTACCTCCACTGTGTGTGTGCGCGTGCGTGCGTTTATTTGCAAGATCTGACCTCCAATCTCACCTCACTAAAGCTTTATTAAAGGTGACTTGTGCACACCATGCTTCGTTTATGTGCTGGGGATTACTATAAACTGTATGAGGGGAAGGAAGAGTCTGCTGCAGCGTGCCCAGGCTCGTTGATCATTTGCATAAAAATTACACATTAATTACCACGTCTTCGGTGAGTTTTATCGCTCGGCCCCTCCCTCCTGTAGCCCACCCTTGCGTCCCCTAACTACTCCCCAGGTTCCCCTCCCTCTGGGCCATTTGGTCTGCAGGGTAACGAATGCGTGGAATTTCTTTGAGGCCTCCCCGGGAATGCGAGCGCAGTTCATTTGCAAGTAAATACGAGATGCTGCTTTACATAGCCTTGTGGTGGGTCGCCGTTAATGTCGAAAACAGTTGATCGTTTCGAAACTGTAAAATACACTGGAAGCTCCAAAACCGAACACAAAATGGTTCTGCGACGCTGGTTGACTTCCAAGTTGTAGTTTAAAAAACAAACAAACAACAACTTTCCCCGAGGAAATGATGTAAAGTGAATTGGTTCCAGGGTCAAACTGTCACCATATCGGCCAAAGAAAAGACAATACTTAAGACCAGTGGTTCTCAAACCACCTCAAAAATACTTGGCTCTCCAAATACCACCTATTGATAAACAATAAAATACAGTACAGTAGCGCAGTAAGGCCAAGTGTTCATAAAAAATGCGGGAGAAGTTTTATTCCTGTAAGTTAAATTTCATAATATTGTAAGTCATTGTAACATTATGCACAGTTCAGTTTGAACATTTATACTGTGCTTAAATATAAGAAAATTGTACTGAAATAAGCATTACATTAAAATGTATTACAAAAGTGAGAAGAAACAGTTCTAAAAGATGAAATTCCATTGATTGTTTAACACAATCGGAACTGTACTTAACAAATGTATTGCGCTTGATTAGGGCAAAAAAAGTTTAAGCCAGTGTGAAATTATGCACATTTAAATAAGTGATTCATTTGCGTACCATACGAGGGAGCCCGCGTACCACGTTTTGAGTACCCCTGCTTTAGATGTTTTGTTGGAGTTTTGAGGCATATTTTCTTCAGAACTGGTTGAATTCCAAATTCTACCACTAGCTATAAGCTAGCTATAAATGAGGGCATTTGACTTTGGAGGTTCCATTGAAATGACAAAACATTGCATCGAAGTGAAGGCCACTGCCATTTTGTCAGAACATATAATGGTTACATCCAAAAAGAAGACGGCTAAGTCAGTTCTTCTGTCTTACACACTTGAGAATATGTGATCATTCCATTGAAATGTGAGGCTATGATTGGTTGAAACGGTGAATGACAGCAGAGATGTGTGTCATGCGTTCTCTTTCAAACACACACAATTGCAGATCAGTTGAAAAGGAATTAAAACTGTCAAATTACTTTGCGATTGTTGATGACCTTTCTCTAAATCACTCTCATTTAGCAGCACTATCTGCTCCTTTTCCCGTTTTATAATGTCCCAATGAAATGATGCCGAATTAAAGAATGGTGCTTAATGTGAACGGGGGGGGGGGGGGGGGGGGGGGCTCTCTGGCGTCTGCGCTTATCATCGCTGCTCTGCGGCAACCTCGTTTCGGCTTATCACCTCCACGCTCTGAGTAATAAATGTGGCCCGGCGTGTCTGCTGCGCTGCTTTTACAATGTCAATAAGTGACCTGCATGTCAACATGACAACTTCTCTAAATGCACTGACCCGCATTGACAGCGTCTTCAATCTTAATGAAGTGCAATAATTGTGTTCCATTAGCTTCCCTGGGCGAATCACATCAGAGCTGCTTTAATCATAATTGTAAATTTTGTTTTTGCATTTTGAGTACAACTAAGTACAAATTTGGTTAAATTATAATGACTTCATGGGACCGTTTGGAAGATGAAATAGAAATGTGTTTTTTCCCAGAAAAAAAAGACATGAGGAAGAGCGAAAGTGAGGAGGAGGAGGGAAAAAACCAAAAACATGCAACCATTGGTTTTTGGCCGTGGGCATCTCGTCCACTCAAGAGACTGTGAAAACGGCAGGAGGGGTGCATCTGTGTGTTTTTCTGTCCGCTTTGTGTGTGTGCGCTGTCACTTAAAGAGAGGCAGTGTGGTGCTTTATAAGCCTTCTGTAGTAAAGTGATACAAAGAGAAGCATGTGAAATGTTTGCGTCTCATTTAGATTCCCGTGAAAATCCTTCCTCATTCTACTGTGGCCAAATCAAAGAAGGTTTTTATTTATTTTCTTGTTAAAAGTAATGCTTCAGTCTGCTGCCGTGCCGATCTTCCTTAATGTCGTCGTCTCCTCAAATCAAACGCCTCTCTGCTCAAAGCTTATCTCTTTCTATGGATTTCAATTTGGTTGCAGATTAAAAAAAATCTTGAAAGTACTGGCTCATTTCTTCAGTGGTTTGGGGGATGAGGTCTGCAGGCACCCACACGCGCGTGTGGAAAATGTAATTAATCTGCTCAGAGAATTCATTAGCTAATCCCTCATTAGAGTTGTGTGCTTGAATGAATCGGAGGGTTTTGCATTGAAAGACGTATACTAACGCAAATAGTTTGACCTTCCAGTCTCATGCACAGGATCTTACTCAGGTTTTCCAGAGTGAGTGTGATATACGACTTGGTCTTGTATGGCTGTTTACTCATGAACTGAATAGTCCTGTAGTATGGTCCCTGAGCAAGGCATGCAACCCCCAGTTACCTTGGGGTGTGCAATTTGGTTACATTCCAATGCTGTTTGTAGGGGCTTGTCATTGACAAATACAGTGGGGTCCTTAGTCTGCGACGTTTCTGGCAGACTACATTTTGAGGTAACGAGTGGCGAAGGATATGCTGAATAGCATGAAAGAATGCAGTAAGAACGCCCTCACATGGCACAAGAAAGCAGGCACCCTCAGTAACTGGTACTTCCTGTTTTTTGTTTGATTGTTTAGTATTTAGTAGTATTTAGTAGACTTTACACCGATTTTATCGGGCTGATCGGTATTGGCCGATATTTTGGATTTTATGCTGATCGGCTTTAATGTCATAATGCGCCGATCCGATCAATGACGTTATTGATCGGATCGGCGAATTATGACATTAAAGCCACACATCAATGACGTCGTTGATCGGCTCCGCAAAAGACATTTACTCCGCGTCGCCATCGTGCAGAGTACATTTGAATCCAAAAGCAAATTTATTTTTAGCCTTGTCACGCGTCTTTTGACGCAGTATTGGAAATATCTGACGGCCAATAAAGTTATTAAAAAATAAATAAATACAAAAAAATAAAACATGTCGGCGGTGTGGAACAGACAACATGTCTGAGACAGACAACACGTTATCAGACTACGACTAATTTGCTCTTTCACGATTGTCAGACTACTGCAATAAAATCTTGTATTCCGAGACCACTGCCTCCCGTTTTTTACGATCATTGGGCTTTATCTTGTCAACTCAAATGCGACCTGATACACTCGTTACCGTGGCGACGACAACAAGAGTGGAGCGTGCCGACTTTGTATTATAAGGACAAAATGGGGAAAAACGTGTGTTGGTGGTCACCGGTGCTCAGGAGAGGACGTTGGTTTAAGGCTTGCTTGAGATATGTTCACTTACTTTTAATACGATACGGCTCGCAAGCAGGCAACAAAACGTTATGTAGCCTAGCAAGCTAGTAGTACCACAAACGGTTGGACATAAACATGCCGCCGTTCTGTTGAATCATGCTTTAAATTTTCGGTGTGGGTGAAGTAATTAAATGAATAATAAAGTAATTTAATTACAGTAAGTTAGCACCCATTATTTCTGTCATGTAATGTTGGTTTGACCTGACTGATTAGAATACACGATCTGACTAGAGCAGTGATTTCCAACCTTTATGGAGCCAAGGAACACATTTTACAATTGAAAAATTTCACAAAGCACCAACAAACAAAAATGTCCCAAAAAGTGGATACATTAATAACTGTATGTACTTCCTGCCATCCAATTGAAGATATTTGTTCTATCTGTCACTATGTCAGAAATAGATGAACAAATACACATTATTTATTGTAAATATTTTTGTTTGAGCAATTAAGTACACAAGTATATGCAGTAAATGAACAGGTCATTTAAATACACATACCTCCATCTTGTGATTGGATCGTTGATCGGTTATCGTTTTTTTCAACTCGCTGATGGGTGATCGGTCCCAAAAATCCTGATCATGTAAAGCCTAGTATTTAGGGCCTACATGTGGTTTTCATACAAATACTGAAATTATGACTTTACTACTGCATTAGCATAGGTTACTGATAGACTACAGAATGTTCATACTGATAAATTTGTGTTAAGTTGCACATCTGCGACCTTTTGCACAGAGCTTTAATGCACAAATTAAAAATGTGAACAACTATGGTGATGATACCTTACTTATTTCCAACGGTCGTCAGTCCGGGCATTAAGTGTTGCATGAAGGTTGCCAGGTATTCGTCAGGATGTCAACCGTGACGGTGCTGAAGGAAATGGAGGGAGAGAGTGTGTTTGCAACTGATCCCAAATCCAGGAAAGATCATATCCCTGATGAATGATGGTGTTGGTCTAATGCCATCCATCTTTATGGTGCCCTGTTGGGCTCAGGTCACAGCTGTCTGTACGCGAAAGCATGCAACTCTCTGCTGCACTACATACACACAATTCAAAATGCACTCACACACACTCTTCCACACATGGCTGCATAATGTTACACTCAGCTGATTAATTACATTGCGGTTTTTCACAAAACACACACAGCTAGTAGGCCTTATTCTCACAAGCACTTAGTTGGAAAGTAAAGTGCGCTTACTGTCGAAACATAGTGGAAATAAAGTTGTAATGGCGATGTGGCTGGTGTGCAACAGATGATGACAGACTTGGAAATAAATATTTTCAGGGTTAACGGCAGCAGAGGTTAAAGCTTGGGGGCAGCCATGTGTTGGTTTAATTTGGTTTACGGGAACATGCGCAAGGCTCTCATCACTTCCGATGAACATTCACAACCAAGTATGTGCCCCGGTGTCAAATTATTTGTATTTATATAGTTTATTTATTTTTTTAAAAAGTTTTGTCTTATACCGAGCCAGTATAAAATGCACTGTTTTGTGGTTAATGTTTCTCTTCTTAATATACTGAATGAATATGTCATGTGTACACTATGTATCTTATCTAAATGTATCTAATGTCTTATTTTGTTCTCTGTTACTTTCTTTGACCCAGCTCACATGGGGCGCTCTGAAAAGGGTGAGTTTCAATCAGCCAGTTAAGTGCTAAGCTCCATCTCACCATCATTAGTTAGCCTCTCATCTCCACCTTTTATGCAGAGATTATTTTTACACATTGTTTCGTTGGTGTTGGTCCTTTGTCACCCCATCTTCAAGATGTGATGTCAATATTAACCATCACATTCAACTTGGGTATATCGTTCGATTTCAGTGTTGGAAACAAGCTCACCTCACATCATCGTGTTCTGGAACATTACTATCACGCTATGGTAGAAGCATGTAGTTTGGATGTAGAAATGGTTCACACAGAACGGTGACTATTTTATTACCTCCACCAAGGAGTTTAAAAAAAAAAAAAAAGTATTTATTTATTTTTTGTCCATTAGCAGAATGCTGCAAAAATGTCGAATAAATTCTCCAACAGGACACAGGAGAACAACGGTGACTATTTTATTACCTCCACCAAGGAGTTTTTTTAAACAAATATTTATTTATTTTTTGTCCATTAGCAGAATGCTGCAAAAATGTCGAATAAATTCTCCAACAGGATACAGGAGAACATATTAAATGTAGCTGTTGGTCCATTTGAACAAGGTCTGTATTTCTTAACAAATTATCCTTGAAGATGTGCAAGTGGCACAAGTGTCATGTTTAGTATTTGTCATTTTAAGGGGTTATAATTCGTTGGGCCTTGGTAAAGGGTTATACTCTGCTGAATAACCATTTAACCATGATTCCTAAAAATATTTTTGACCAAAACCTTTTGCAGGTGCTTTGTTGGTCTTATCTGGCCGGCTGTTGGTAAATCCATTTGCCATTTGTGTATGCTGGCGTTCCTTCACCTGTCACTCCGTGAGTAGTTAGGCAGCTGGTGGCATTTTTAAAGTGTCCAGGTGCTGTTTGTTTTAGCTAAGGCTGTTCCCTATTAAATGAGTACAGTACTCCTCCTCCTGGGCATATCCATTGACCAACATCAATACAGCGCTATTACTTCTCGTGAGCTAATTCGACTTGCCGTCTTTTGGGCACTGTGTGACGCAACAGCGGCGCCACATTGTTGGCCCAAAGGAGCTCGGGATAGCCCACCTCCTTCCACGCTGTCTCACACACATCTTCTATCTTTCCTCCCGCTCCGTCTTCCCCTTTCACACTCCAAACACTCCCACCAGCTGCTTGTTGGGAGTTGGTTTTCATGGTGAAAGTGACAGCTTAGTAACATAAACCACAGACGCCTTGCATAGCCGAGGCAGACGGGGTGGTGTTGGTCGAGCTGTACTTTCCCACAAGGCTTTGCGCTTATACTTTAAAAGAACATTAATAGTTTAATTTGTGTTCAGTCACTTTGTGGTAAAATCGTAAAACTGAAAAAGTTGCTGTTTGTTTTCAGTTGTGCGTATAGTTGTGTGTTAGAGGATTGTGTAGTTCTCAGCTGTAAAACACATTATTTAATACAAAAATAACAGAGACCTAGTAGAAGTGCAGCGGTGCAGAAATACTGTCAGTTCACATTAAGCAGGACAGGCTCTTTGGCACATTTTACATGTGTTGCAACTAATCTCAGTAGATATCAACTCAACTCTGTGCCTGAGACAATGGATTTGTGACCACTTTAACTGCTCCCTCAGCTCTTACGACTTTCACGTCGTGAAGGTCAACTGACTGTACTGTATAACTAGATGCTGTTTGTCAAATATTTTTCTGAAAGTGGACTTGATTTATTTGAGTTATGATGATTGATCAGTGGTTGTATCAGTATAGTTTGCTTTTGTGGTTTGGTTTCTTTGGCAAGTTTTCATTTTGTTCCTCCTAAGCATAATTCTGTTCCTGAAAGCATTTGATATTTAATAATCCAAGGGAAAATGCCATTCTTTCACTTCTAATTGTAGCTAATACAAAATAATACTTTAAAAAGTGTTCAAATAACCCTGAGGGAATAGCTATGAAGTTATTGTTGTGACAGGTAACCAACTCTAAAAATGCCCTGAATGTTTGGCAAATGTTTGATGATACTGAGGCCATACCAAACTACTTAAACCAAAAGGTTTTGGAAAATTAGTTGACGCGCTTGGTTTGAGTGCAACCAACTCAAGATTTTCAGTTTGCAGTGACTGGGACACCAACTGTCATTATAAAAAGGTACATTGCTTGAAGAGTGTCTATAAATAGCATGTCAATAGGAATTTCTCCACAGTGTGTTGTTTAAGGGCATGCGCTTTTTTAATGTTTATTTTTACTGAGCTCAAAAGGGATGAATTAGACAAGCCAAGATAAGAAACTGACTTTAAAGTGGCAAGTAACATCAGTATTTGTTCAAGAGGAAGATAAATCATCCATGAAAAGTCAATTTATTTCACTTTCGGAGACTGCTTTTTGGACGCAGAGTAAATGTGACAGCCATCTATGTTAAAAATGTGACCGTGGGACTGAGCCTCTTTATAACTGCCTTCAGGTGGCCGCCAAAGGGCTCTTTTGTGCATCCCTGTCTGTGGCTATGGACACTGTCTGAAGTGGTTTCCATTAGTCCAGTTAGGAGGACATCTGTCATCAAAGCAGCATCACACACACACACATCCACACCAAAGTAGCTATAAGCAGCTATGCAGTACACCATAGCTGGTCTCATTCCTGATCCCAGTCATGAAAAAATCCCAGGGGATGTTTTTCTTCAGACCCTCTCAGCTACCCCCATTTCTACTGTCCTTACATTCATGTCCAGTAAGTCTCCTCTTTAAGCTGATTTGCTTTTAAGATAGCTGGAAAGCTTTCGAGATATCTAAACCCTCCTCTTGCTGGGAATCAAGGGTTTACAGACGGATGACTGCTCCATTAAGATTATCTCCAACTCTATATCGTCATATTGGGCCTCTGTCAGGAGGGGCAAATAGTTCAATTGTCAAGCAGATATTCCAGAGTGAAAAATGAGTGACAAGTTGACTTAAAAAACATCTGTCTGTACAGTCTTGTTAGATTTTAGAAGTGGTAGTTTTAAATTTAAAATACCCCTGAAAGGAGAAATGACCAACAACAACCAACGAATAATTCGCACGACAATTTGACTGCTGCTGTTTTGAGTCCCTTTATAACATGTTCTTCAAGCTGTTGAATCGGTCATAACAAATTGAGAGCAAGTCAACGTTTGAGCCATCTGAAAACTAGGAATGCTCGGTTGAGAGGTTCCAATTACTCCGTACACCCTACTGTACACTACACAGCTAAGAGCCCAAGATGAGACTTGAAATCGGTTCAAAAGTAGGGTGGCCAGCACATAAAAGCTTAATCCGAACATATAACCAGTTAAAAAATTTTTGGGTTGATCATTAGCCATCCAAAATGCTCTGTGTTTCTGAACCTCTATCGATCAGACAAACATCACAGCCTGACTCAAATATCTTCCATAGTCATTAAACCACCTTTCTGCCTTTAAGGGACACCTTTGCTTTATTTCCAAATGTATTCATGTTGCATTCTTTGTCACCTGCCTGTATAGTTTCCTTAAATGATTTTACACATTCATCTGTTCGGCTGCCATCTGTCTTCCTGCCTTTTCTAACGCTGTCCCTGCCAGTCGGCGTGTGTCCAGATTGTCAGGGGATGGCGGGTTGACTGCAGACGCATGGTCTGACTGACGGTGATCCTGTGCACGAACCTGCAGTCCATCACTCGTAACAGGCTGGCACTATGCAACATCTGCCAGTCAGTGGTCTCGATTGACGGCCTTTGCCTCGGCTTTGCGAAGGGCCACAAACGAGTGACCATCACCATAGCTACTTCCATACAGTCCAACCCTCTATTTTACACAAGGAACCCTAACTACAGTAAACACAAGAACACGTTCTGCTTGTCCAATAACAAACCTGTGAAGTTATTTGAATTTTAATACTACAGTGAGTTCTTGCCACAAACCTAGATAAGATGTGGTTAAATTCTTAACGGGCGGCAATGGCACAAACACAACATTGAAGTTTTATATTGGACACAGCCTTGAGGCTTTTCATGCAAGTCTTCTTTTCTGTTGCTATGCACAACAGTTACATCCTAATAGGAAGAATTCACACCACTGTGATATTTGAACTAAGCTGACTCCACTGTGTCTGCTGGACTTTCCTCACCTCTCATATCCACATTCAACTCCCAGAAGTCAAAATCAGTCATTCCCCTCCTCTTGGAATTTATTGCACACTAACATAAACAACACAACCGAACCTCCCCCACTTCTTGTGTATTCTTTACTGAATTACGTTGCCCCCCCTCCCCCTCCCCACCCCTTTCATCCTCACCTCCTTTGCCTGTCCTCTTTCTCCTCCAGTTTCTGTTTTTCCCCTGCCACCAAGAGCCAGGGTGGGATTTTGTGTGGCTAAATCCAGATGGAATGGTGTTGTATTGCAGGGATAAAGTCTGAAGATTATTTATTATAGGTGGAAATGGTAAATGGTAAAGTAGGTCATATTAACAGGGGAGCGACATGGAGATTCAGAAATCCCACAAATCCTCCTGGAAATAAATAAGGCAAGCATATCAGAACTTTTGGAAACATGAGTAACTAAATATATCCCAATGCTTTGTTTCTGAAAACCCAAATATTAATTTGCCCTCATATAAGGCAGGAAAGAACTGGTTTGTTGGTTTGTTACATGAAAAATAGCTGCTGTGTGATTTTCAAACTGAACTGAAAACCTGTAGAACAGTTTCTTCCCACCTTTTCATTTTCGCCTCACTCAAATCTTGCCAAGGTCTCTCAGTATTGCCTTTCTTTATCACTTTGTTGCCGTCTCTCAAACTTCTTCTGGAATGCTTCACTCTCGTTCTCCTTGCTTCGTTTCTACTCGCACACACACGCTTTGTCTGTCTTTATTCACTGTCTTATTGTATTAAGTGACTCGGTTAGCAGTCACGATGTCTTTATTGGGCCAAAGGTAAATAAATTGTCTATGTAGAAGTGTGTGTGTTGTGTGTGTGTATGCGTGTGTGTGTGTGTGCGTGCATGCGATGGGAGCTGTCTTGTTGGAGTAACAGCAGATACAGCGATGCCTCCCCATGACATTTGATGTCTCTTACATTTTGGTTTACAAACATGGACACCCTCCCGCACGGGCGCACACACAGTTCAGACACTTGAAAACCTTAACTCAGAATTACTTGTCTTACAGACTTCTCGTAGAAGTACGATTAGCGCCACTGTTAGACTGTATGTCAACTCCACCTTTGAAACAGTACTATTAGCAGTCAGTAAGTTGTTTTTTTAATCAAGCAAATTGTCCAGTGGTAAGAATGGACTCGCTCAAGACAAAACACTTCAGTAGCAACCTGGAGAAAGTGCCTTTGCCCAGTGAGAGGCTTGCTTTTCCATCAGGCATGGTTATAGAGCTACTGTTTATTCGCTAAAGGTCAAAAAGGTATAAGCCTGGGAGGGCCTCGGGTTTACTGTGATTTTTTTGATCTTATCTACAGAGCTTTTTTAAATTCTTCTCCAGGTGAACTATTCCCCAGTATGTAAAAAATGTCTCGTGTTATGCAGATGGATCCTGGCTCTGATTTGAAAGTGATTTAAAATCACGTTAAAAAAAATATATATATATATCTTTTACAGTGTTGTGATCCTATGCATTGTCTTGGTCCACACATGCTGTACAAATTTTGTCCTCAAACCACACACACAAAAAACTATCCAGTACACGACAAAGCAACAAGTGCTGCTAAAACCTTATACAGTAGTTGCCTATAATCAGAAGCCTGAGGAAAGTCATTTCTGGTTAAGGTACGATAGCAACAATGGTGAATCGAGGGGCATTGTTCACATGGGCTGAATCATTTGGATCACAATAGAATGAAAAGTTACCATGAAACACAACCAGTGCAAAATATAATCCAAAACAAACCTTAATAAGGAAAGCTTTTGTTACTTTGCCCACTAATGTGAACGTATCAAGCTTTCATAGAACGCGGCATGAGCTCTCTCTGTTTGCGCCCTATTTCTTTTACACACAAATGTGCACATGCATGCACATGCACACACACTTATTCCAGAGGCACACATGGATTGCGAAACAGTGGGAGCCACATGTGGTTTAGGCTAGCCACACTTTTACCCTTGTACTGGCCCCAAACTTAACCACTTGTTCTTTTTTCACTTGTTCTTTTGTTCATGGTCAAGTACAACTTGCCTTCACCATACGCTTCTCTGTGTGTGTGCTTGTCTGTGCACAGTATTTTGTGTGGACTACCAAGGCCATAGGCTTGTGTATGCTTGTCACCATCTGAGATTGTAAACAGTCCAACAGCAGCATGAAGGATTCAACAGTTGGCAATCACTCTGTGTGAATTTTAACACCATGATTTCATGAGTACTGCTTATCATGTGGAGCATAAAAAAATACTGTTGATCAATGAAGATTTAGTGTGTTTTAATTGGGGTCATAATATGAGCTGTTATTATGTAGTGTAAATTTACGGCTAAATAATCGGAGGGTCAGCGTTACACTGCTGAAAAGCTGAAGTGCGTGCTCACGGTTTTGTCCTTCTGTTCATTTTGGATGCAGGTAGATTGCAGGGCTTTTCCCCAAGCGCTTCCAGGAGTAAAAAAAACAAAACAAAAAAGGTTGTAACTATCATATTATAGTAACGACTTTATAAGTCTAGTATGCATAACACTGCAACTGATATTCAGCTCCAACAAGGCCTTAGTTGTTTCATAGTATCTGACAGTTTTTAGCTTTTGCCACACTGAGTTGCACAATGATGACTCAGCGCTTCCGAGGGTATGAATCAGACATGTTGTAGAACAGATAAACAATTCTTTATTTTTTATTTTTTTAAATGGCATGCTAAATATGAGTTAATCACTTGGAGCAAACCTGTCTGATTTTATGAGATGTGTAGAAGAGGCTACATGGCTCCTGTGAAACTTGTGAGCATATTTTCAAAGATTGGCGGGACAGAATAGCTAACATAGTGAGTGCACTCTAAAAGAACTTCACAAACATGTTATGAACTGCAAACTGTTCAGGGTGAGTCCTTAATACTGTGGCACATTTACAATGGCATGGATGAGCATGTGTACTATGCTGGCTGTGAAACAAGTGACACATATTTGCACTTCCAGTCCGATGAAATATAAGGTAAAATGGGACTATATAATTCAGAAGAGAGGTGGGCAGAGAAGCGTGTGTGGGAGAGGAAGCAATAGCTGCTTCAAGTGTGATAAGGAACTATGCAAGAACAGACAAAGCGACACAAACGTGCAGCTGCACTCTTTCATTCCTGTGCTGCTTCATATCTGCTGATAACTATGTAGCAGTGATACAGAGGGAGGGAAAGTTTGCATGATTGATAGTGCTCAGTCAGTTACCCTCCCCCCGTCCTACTTCTTGACTAAATACTTATTCACACTTGTGGGAAAACAGACCAGGCTCTGGTTGGGGTATGCACAAAGACTCCAATCTCAAATCATTAGCCTACTTTCATGCATAGTCCAGAGAAATGGACTTTGACCCTCAATCTAGTAGGTGTGTTTGCTTACTCTGGTTACTAGCTGGAAACCACCACCAAGAGTTCACAGGTTTCTATTGTGAGGTCACTTTGTTTGTGTTTCAAGGGTCTGTTTCTCTTTCACATTCTTGTGCTTTTGGCAGGCCCAATGAGATGAAGTGGAGGGTAAAATGACTCCTTAAGCTCTGTTAACCCCATTACTAACTTCATGTGTAATGGTTTTGTTAGTCAGTATCCCTTGGACAGGCAGGAAATTAGTCACAGTTTGTTCATAAGAATTTTGTTTGACAATTTGAAGTCCTATTTTGGGCAAGGCTCTTTTTTGTTCACTGGGTTCCAGAGAAAGCTAGGTATAAAAAGGCATGATCTGTTTTATGTTGCCTTTAAAAAGCGGCAATTTTTCAGTAGCCCCGTTCTGTGTACCAAGCACTGACACAGAATGGGGGAACAAAATGGGCTTACAACTTTTTTGCCTTCTGAGGTTATATCAGAGCCATAACACAGCTGCGTCAATAGCCTGCCCTTTGCCGGGTTCCGTGTAACAGGAAAAGACAGACAAACGTAATGTCTTTGGGTATGATGCAGCACTTTTACGGACTCAGTGTAAATCTTTTTGTCCGTCTCCTGTATCACTCCTCTCTTTCCCTTTGTTCTGTCGCTCATTACACCGATCACTCAGCTTTGTCTCGCTTGATTATCAAGCGCACACAGTTTCGGTAAACATGAACATCGCTGACCAATGTGGCGTGGAAGGATGCCGATGCTCATTAGTTGTAGAGGAGAGCAGCCAAATACATTATTATAATGTTGTATAATGTTTAGTCAGCTGAACAGCATGCATTTGTTGCTTTGTAGACTTCGGAGAGTGTCGTAGAGATGGACAATAGCAGTCTATATTTTTTAAAAGCACTGTAGCAACATATATTTCCACTCTACTTGCTACTCCTGTCATCTGTGTTTAATTGTGTTCAAAAACATCATTATAATTACATTCATATGATGATCGGAAGTGGCAGATAAAGTGACTTTGGCTCGATGCATATTTTTGTGTGTCTGGAATGTGAGGTTATTTTATTTGGTGATATTTTGACTTATCCTCAGCTCCTTTGTTAAGAGATTTTGTTTAGGCTTGACTCTGCATTTAGTTCTAAAACTTCTTGGGAACATAATTGTTTTGGTGATGTCCATGTTTTTATAACAAGTTGATAGTTAAATTACAACCCCAATTCTAATGAAGTTGGGACGTTGTGTTAAACATAAATGAAAACAGAATACAATGATTTGCAAATCATTTTTAACCTGTATTTAATTAAATACACTACAAAGACAAAAAAAAATAATAATAATAAAAATACACTACAAAGACAAGATATTTAATGTTCAAACTGATAAACTTTATTGTTTTTAGCAAATAATCATTAAGAATTTTATGGCTGCAACACATTATGGCTCCAAATAAGCTGAGAAAGCTTACATCACCTTTTCTTTTAACAACATTCAATAAACGTTTGGCAACTGAGGACACTAATTGTTGAAGCTTTGTAGGGGGAATTCTTTCCCATTGTTGCTTGATGTACAGCTTCAGCTGTTCAACAGTCCGGGGTCTCTGTTGTCGTATTTTACGCTTCATAATGCGCCACACATTTTCAATGGGAGACAGGTCTGGACTGCAGGCAGGCCAGTCTAGTACCCGCACTCTTTTACTACGAAGCCACACTGTTGTAACACGTGCAGAATGTGGTTTGGCATTGTCTTGCTGAAATAAGCAGGGGCGTCCATGAAATAGACGTTGCTTGGGTGGAAGCATATGTTTCTCCAAAACCTGCATGTACCTTTCAGCATTAATGATGCCTTCACAGATGTGTAAGTTATCCATGCCATTGGCACTAACACAGCCCCATACCATCACAGATGCTGGCTTTTGAACTTTGCGTCCATAACAGTCCGGATGGTTCTTTTCCTCTTTGGCCCGGAGGACACAACGTCCACAATTTCCAAAAACAATTTTAAATGTGGACTCGTCGGACCACAGAACACTTTTCCACTTTGCATCAGTCCATCTTAGATGAGCTCGGCCCCAGAGAAGCCGGGGGCGTTTCTGGGTGTTGTTGATAAATGGCTTTTGCTTTGCATACTAGAGTTTCAAGTTGCACTTACAGATGTAGTGCCGACCTGTATTTACTGACATTGGTTTTCTGAAGTGTTCCTGAGCCCATGTGGTGATATCCTTTACATATTGATGTCGGTATTTGATGCAGCGCCGCCTGAGGGATCAAAGGTCACGGGCATTCAAATGTTGGTTTTTGGCCTTGCCGCTTACATGCAGTGATTTCTCCAGATTCTCTGAACCTTTTGATGATATTATGGACCGTAGATGATGAAATCCCTAAATTCCTTGCAATTGTACATTGAGGAACATTGTCCTTAAACTGTTTGACTAATTTCTCACGCACTTGTTCACAAAGAGGTGAACATCGCCCCATCTTTGCTTCTGAATGACTGAGCAATTCAGGGAAGCTCCTTTTCTACCCAATCATGGCACCCACCTGTTCCCAATTAGCCTGTTCACCTATGGGATGTGCCAAACAGGTGTTTGATGAGCATTCCTCAACTTTCTGTCTTTTTTGCCACCTGTCCCAGCTTTTTTGGAACATAAAATTCTAAGTTAATGATTATTTGCTAAAAACAATCAAGTTTATCAGTTTGAACATCAAATATCTTGTCTTTGTAGTGTATTCAATTAAATATAGGCTGAACATGATTTGCAAATCATTGTATTCTGTTTTTATTTAACACAATGTCGCATCTTCATTGGAATTGGGGTAGTACACTAATCTCATATGGTTCCACTTGACTAATTAAGACTTGTCTTAATTAGTTGCCATGGATACAAATGATGTGTAGAGTGTTAAGCATGTAAAGGTTATGAGTAAAGGACCGAGCACAGTTAGCCCATATTCGCCTGTCAGTCATCGTGTGGGCCAGGAACGTATTAACTAACTACACTCGCCACTTAGTTAGAACTAATCAATTTTATTTCGTCACTGTTTTTGTCCTCTTTATCGGAAATCCTCTTCATCGTTCTCTTTTAGAGGCGGCAGGTGGACAGAGAGAGGAAATATGAATTTCAAGCCAAAAGAAAACAGCATGAGATGCTTGTGTATGTGATACTTGCTCACTGTTGACTTTGTGCTCTCGGTTCTTCGTTCATTATGCATGCAGGGATTTCAGTTAGCCTAAATGGCAGGCTAGAGTCAGATGCTCCGTTCTGTCGGACTACCTGTGTGTTTGGAAGCGTGCGTATGCTTGCTTTTGCAGTAGTTAACTCTGGGATGAATCTTAATGGCCATCATTAACCCTTTCACCCTGCCTTATACACACACTGACACACATACACAAGAGAGCCTGTTAACCAGAATGATGTGGTCAGTAGAATGCTCTGAAATGAAGTGTGTGCATGCACGCTTGCGGTGTGTGTGTGTGTGTGTGTGTGTGTGTGTGTGTGTGTGTGTGTGTGTCGAGTGGCAGGTTGATGGGGGCAGATTGACACAATTGCTCTTTGAGGATCCACTCCGACACAAAAGTGGCTCGATGGAGGGAATGCATTGCTGGTGATCCTCCAAACATCAACCGCCCTCTCCATGTGAATAGCTTTCATCCTTTTAAATGAATATAAAATCTGTTATTTTTTTATTTTAACAATAGTTTTGCCAAGCTTTGTTTTATTGGAAAAAAAGTGTGCCAACTGCAATCCTTTCCAGAAAGCTCATTGAATTTGGGAGGATGGAGTACACTAGTTGGTTGCAACTCAACCTTTGTTGCAACCTTAATCAACTAAGGTCAAATGCCCATCGCTAGTCTCATGTGGTGTTACGCAGGATTGTGTTATGAGCTCTGATGTTTTGTGTGACTGTCAAATTGTGCTCTCCTGTTCCATTCTATTTAGGACCTGATTCAGCCTTTGTGCTATAACACTTCTCTGCTCATATGTTGCAGCATTGAGGTGGCAGAACCTGAGTTCAGAGCTGCTAAATTGTGGTTACATGATGCCAATGGCTTGAATCTGTCATTTGTTTGTGTGCACTTGTATGTGTACGCCCATCTGTTACAACCCCCTGTTAAACTCCTGCGGCACTAGTGCATATACGGAACACACACACAGGTTACAGCTGGGAGAATCCCCTCGCCGTTCCACCCATCCTCCTTCCTTCCACCTCCCTACAGAGCCTCAGGACTCGTCCAGGTGTCAATCTCCCCCCCACACCCTCTTTGCTCTTTTTCCACACTTGTCCGCCTTCTCTCCGTCTGTCCTCTTCATGTTTGACATGCTTTTGGACCAGCAACAGATTCCTCACATGCGGTGTGATAGTTGCTCAGGGTATAAATGAATGAGCCACAGGGAAGAACATGCAGACGTGACAGAAAGGTTTGACACAATTTGACCAAGTACCGTAATTTCTCGTGTATAATGCGCAGCCATGTATAATACACCCCCCCAAAGTTGACCTCAAAATTCTGGAAAACCCTTCTACCTCTGTATAATGCATTTTTACGATGCATGATTTCGCTTCTATCCATATGATCAAAACATGAAGTATTTTCTGTATTTTGTTTGATTTTTCAAAGAATTATTCTTAAATTAAGCACTTTATTTGAACACGAAATTCAGAGCCCTACTTTTATTTAGTAAATGAGAAAACACACAGTTGTGCTCATATGTTTGATTACCCGGGCAGAATTTGTAAGATGGCTACAATTCTTTAAAGAAAACATGAAGGGCCAGGCGAAAAACATTGTTTTATTTTAATGGGATTCAAATTAAACTGTCAAGCATTTCAGAAAAGCATTATCATCAAATAAAACATAACCATAAAGAAATGAATGATGGTTGTTGTACACTCATCAGTCATTTAAAAAAAGAATATTTCACAAATTCTGCCAGGGTATGTAAACTTATGAGCAAAACTGCATATTATGCAGTCATTCGTATCCCTGTCATATTGGAATGAAAGTGTACACCTTTCTCATAACCTCTAGATGGCGGCATGCGTTTATAAAATGGGAAAGTTTTTTTTTCATTTTCCCCTATACCTATGTATAATGTGCACCATTGATTTTTAACATGCGCATTATACACAAGAAATTACAGGATACAGTACAGAGTTTTGCTACATTTCCTCTGCCTGAAAGAAGGGTCAAGAGAAAAAAAACTCAGAAACTGAAGGTGAGAGCACAAATTTTACAGAGGAACCCACCTCCGAGTCAAACACAATCTGATGCAGATTGACTTCCAAGTTGTTCTACCTTCCCAATTTTTTTCTCAGGGAAAGAATAGTGTACAGCAGGCGTGTCAAACCTACGGGCCACGGGCCAGAACCGGGATAGTGGGGATAGAGAACACATTCACTGCTATTTTTCAATAAAAGTAACTGTTAATTTTGTCCATTGGAGGGTGCACTGACAATCCCTTACCAAAGTCGTATGGAAAGACATTTTGGTCACTCTGAACTCACTGCACTGCTCTTGTCATTGGTCAAATCGGCATCACATGGTTCACGGGCAACGTGACGTTACCGAGCGTCTCCATTTCCCCCATAAGCATGCAGTTAACTGCGGCGGCTTTGTCCAGTTTTGCCATTTTTAAGTGGATCTTTTTCCGAATGGTTTGCTGTTGCTGTACGCTGTTCCACTGGGCTGCATCATTTCCTGAGAAACCCACAAAGACGATATATTCTTTTTAAAACAAAAACAAAGTGACTTTCTTTTTTTAAATGTGGGGCTAATTGTTTCTTGATGGTAAGTAGTAGCTAGTCGCTGTCAGATATTGATCACATTCAATTGTTTTATATTGCTTTAGCTTAATTAACTCGTAATTAACTCATACTGGACTTATTTTCGTCTTGGCTGCGAGGATGTGTCAATCAAGTTTATTCAAACCAAGTACAGCACACAAACACTAAAAAGGCATGCATTTAATATATAATTGCATATTGGATTAACATAACGTTTTAGCCCCGCCCAAAAAATCCAGACAACTGAGATGGTGAAAAAGAGTTAAATGCTATCGCTCAACAATTCAGTACTAAATTGTTCTCATTCTTAGCACATTTTCAGCATTTACCTTCATATGTATTTATTTAGGGGGAAAAAAGTGGGTCTTTAAATGATTTCTTGATTGAACATGTCTGGATGTAATCAGGCTTGGGTGTGGTCACTGAAAATGAACCAAAAAATGTGGTTTGTCAGTTTATTCATGATTAAACAAGAGGTTCCGTTCCTTCCACACAGGTCCAGGTAGCTTTGAATAGTTTTTTTTCCCCCTGAGTAAATAAAATCACCATATAAAAAAAGCATTTTATGTTTATTTTGGGTATCTGTGTGATATTTAAATTTTTTTGAGGATCTCAAACAATAAAGTGGGAAAACTATGCAAAAAAAATAATTTGAGAAGGGGCAAATACTTTTTCACAGCACGGTATATATATATATATATATATATATATATATATATATATATATATATATATATATATATATAATACTGTATCTATATAGTATTGCTAATAACAAACTGAGTCAGTAAATTGTATTGTTCTCTGGGTGTCATCAGTCTTCCCTCTGGTACCGTTCTTTGATGGCCTCACAAATACATAAAAACTCAAGAAAAATCATGTTGAGTTATTCCTCTAAGATACTCACTGAACTGAAGTCTCACGATAATTGCTGGCGTCGCAGATAAGATGAAAAATAAGAAGTACGATAACAATATTGCAAAAAGAGTGGTAAAATAAAGAACCACCAAAGGAAAGAAAATACTATAAATAAAATAATAAGTTTTGTGCAGTTCCAGCTTCTATAAACCCAAGAGCTCTGAATACAGCTTATTAAGCAAAGACTGTGTGTGTGTGTGTGTGTGTGTGTGTGTGTGTGTGTGTGTGACAGCGTGGTTTATTGTAATGCACCTCAGTGGATGTGCCGCAATGATGAGACAGAGTTGGAAGTAGTTGTCGCACACACACAACCACACGCACAGACACACACACACACACTCATGCAGAGCAAAGCCAAGTTCTTTATTGTGTTACAGAGGGCAGCTTGTATCAGAGGGAAGGCAAGAGTGCAAAGAGAGAATCCAGAGAGTGAGAGACCACTTCATTGTGATTGCTCCAGTGGACTCTTGTTTTCAAACACAGCACCAATTTCTTTCTTTTCCCCTCCCTGTCCTACCTATTATTCCCCCCAAGCATATCTTGAGTGCAATTCCCCTCCAGTGTCATTGCCCCTCTTCATATATATGCTTACCAATTAGATTCAACAGATGACACAGAGCGATAGATGGAGCGACACAGATGGAGGAGGACAGAGGATAAAGAGCTAAGAGAAGTATACAAAACAGGGGGAGAGTAGGAGCCTGAAAGTGGGAAATGACACACATTGGCAGGAATAAAGGGGGCGAAATAGAATGTGACAGACAGATAGGAGAGAGAGATTGAATAGATAAATGAGATTTATCTATAATGAGATCAGCTTTAGTCTGCATGGCGGAATGTGCGCCATTCAGCCTTTCTGCTGTTACAGACAGATTTACCCTTTTAATACTCTAAACATCAGTGTGTGTTTGATACGTGGTGTGTATGCGTAGTGTGTAGAAGCTTTCTCTCCTCTAAATGCAAACTTAACTTATTCCAGCAGAGACGGGCTTCTCTTGATCATTATGAGCCACAATAAATACACCAAATATTTGGTCTGTCATTTAGGTCTCCTGCTGTTTACTTGGTCACATTTCCTCCGTATAGTTTTACTGTACAAGCTTACAAGCTTTTTATGTTACTGACCTCTATAACTATGTTATATTTGCATGGGACAACACTGAAGAAATTACACTTTGGTATCAGGTAGTCAGTGTTCAGCTCTAACACTTACATTCTCCTCAAAATATGTCAGAACCGATGTCAACAAAAGTGAGTACATCCTTAAGTCTCCAAATTGGGCCCGAAGTGTCAATATTTTGTGTGGCTGCCATTTTAGGGCACAGTAAATTTACATCATGTTATCATCATCATTTTATCCAAGCTTTACACTGTATACTTTACAGCTTGGCACAGACCAGTCTGTCATGTTGGCAAATACGGGCACCGAGCCTTGCACGAAAGGTGGGATACACCAGCGATTGTGCTTCATCGCAGATGTGTTGTCTACGAAAATAGAGTCTTCAAGTTCAGCTTTATTGACGAATGATGAAGCTGAAAATCCAAAGGTGATTTGTAAAACAAAAAAAACATCAAAACACTGCCTTAGTGATTTCCGTGATTTGTTTCTAAATGTATTCAACATGTTTGAAGATAAGTGCTGAAAACGTGCAAAGACTGAGAACAATTTCGCACTGAATTGTTGAGCTACAGTGTTATTCTTTTTTACCATTTCAGTTGTCTGGATTTTTTGGGCTTGGGCTTTGGCATGAGTTGGCATAGTTGGGAAGGGCCAAGAGCTATTTTTCACTATTTTGGAGGCTCATTTTATTTACATGGCAATTTTTAAAAAATTCATTCAAATTTGGCAGGCTCGTTAACAACACTCTTCTTGATGGTGTCTCAAATGTATAAGACATTTTATTTTCAATTGACAGGGCCTTTAATTGGTGATGACTGGGTTTGCTTTTGCGGAGAAAAACTAATCCTTTTCTAATAAGTAATCCTTTGCTCATTTAAGTGGGGTCAGTGTGAGTGGATTAGGGAAATAACAGTACAATTTAGAAGGCATGTAACTCCTGGACATTTGTGTAGAATTTCAAATTGTACAGCCTCAATGTTCCACTGTATTGCTTTGCTATGGTTTTTCATCGTCGGTTGAAATTCCTGTAATGTTGGATTATTTGGTTGTTATGGTTGATAATTTGGGTTGAGTAATGCTAGAAGTTAAAGCTAAGGGCAGAAGGTTAGTATTGGTAGGCAATCCCTAGATGCTATTTTCTTTAAAGTAAGATTGAAGCCAATGTCTTTTCACAGAGATACAACTACAAGCATGTTTGTTTATGGACATTGACTCTCTCTCCGAGTTCACTCCTCACACAGTCATATTGCCTCAGGCCAACACACACACATGCGCATTCACATCCGCACTCACATTGCCCACGGCTACGCATTCGGTCAAAGGAAGCTGCTTTTTGCTCTTCAAGTTGTTTGAGTGTTTTTTCCCCTCTTCCTACCGCCTTGGCATACCATCACACACACACACACACACACACACACACAAACACACATTTTCAGAGATATGTGCAGACTGACATGTACATTTTAAATCTTGGCTGTATAGACTTAATTCCTGTTGGCATGGCACGATGACACACAAAACACACACAGGCCCCCTTATACAGTACGCATTTGTGTTCCTAATCACCATACGGGGTAAAGAGTCCAAATCCTAATGCCCCCTGACATTTATTTTATAGGTTTGTGAGTATGTGTAGGCATAGTGCATCTATTTCAAGTTCCAAGGCAGAACCTTATCATAGACTGGACATGTTTTCGTTCATACTGTGCATTGATTTGAGCAAATTACACTCCCATCTCTGGGGCTCAAAGAAATGATTATCAGTGTTTCCTTGTGTCATCATTTCCTAAGAGGCAGAGAGAAGTGGACATTTAAAGCAGGTGATTTCTCACCCCCTGTCTTTCTCTCTCTGTTTCTGTGCCGCTCTAACTTGCTCACCCGGCATACAACAAAGCATCCTGTCCACTTGGATTACTTACATTAACATGAGCAAGAAAAAGACTGTGCTCTCCATTTGCCTGAGTATGCACTTCTGAGAAAGAGAATGACACTAACCCCCCCCCCCCCCCCCGACCTCCACCCACACCCCCACCCCCACCCCCTCCCCTATCTATGTGTCCTGCCCTGGCATGCGTCAACAACCTAACAGAGACCTGATTGTTGTTGTTCTGGAACTTGTGTCACAATCCAGAGTGGAACCAGCCTCTTCTACTTGGTAGATCAAGCAATGACTATGATTACAGAGGGTGGCAAAGATGCAAAAGACCCAGGGTTGGTTATGACTGTGAAGTGGAACTCAATGTGAATGATCAGGAGGTGGAGTGACGGACATTTAGTAATAGATTGGATTATGACAATGCAGCCAGTCTGTACTTGTTTTCCATTATCAAGGTCCACCAACAGTTCATGGAACAAACACAAACAGCGTTAATTACTTGGCACGTACTGTAACTCAGCTTGGACGTGCCACAATGGGCCGAGAGCTTGTGAATGTGTCAGAATGTCGAGGGAACAAAGGAAGATGGCAGCTTCGATATGTGCCAGATAACTATGCTAAGGACAGCAATGCTGTGGGAAAGTTAAGCGATCCAGGTTCAACTGTCGAATATCTCGTCTGCATGTTCATGTTTTCTTGGGGTAAAACCGTAATAAGGAAACAGTAAAGAAAAGTACTGTTTCTATGCCATTGTCATATTGAGCAGAATAGCTCAGCCTGGAGGATTTGGAGTGCACCTCAATTTATAATGTTTTTCTCTTTAGACAGCAACCTACTCTGAAAAATTAACAGCCCCTCTCATGGTTACAGCCAAGACATGTTCCCCATTTTCACCTCAATTGCTTCAAGACACAATCAGCAATCATTTCCACACAATCGCCCTAATAAATCAACTAATTATGCCCATCCCTCATCCATACAAAGTATAATTAACAATTGGAGAAGGTCCAGCGGGCAACATTGTGGTCAGCTATAACCTAGCATTTCTTGTTCAAGTCCTCAGTTTTCAAGTCATAGAAAAAATAGGTTATCCTCTGAATGTTTTACATGGAACAAAACAGGACAGAACTTCAGGGAACGCCAAACCACTGCAGTGTAGTAGTACTTTGCTGATAATGTTCAAGTGTCTGTGTCAAGGTCTTGGGGACCTGTGTATATGCACGAGAGATGCCCTCCTCTAGTTGTCCTTCCCTAATGGTAAAATGTAAAAAGGCCCCTGGCAGAGTCCATGTCTGAGAAGGAACCAGGACACAGGGTCTGATGTCCTGGGGCAACAGGCACAGGCACAATATCATCACTCCCCATGAAATGGACACATCAGTCCCATAGCTGCTCCTCCATTAAGGAATATTTTCAATCTTTTGGGTTTGTATTAAACTACACATACAACGTGCATCTATTCATCATAATTGTGTTTAGCAAATGATGAATAATGAACCCATTTAGTTCTGAATAGCATTCACACACATCACAAATAGTGAAGAGTTCTTCCAAGGCTGGGCGAAGATACTTGTATGACAAACAATGTTTTCTTGTGCAAGTCATTATATAGTTTTTTTTACTCTTTACGCTGCCATTTATATAGAGGCACCACAGAGCAATTCATGCGGTACTGTCCTCAAATCAATGGTATGGCTTCTCTGCCAAGGTCAGGAAACATTTTCTGCTTACAGGAGACAGTTGTGGCTTTCAGCTGAAAAACGTGCGATGGCCGTATCTACACAGCACTGACAAAGATATGAGTACATGTGCTTAACTGAGGGACTGGCGTCCTTGTTAATTGCACGTATGTGTCTTTCACATTTGGTTTCCATGGCACTTTCCTCTTTACAATGCTTGCAATTAGAACAACATTACAACTCGTTGCCCTTATCGCGCTCAATGCCTGATAATAAGAGTCTAGAGTGTTATTCGATTTAGAAAACGAACACTAGCAGCACGATGAATAAATGTGTAGTTACCAGAAGTGTGCTGACTTAATAAGCAAAGTTGAAATGTTAAATTTTCTTACTGCCAATGGGATTTGAAATTACCACACCATACTTTTCTTTACCATAACTGACTGTTAAGTCCAAGTCGATTGTAAAGGGTATTACCTCAAATAGTGGTCAGGGTTCCTTAATGTACTCAACTTGCAGTCAGTATCAGTCATATATTTGAAGGAGGACAGTATAAAGCAGTTCCCTATGGTAAACAAAGATAGGACATGTTAGCAGTGTGAAAGAAAGACCGAATCTTCCCTCATACACAACTAAAAGTCAAGGCCAGTGGTTTATGTGCATGCAGAGATTGAGACCTGCAACTGTCCACTTATTTATCTGACCATTAAGCCTCAAACCAGCCCATATATCTGTTTATTGGCCTTAATGACGACAGACCGAGACAAAGAAACAAAGCGGAAGGACACATTTAACAATACTGTCGGGGTGTGCATGAGCCTGAGGCGGTGCGCTGTAACCTGTGTTAGAAACCGGTTGAACTCATTCTAAGAGCTTTTGTGTTTCACAATGTGCACACACACAAGGCCACTCCCCTGTAGTCACCATACGGCAACCTGCCTCACCACTCGGCGCCAAGTCGTCATACTTTCATACGCTGACACAGGATTGTATCAAGGTGAATTAGTATCATTTGCCAATTAGAACTTCTCTCATGACCGAGCGCCGCAAAAACACCTTTAATGAATAGCTATGATCTTTCTACATTTATTTCTTCTGAATACTACATATACACGCGCATGCACACACAATCACACGTGCAGTATTTTCAGGTTATAAAACGTAATAACAGCTGTCCTCGGGCCACTTGCAGCTGCCGTAAAGAGATGACAACTCCCAATACTCATTTACCACATATATACACACACACTTTGAGCTAGAGGAGAGGGGGAGTCAAGAGCTTTGTATAGATCTCTTCACCCTTTTCCCCTCAAGGTCTCTTTTGCCCATGTATCATTAGTCTCATGTCCAAAGTGCTGTTTGACCACATTTTCTAGGTAAAGGTGACATAGCGCACACCCATATCCTTGCGCGCTACAAAATATGTGTTCTCCTCAGGCGTCATTCCAATATGTCTGACAATGTGTTAGTGATGGAGCCCGGTAAAATAATCTGAACACAAAGCAGTAGTTTTCACATTCCTGTATTTCCAAGCATGTTCTGTTCGCAACAACTTGCTACAAATTAAGCCTGGCAAGACGATCATTCTCAAGTTCAATGAAAAGATAAAACTATACTTGTCTCACACAGCGCTCACTAATTAACTAACTAATACAACTCATTAATAAATTCAAAATAATAAAGCTAATTAACTAATTCACAAATTTCAAGCTATATCGTACAATATCACAGTTCACAGTTCAGCAAGCATCAAACAATTAACTCTAAATTAGCATTTTAGCTTTTTGATTGGCTTTTTTTTGTTACACTGATTTCTCAAGAAGGCATGGCCTCAACAAGTTTCTGTTTAGAATAAATGTGCAATCTATATGTGTTAAAGCCGTATTTTGTTTTCTCTGCTTTACAGTGGTTACCTTCATTTCACACTTGTGTAACAATGTTTGAAAAATAAAGACGTGTGAGTTGAATCAACTTTGCATAAAACCATCATCATTAAAGATTGTTTTATTGTTTATGTCTTATAGTTAATGGTGGTGTACTTATTTTTACACTTGTATGGATGTTAAGTAGCTTAGAATATTACTTTAAATGAATTTTCATGGAATCTTATGAAAAATAGTCGTGTATCATCCAGAAACAGATTGTGTTTTGACCGTACGTCGCTAATGGCCAATACCTACTGTGGGAGTAGTGTTCTGTTAAACATGACTTTTCAGTGTTAAATACGACTTTGCAGTGTTAGATTTGACCTTTCAGTGTAATACACACAACGGTAAACAGTACATGTATGCAGACATCTAACCTTGTCTTTAAAATAGGTTTATTCCGCATACCATTTTAAGAAACAAGGTCTGTCCGTTTGGGACATCCAATTGGATTTTTATTTGTGTGCAACCCTACCACTGCCAAGTATGACATCCAAACAGAAATTATTGTGTTTAACTCAGCAGACCCCTGGTGAGATGGTTCTTGTCTGGCCGGCTTATCTTTTTCAGTCCCTCTTGTATTTGTTGTCTTTGTTTTTGAGCATCTGAGGTTTCTACAACTGCGTTAGATGCTCTTTGTGCTCGGAGTGAAAAGTACATTTCCAGCAGGACTCTGAATGCTATCGTTAGCTATCTTTTGTTGTGAGACAGAACTGTGTCACAAACACAGATAAAAGCGCTCATCTGACACTATAGCTTTCATGTTTAGGGTTATATATAATTAATTTTTTAGCGGTCTCACAGGTCCAACAAACATTTGTTATTTTTGGTGCACTTTCCGCTTTTAAGTCTAAGATTGTATTAGTTATGATTTCATGTATCTACTGTCCCCCCACGCCCCAGACCCCCACCCCATCTCCGCCACTGTCCTGCTCTCCAGTGTTCGTGCTGTTTCAGGTTATTCTTTGTATCTCGGTGTGGAAAACCGCTTTTGGCTGGGCATGGTGAACAACAGAAATGCTTCTGCTGCACAACCACAGGATAGACTAAATCCCACCCGCTGTTCGCCCTGTAAATTTGTCAGCTTTTGGACCAACTTTCCGGTCAATTGGAGGGGTCAGCCAGTCAATTCAGTGTGTCGCCTGTCTGCGTGACTGGCTCAGCTAGCTGATTCTGATTGAATTGATATTTTTCTCCTGATAGTGGGGATTGTCCTCAACACACGTTTCTCATAACTTACCTCTGCGTACCCCCCACATCCCATCATTTTCCTCTTCCCACTTCCAGTTATCCCGACTTACACTGTATTTCAATTTGAGTGTGTTCCTGTCTGTGTGGGTTGGCATTTAATGTGCGTTTGTTCTGCGCTTATCTCATCCACTGCAGGCTTGCTTTTCAGTCCAAAACCTCAGCTCTGGCCCAATTGGCTTAAGAGACTGACTGCACCCTGTCCGCTGAGTGATTGGCCCACTCAAATCTTCTGCATTATATTGTCGTATTCCCCTGGTAATTCACCGGTGAGCATGCAGAAAGGTTTGGTGTAGAGAAGATGGATCAAGTAGATTTTATAGCCCCTTCTTCACAGAGGTCTTGTAAATCCATACCTCCAAGTGTGTTCTTAATGCAAAACCCAGCATGGTGGGATATTTACGGAACTGTGTGCGCTTCCAAACAGTGACACAGAATCCAGAGTTCAGATAATTAGCTGCATTACGACATCAGCACCGGTTTTGATGTCTGGTGACAAGTAAAGAATACTGGTTGGGTAGCGGCAGTTGTTTTTTTAGAGCGGGAGGAGTAAATGTTAGGTGTTTAATTTCCTATCCCTGTCTAGGTGTAAGATTGTAAATAGACCCCCATACAATATGGACCCCACTGTCCATTTTATGCAGCACAATATGTACCACCCCTTATAATATGCACTGAAATGATAAAAAATAGTTTTTTATTATGAACATGACAGATACTGAATAACAATAGAGCTTTTCTAAAACACTGTTTTAAGGATACACACCTGTAAGAAATGGTTTGGTGTATTTCCTCATCAAGAACATTATCATTTTGGGGATACATATTTTACTGTGGGGTGGGGGGTTCATATTTTGCAGTGGGAAATAGACCCAGTGGTCCCCATTTTACTGCGGAATATGGACCTCTGATCAATTTTCAGGGGCGGTCAATATTCCATACTAGATCAGCATTGGGAAAAGTTGTGAAAATGCTCGCATTTACTGGCAGCGTAAAGGGGGCTAATATCTCCAGTTACCAAGCATTGAACAATGCTATTGTATCCATCAAATGATGCCGTCCTGGTCCAAAATCTCTCCCCAGTGTGTGACTAATCGCGCAATGATCATTTACCGATGAATTACAATCACTATTACAGCGCATAGATACGTGTGAGAGATAAGTCATGAAAATGATTGCTTCCTGGGTTGTTCCTGTTCTTCTTGAAACGGTAAAAACTAACGTCGGTCCCGGCTGACTCAGTCAGTCAGCATTTTGAGGTCAAGGGTGCGGTAAAGGGGAGGAGGGAAGTAGCCGGTTCAGACATGTCGTTTGGGGATTTCGGTACTAAATTACCAGCTGTGCTCTCAGTTCTGAGAGCAGAGCTGAGTGCTGCCAAAGGACTTAATCGTTACCCCCCTCCTTGCCCCGTTTGGAATCACACACATTGACATAGCTTCTGATCCTGGAGTTTTATAGGCTCGTTTTTTAAATGATTCCGTCATCTACTCACACTTTGCTGTGGTGGCAAATGTTTACCATGTCATGCTTGACAGAAGACTCCATCATGTCAGATTTCACAATGCCCTCCCGTATTTTTTTAGTGAGCTGTTGAGTGAGCACTTCTAGTTGCAACACATATACCACACTGATTAGAGACTGCATGTGGGCAACTGGGCTAAGTGTCTGGTGAGGAGGATGGCTCAACTTTCCTGAGAAGGCAGTGAAATCTGACTCCCTCTGGACTTTTGGGTGAGCTCACTCACGGGTAGCAAGGCACCAAGGGGAGGGGTGGTAAAGATAAGGCTTAGAGTGGTTTCCAATCTTTTCTTGCCTCTTCCGCACCGAGAACTGATAGAGGCGTTACATTTCCAGCTTCAGAGAGCCAAGTAATAGTGGCTTTTGTGATTGACAAGCACTTCTCCATCTTCACCTCCCTACTGGGTTCCCGCACCTTATCTATCCATCAGTCAGTCAGTCAGAAGTTTGAAGTCGCTTAAATGTTAGCATAAAAAGGGAAGAACAGTTGTCGAGAGCGGTGACTATCTCAAGGAGACATACTAGAAGTTGTGCACCCCTCATGGACTGTGTTTCACACACTAGGATTTACCACTGATAAATGATACTGTAAAATTAATCCCAACAAAGGTTTGACTGTTGACTGTTAAGGTAGCTTGACAGAGATTGAATAGGTTTAACTAGAACGGAGTTCAGAGCGCAGACCTTCACCAAGGCCCTAGTAATCGTCATTTGGATCAGCACCAAACTGTGCACCGTAAAAGATGCCGGAATTTTGCAGTCGTGCATTATTCACCAGGAAATGAAGGACAACGTTAACAATAGTGGGGGAAGGGTTTGCCAAACTTCCCGACAATAATGGTTAAGTAGTGTGTTCAGAATCCTGTGAGAAATGAATTGAATTTGATTTATAGTTGATTTTTTTTATAACCATACATTGTTTATCTTTAGAGATACAGTATCATCAGTTTTTGATGAGTTCATGCCATTTTTTTTTTCCAGAGTTGGAGGGCTGAAAAGAATTCCCAATAGGATGACTTTTCATCCACTTATTTATTTGAAAGATGCAAGAAAGTCCAGAAAACATCATTTGGGATACAATCTTTTTGTCAATATGCATCCATTTCTGGTTCTGGTTGATGTTTAATTTTCTTTCTTTAAAATTTTTTTAAAAAAAACATGACATGACCAGCCTGTCTTGAGTCATGGGTGTCATTAGATATAATGCATGTGAAAATGTGTTTTTGTGTTATATTTATGTTTTTATATATATTATATATATGTTTTTTAATATATTTTGTATGTGTTAGAAAGTTATTCCATGATCTTTGACTTGAAAATGTTTTGTGTCTTCTGGACACAGTTTTATACGGTATGTAACAGAATGTTTATTTTTCAATATTTATTTTAGCTGTGTAAGTCTAGTCTGGTAGCCTTATTAAGCACAAAATACAAGGTTAACTGGGCTTTTTATATGAAAAGAATATAAAATAATTGTTTTAAGCTAAAAGAGTACTACCGTATTTTCACGACCATAGGGCGCACCGTATTAAAAGGCGCACTCTCGGTTACGGGGTCTATTTCTGGATTTAACACATTCATATGGTGCACCGTATTATTGGGCGCAGGCATGGTCAAACATATGCTAGCTTAAAACATACGGTAGCATGCATGCACGCTAAAACAATGTTTTTAAAAAGGGAGCGGGAGCAAAACTGAGTTCGGTTGTACTTTATTGAAGTATTTAACAATCTACTCACGTTATTTTTTGATCAATCCTCATCCACATATCCATCAACGTCCTCATCGTCTGTATCCGAAATGAACAGCTGGGCAAGTTCTCCATCAAACACGCCAGGTTCGAGTCAGCCTCGTTGCCGTGTGAAAGCTCGAAAAACAGTGCAAGCAGACACGTTAGCCCCAGCATCCACAATCCATTCACAAATTGTGGCGGAACTCGCCCGGCGCTGCCTCCTAGTTAGTGAAGCTGTGTTCGCCATCTGTCATCCATGGCTCCCACGCCGCTCACTTCAGTTTGAACGTCCTGTTTACACGGATGTCCAGCGGTTCGTCAAGCCTCCCGGAATGATGGCAATCCCCGAGTTATTGCACTCAGTCGAATGGTGACTTGAGATGCTTCTCCCGGCTGTTATTTGCTCATTAATCCATTGCTCGAGTTGGTCTTCCAACTCGGGCCACCTCGCCTTGTTTCTGCGTTTTGTTTTTCTTTTTTTTCCCGCGGAAACCCAGCTTCGTCTTCTTGACTTAGCAAAGCTCGTTTTCCTGTTTCCTCCACTTGCGAACCATGGATTCGTTGATCTTGAATTGTCTCGCGGCTGCTC
This sequence comes from Phycodurus eques, assembly GCF_024500275.1. NCBI lineage: Eukaryota > Metazoa > Chordata > Actinopteri > Syngnathiformes > Syngnathidae > Phycodurus > Phycodurus eques. The sequence continues at coordinate 10,031,890 of NC_084542.1, forward strand.
GATTCCCATGTTCCTCCGCGTAACTGATAGCTTGCAGTTTAAACTGTGCTTCGTAAGCGTGTCTCTTCGTAGGTGCCATTTTTGGGGGTCCTTAGCCAAACCGATGTTGTTTTGCACAATGCACACCCCGTAAATGTTCAGTTAGTCAGTCAGTCAAGCGGTTAAAAAAAAAAAAAAAGAAAACACCCCGGCGCTATATACCTACTGGCGGTGTGGCTTTAGCCTCCTACTTCACGCAACCTTCCCCTGTCCTCAGCCAAAAATCAAGCGGAGCGCTCATCACGCAACAACATCTATAGATGTTGGAACTCGGTGCACACATAAGGCGTGCCGCATTATAAGGCGCCCCGTCCATTTCGGAGAAAATTTTAAGACTTTTAAGTGCGCCTTATGGTCGTGAAAATACGGTAGTTCCTTAGTATGCACTGGCATAGTGGGCTTTCACACATAGTGAAGTACTGTTTAAAAAAACAATCAAATCCGTGTTCCGCAGGCTATAATACAACAATTTAGATGGCTTTTCACCCATTATTTTTCAATCCAGAGCTTAATTAAGTCTTGTGAACTCCATAATGTGGTCGCTCACAAAGGGCTATTGTGACATCAAGCAATAGTTCCTCAAAGCTTTGTGGTAATTATTTTGATGACAGGTCATTAGGAAGTTTTGTTCACAGATCAAGCATTTGCGACATGTCCTACATTCACTTATTTACAGCCTTATTGAATAACACTATTCAATATATTTTTGTCAGATGTTGAAATGGCAACAGGCGGCGAACGAGGTCATGGTTGTCCTAAATAAAGCACCAGTCTGTGCAAGCTTTTCATCAGTTTATTGCAAATAATGATAATAGGTGCTGCAAATTGCTTGAATTTTTTTAGAAAAATGGCATTAACCCCAAGAGAGTAACAGGGCGAGGGGAGGGACGATAGTCGAGGGTGGAAGGACAGAAATTGAAAACACACATTTGCTCTGTTACTTTCAATGGAAACTCCTGAATCAGCGGAATACACACATGTACACTTGTGAGCACACACATCTCAGATTCAATTACAGCATTGTGAGATGAAGGGGAAATTCTTCAGCCTTCAGCATTTCCAATTAAAGTACAGCTCTGTATTTGGCTGTGCGACTGCATGGCCAGCGTGTATGGTTAACTGGCGAGAGGTGTGTGTTTGTGTGTCTGTGTGTGTATGGGTACTGGCTTTGATGCCACTGTGCTGCAAGGGCCACTGAAGCGTGACACAGAGAGACAGACAGAGAGGAGGGTGTATGTGTTAGTGTGGGTGTATGTCTGCCTCTCTGATGTCACCTTGTATCATTTCAGGTTAATTTCACCTATTCTCAGACAGGGATGGAGAACAAAAAAGCAAATATGACACATAGCAAATGATAAAATGTAACTTTATTAGCATCCTTTGCAGTCAACATCTATTAACGGCTTCTTGGTAAATGCAAAACAAGCAAAATCAAAAGTACTCATCGTGGGATTACCGTACATGTCTGAGGAAGGATGCTGTAATAAAATGTATCATGAAGTGATGGCACACGTAAATATGCTGAAGCAAGATTTTTGCATGACATCATGTTGAATTGTGACCAGCGATTAGCTAATAAAGCAGTCTCTGGCTTCAGTCTTATAGATAAAATGTGTTGTTGTCTTCGAACCTAACCTCTAGCAGCAATGGAACAGATGAAATTAAACTGTGGTATATTACACATTTCTTCAGTAAATAGCTTCCATTTTAAATATGTGATGCAGATGGTGTATATTGTTTTCACTTAGAGTAACTGTGGAAGAGAGGACATGAATACCAAAAGCAAAATATAAATGAGTCTCAATTTAACAGGTTGCTCTTTAGATGCACTCTTGAAGTTTCTCTAAATTCAAATAGGATTAAGTGTAAATTCTGGAACTTTAGGAGAGCACTGTAATGCAGTTTCAAGTGATATGACATTGAATGCTTAAGAACGTCTTACATAATGCTCCAATGTCTCACCATTTGCAAGCAGCTCTGAAGTGTATCACAGACAGATTAAGAAAAACTGTTCGCTGTATGCTTATGTGGGTGGCCAAAAGTCAATTTTTGTATCTGCTGGCATTCAAGGATATTAAGACCCCGTTTATTGGGGGGAGTGGCATGGTTTAAGAAATCCGACCGACAACCCGTAAGTTAAAGGCCACATTCTTAATCATGGCTGCTCTTGTTTGATTATAGTAACAGAAGCCTTGATAAAATTGCAAAGATACAGTGGGTACGGAAAGTATTCAGACCCCCTTAAATATTTCACTCTTTTTTATATTGCAGCCATCTTGCAGCCATCTAAAATCATTTAAGTATTTTTTTTCCCTCATTAATGTACACACAGCACCCCATATTGACAGACAAAAATAAGAAAAACTGAAATATCATACAGCCATAAGTATTCAGACTCTTTGCTGTGACACTCATATATTTAACTCGGGTGATGTCAATTTCTTCTGATCATAAGAAGAAATCTTCTTCTGATCCATAATCCTGAAATGGAAGACGTTTGGGACGATCAGAACCCTTCCTAGAGCTAGCCGTCTGGCCAAACTGAGCAATTGAGGGAGAAGAGCCTTGGTGAGAGAGGTAAAGAAGAACCCAAAGATCACTGTGGCTGAGCTCCAGAGATGCAGTCGGGAGATGGGAGAAAGTTCTAGAAAGTCAACCATCACTGCAGCCCTCCACTAGTCTTTATGGCAGAGTGCCAGACGGAAGCCGCTTCTCAGTGCAAGACACATGAAAGCTCACATGGAGTTTGCTAAAAAACACCTGAAGGACTCCAAGATGGTGAGACATAGGATTCTCTGCTGTGACGAGACCAAGATAGAAATTGTTGGCCTTAATTCTAAGTGTCATGTGTGGAGAAAACCAGGCACTACTCATCACCTGTCCAATACAGTCCCAACATGGTGGTGGCAGCATCATTTTTCAGCTGCAGGGACAGTGAGACTGGTTGTAATCGAAGAAAATATGAATGCGTCCAAGTACAGGGATATCCTGGACAAAAACCTTCTCCAGAGTTCTCAGAACCTCAGACTGGGCCGAAGGTTCACCTTAAAAAAAGACAATGACCCTAAGCACACAGCTAAAATACAGAAGGAGTGGCTTCAGAACAACTCTGTGACTGTTTTTGAATGGCCCAGTCAGAGCCCTGACTTAAACCCAATTGAGCATCTCTGGAAAGACCTGAAAATTATTTTATTTTACTTTTTCAAATCTGGGAGTGCAATTTTGGGGGATCTCACCCTTAACACCCTTATATATACCCTGCAGTCAATCACAGGACAACAACAAACAATGAATCACTCTCACATTCACAACCATCGGCAATTTGGTCTCTTCAGTTATTCTAAGAAGCATTTTTTTGGAATGTGAGAGGAAGCCGCAGTACTCAGAAAAAACATCCATCCGAACACCGGGAGAACACTTTAACTCAACACGGAGTTGTTCCAACCGAAATTCCATTCAATTTTAACTGTGAGGTAGATTTGCTAACCACGAAACTAATGTGCTGCCTACGCACGCTCATGTATTTTCTTATTTTGTCAACTATAGCCAATTCCCTCTTCTAAATCTTAGTTCGGCTACCTCATAAGCGTGATCCAAGCCAATTATGAGCTATTAACATGGTTAACACACTTTGTTGGAGGCTCCCCTGGGGTAACCTAGATAGATCCATGTTTCTGGAACAGCAAAGCACTTATGTTTGACTGTTTGGCTTTTCGGAGGTGGGGGTCATTCACAAATAACTGGGAAATCATTTTGAGTGACAGGGACAAATGTGTCTGCTGCCATTCAACACTGCAACCGTCCTTTGTCACTGTGCATGTGTGTGTGTGTGTGAGTGGGTGTGCGTGTGTGTGTGTGTGTGTGTGTGCATATTGCCCCCTCTGCCCTTGAACCTTTATCAAATTTCTCTAATTATTTTATTATGCAAATGAGTCACCATTATTTCATTAGCTAGGCAGCCAATCACAGAAGCTGATTAGGAAGTGATTAGCATGCAATCGTTTTCTCTCGCTCAGTGTCCTTGTGAATGGAGTAATAGGCAAGGGACATAATGACCCATCTGGATACAAGTTCGTGCTTGTACTTTAAAATTTGCTCAAACCTGTTCTGTATTGCATACATGTTGTTTAAATAGACCTTATATTTACATAAAATAGATGTCATAGACTTTCTTTTGCCTTCCAGGGAATTATAGTGTTGTGTCATTCAGTTTCAGTGTTGAGTTTCACTGAATGTGTCTGATTGTTCACTACCAGCATCAAACGGCAGACAAGATTAACATGTACATGATAAATATAACGGGCCCCCGCTTGTAAAGTATAAGGTGGTGGGAATTTACCTCGTCAATCCCACGCCATCTGGTATTTCTCTTTACCCATTGTGTTCCAATTTGAAGCGCTTAAAGCACACTTTTGACATACACGCCTTCTCATGTAGTATTACATGTAACTATATAACATGAGCTTTCCTTTAACTGCGGTTGAAGTGCAGTGTTGTGTTGTCATGCTAAGTTGTGTTGTGTAATTTATTTAGACAGGTAAAACACCTTTGTATTATGGCAAAGTTCTACATCAAAACCATAATAATAATATACAGTACAATACTACAATTTTATGAGTCCTTATATAATTTAATAATCTTATTTTTTCTAAGATAACTGCCAATGATTTCTGATTTTGTTTGTTGTTATAAAGTTGCTCTTTATAAATAAGTTATCATGATTTTTCTCATGCAAGTTTCAAAAATGTTGTTCAGGATACATTTGTATTGGACTGCCATCACATTAGTGCATTTACGATTGTCTTTACAGTTCTAACTCTGTCCTTTACCATTATGGCAATAATTTTCAATCATCCTTAATTTTTAGAAAAAAAGGATTTCAAGGATGGCTGTTTCATGTTGGGAGACATTTATCCATGTGAAACCAAGACATCATAAAATTTTCTAAAATAGAAAAAGTTTTTTTTTACGAGTGTCTTTTATCGAATTATATGAAAATTACCCATATACAGTGCATCTGAACAGCATTCACAGCACTTCACTTTATCCACGTTAGTATGTTAGTCTTATTCCAAAATTGATTAAATTAATTTTCCCCCTCAAAATTCTACACACAATACCCCATAATGAAGGGTACAGAAAAAAAATTTCGGTTGCTTTGAAGGTCCAATAAGCACAGTGGCATGCATGATCCATAAATGAAAGATCTTTGCAACCACCAGACTCTTCTAAACTAAGCATTTGGGGGAGAAGGGCCTTATAGGAGGTGACAAAGAACCCAGTGGTCACCCTGTCAAAGCTAGAATGCTCCTCTGTGGAAAAAGGAGAACCTTCCAGATGGACAACCATCTCCCCAGCAATTGTATCAGTCAAGCCTGTATGGTAGGGTGCCAAGATGGGAGCGACGCCTTAGTAAAGGGAACGTGGTAGTTGACTTGCAGTTTGCCAAAGATCCCTAAAGAGACCATGGGAGAGAAAATGATCTGATCTGTTGAGACAAAGATTGAACTCTTTGGCATGCCAGATGTCAGGTGTTGAGGAAACTCGTTACCTGGCCATACCATCCCTACAGTGAAGCGTGGCAGTGACAGTATCATGTTGTGTGAATGTTTTTCAGGAGCAGGACTCGGAAACTAGGCAAGATTTAGGGAAAGATCAATTTAGCAATGTACAGAGGCATGCTGGATGAAAATCTGATCCAGAGCACTCTTGACCTTAGACTGGGGCGACAATGACCCTAAGAACACAGCCACAATGTCAAAGCAGTGCCAGCTTCAGGACAACTCTGTGAATGTCCTTTGGTGGCCCAGCCAGAGTCCAAACTTGAATCCAATTGAACATCTCTGGAAAGATCTGAAAATGGTTGTGCACTGGCGCTCTCCATCCAGCCTAATGGAACTTGAAAGCTGGCGTCAAGACGACGAGCAGAAATGCCCAAAGAGAGCTGTGCTAAGCTTGTGGCATCATAGACGAAATGGCGTTTGAGTTTGTAATTGCTGCCAAAGGTGCACCAACAAAGTGCTCAGCAAAGGCTGTGATAACTTTTGATAATATCTTTGATTCCGTACCGCTTATCCTCACTAGGGTTGCGGGTGTGCTGGAGCCCCAGCTATTTTTGGGCAAGAGGCAGGTTACACCCTGAACTGGTCGCCAGCCAATTGCAGGGCACATATAAACAAGCCATTCATACTCACATTCACACCTATGGGCAATTTAGAGTCTTCAATTTACCTAACATGCATATTTTTGGGATGTGGAAGGAAACCGGAACACCCGGAGAAAACCACACAGGCACGGGGAGAATATGCAAACTTCACACAGCCGAGGTCGGACTTGACAACCCGGGTCCTCAAAACTGTGAGGCAGATGTGCTAACCAGTCGCTCACCGTGCCGCCACGTTTGAAAATATGCACATGTAATTTCGTACTTTTTATTTTTTAATCTAAACGCATTAAAAAAACGTGGTTATTATGGGGTGTAGAATTTTGAATAAGGCTGTAACATAAAATGTGAATAAAGGTTGCTCTGAATACTTTCCAGATGCACTGTAAATACCTCTCTGATAGTGCTATGTTTGGTTCCAATAGACTGTGTGGCTATACCTTATAAAGTAACCATTGGAGGCACATGTTCATGTCTTGTAACTCCTCAGACTCAAACCTATACAAGGTTAGTGATGTCCACAGGCACTTACTGTTAACTATGGACTCAAAGCTTGACGTGCACACTTTGCTGTTTCCACTCATGCAGAGAATTACCAGACAGCAAGATGTAAACTGACGCACACACGGTGAGAGGGGAAAAAAAAGTCTTGTAGTTACGCACACCCCCACATACACATACTTGCGTTTCAAGCATCTGCAGAATTAGGTCCCAATTTAAGTATGAGTTGAAAGCAAAAAAAAAAGTGTGTTGTCAGTGCTGCATTACATGCCCTCTGCACAAAGTGACATTCTCCACGAGGTAACTCGCTGTGACAAAGACTTAACAAAATTGAACGGAACTGGACTAAAATACACGGACTGGTTTTTACGAAGCGCGCCAAGAGGAATGTGATCCAATGCGTCTCCGAGGCCATGAGTCACAGCCAGCCATACACCCAGCAGCCGAAAAGAGTCACTTATTTTGACTTTAACGTGTTTCTCCTGCGGCAGCCGCTGTCTCCTCTTGGTCTCCCTCTGTAGCTCCCACTCAAATCAGTGGGGAATCTCAAGGCCTGTCGTTTTGCTCTCCGTCATGGCATGCAGCAGTTCGCTCTAGGACAAAGGTAGCTGTAGCGCTTACCTAATACTTAGATGTTCATTGCTGGAAGTGCTGGTTGTGTGTCATCGCGACTTGCTCTTGAATGCATATATCAGATTTCACTTGTAGTTTTGGATATCAGAGGGGCATGTGTAGTTTAGAATACGTCTTTGTTACGAATCAATCCATTCATCCAATTCTTATACTGATTGTCTTCGTTAGTGTAGCGGGTGAGCTGTACCCTAACCCAGCTGACTTGCGGTACACCCTGGACTGGTCACCAGTTGTAGGGCATACTAAGCAAATCATGGGGCTTAGAAAAAACATTTTGCATCTAGTGAGGAAACAATTCAATCAAGACTTGTCAGTATTGTTTCCAATTTCAGTATAGGACAGCATGTCATTTCAATGAACAAAAGAAATGAATGGCAAACCCTCCAGTGCAGTGTGTTGACAGACCTCTGAAGAAGAAACATGGCCTCAAATCCTCCTGTCATAATCCAGAGTTTTAATTTAAAATGGTAGTACTGTGACAACAGGGCACCAGAAAGTGAGATGGTTTGGGTTGGATACATTGGGAGACTTGACAATGGAAATGCACGAAAATGCACACCAAATGCAACCTACCTTCTACCAACGTTATAATTGCAAAGAAAACTTAGCAATTTAGACAGCTTTAATGTGAAATTGTTAAGATCCTTTGCATGTATTTAAAAAAAAAAAAGTTTTTTAATCTTGTGCTGAACAATGGATCATTGCGATCTGGAGAGCTAAAGTTATTAGTCATGTAGTCATTAATCAGCTGCCGTTTGGTTTCCTGGTTTATTAAACCAAATTTTGGATGGCAACATTTAAGTCTGTTTCTTTATTTTGTGTCACTTTTAATATTATATAGTAACTTTTGAAGTGATTATCATGATAATGTAACTCTTATCTGGTGTTGACGTATTGCAGCTCCTCTGTCCAATAAGTCAAGAGGAGTCATCTAATCTTGGTCCCCACTAACAATTAGAGACTTGTATCAGATGGTACTTGGCTTTTCTTTGTAATATGCCCCAGAGCCGTGTTATTAACACAAACCATGCATGGCTGCAAGGACAATGAATCAGATGGCTGGTTTGAAATCAGTGTGCCATTCCTATCAGCACATTGCTGGTACAAGTCGTGTATCATCACAAGTTGATTGGATCTGCTGGCCACTAGGGACAGGAAGTGTCTCTCTGTATTAGAGCAACTTCCTGTTTAGGGGGGGCCCTGTAGCAGCCAGCTCACACGCGCGTGCCCAAAGGTGGTGGTGATGGGCTTAGATGATCCGCTGAAGGTTGAGTCAGGGGTGATTCTGCCTAACCTTGATGGATGACTGTTGGAGCTCCCACTCCTGGTGCTTTATTAATCACCTCAGTCCCGTGCATAGAAAGATTAAATGGCATAAACCTTCGAATGTTTTTGTAAATTCCTTAAAAAAAAATGAAAAAAATAAATTCCATTTCTTATTCAAGCTAAAAACACATTTTAATGAGAGCCTGTGTAATTCTTACCATTTCTCTGTTCCCCTCTGGCATACCAAATGCCAAACATTATGGTCTCTCTTTTTCCATCCCTGCGTTTAACTCATCTTGTTTCTATTCCCTGTTGCAGGAAGCTGCACGTTTGATGAGGGCTTCTCCCAGTGTGACTACCAACAAGATCCATATGACGACTTTGACTGGACACACATCAACACACAGGAAGTGCCTTACGTATCCCCATACCTGCCCAAAGGTGAAACTGTTGATGCTGGAATGGTTTTCAAAATGGCATTCATAATGGCCATGATTAACAAAAAATATAATGTAGTCCTTTCATTACAATTTTTTTTCTCAAAGATTTAATCCAATATCTGTAATAGTCCGGCAAATTGACCTTTAAGAATTAGGTCCATTGCAAGGAAATGATTGATTAATCATGTCTTGAAACAATTTGATGTGTATGATAAATACATAAATACCTAAAAAATGGAGTGGAGTACTTAGCTGCAAACGAGAGGCATTGATTATTTTCAACAAATATTCCCTGTCTGAAGAACAACATGGCATCAGCCAGGGGAAGTTGTGCTACATCCACGCAAACTATCATTAAAATAAAGAATATATATATAGTATGTGCAAAAATAATTTTCTGTAGTATTTTCTGCAACTAAAATAATATAAAAATTATATGTCAAAAAATTATGAATTGATTGCTAACTTTCCTCATAGTCAATCAAGGAGGTTTAGCTCCTCGATCGGGTGGCTCAGGCAGGACTGAGTCGAGTTTTGCACCCTGAATCTCAGAACTGTGTAGGTGATGTACTAAGCACGAGCCTAGATTAGTGCCTAATTTGGAGTAAGACCTATGCAAAAAAAAATTTTTTTAATGTGGTATATATATCCATTTTAAATGATGAGCTGCAATTAACTGAGAACTACATAATTGAAAAGGCAGCAACTTTTCTCCATTTACAAATATATTAAGCTATTTGCTGGCCATCAAATGCAGCAGGAGGCATGACTGATCATAAGAACATCCAAAGTGACAGCTTTGGCTTTGGAGAAATTCTGCTACCGCAAAATTGGCCGAAGCAACCAATCAACCAACCAATGGCCAAAAAAAATTCGAATTTAGCAACATGAATTTTAATATTGTTTCGGTGATAATGTTGGACTTTTAAGCAGGGCCCGATAAGGAGATATTTTTGTGATATTTGTTGTTTGTCTCACTAGTAAAGGATCATCAGACAATGCTTCTACTCACACTCCCTCTTTCTCCTCAGTAATCTTTTTTTTTTTTTTTTTTTTCATGATGGTGATGATGAGGGGGGAATTACATTTCTCTGCCTCAGGGCTGAGGGTCTAATTAAGAACAGGAGGTCATTAATCAAAAGAGGATAACAGGGAAGGTTGCCTACTTTACAATGTTAAAAATGAGATGTTTTAACCAAAAACACACATGCAATGTTGAGTAGTAGCTTGGCATGCAAAAAAAAAAAAAGCAGTAGATCAAATCCCTTCAGTAAAACATAGCCATTTTCAAGTCCTTTCCTTTTCTCCTCTCTCACATCTCACTAATTTCTGCTCTTCTGCTGAGAAAGATTATGACTTTGTTACCATGACAATGTGATGCTGTTGTTTATCGTTATTGCTTATCATTGTGAAAGCCCCAACCTCTCTGACATTTAGATAAAGGCTCAGGATTCTTGACAATGTTTTTTGCCACAAAACACATTTTCCCCTCCTGTGTATTTCGGGGCATGCTTGTGCAAATGATGAAGATGCTTGCCTCGTGGTGTCACTACTGAAAAGAAAGATTCGAAAGCTTGAAGAGGTTAATTGAAAGCAGTCCAGATACCAGTTACTAAAACACTAGACTAGAACATGATACAAGGGCTTTCAAAACGATCATACATAAGGAAATAATTTTAAAAGTGGTCCACCATTGTAGAGTCAAACAAACAGTTATCATAAAACTCTTTAACTCTACAGACAATGTTTTAAGTAACATTCTAACATTCATTCGATTGTCAAGGAAGAAATTGATTGCCACAAAGAGGAAACGGGTGAGAATAAAGGAGAATGGTGGATATTTTGAGAGTCTGTTGGCAATGATCAATCGCCCGCCTATTAGCTGACTGCGCTCGTACATTTCGGGTACATTATATATAAATTTGAAATATAGTTATGTTTGTAATTGTTATTTAATTGTTATTTAACAGTCATTTGGTTGTTCATGCCACAATAGTATTCTTGATTCTTTAAATCCCACATTGATCTGTCCTAGTTATCAATTGCCGTTTATGCTTGCGGCCACATTGAGCAGTGCTGAAAGGGTTTTGGCAGTAATTCCAATAGTGATAGAACTCATCCATGTAATCGCCACGGGGGTTGGTGTTGGCACACGCTGCCATGGCGTGGTTGGGTGCTGCGTCGGCTGGCATCGTGTGCACTGTGCCAGTTGAACGTTCACGGACAGGGACTGTGTGAGTCACTGGACTAAAGTAGAGACTATTGACTCATGATGTTGTCAGCGAGCTCCACTTCAAACGTATTTGGCTTCTTCACATCTCTTTATGTCATCTGTGGAGGAGGAGGGCAACAGGCTTATAAATGCAATAGCGCTGATTATTTGTCTACTGAGCATCGTTTCATCAATTTCTTAAAAATATATTTTAGGGGAAATGCCATAATTCTACACGCTGCCATTGCACATTTGAGCTAAGAATATAGGATTTAGAGTTGTTGCATGCCTATAGCTTTTAATTAACAACTTGTGTTTAAAATCATAGATAAATTATGCATGGTTGGGGTATTTTAAGGCTAAATATTGCTTACCATTCTGGATCCAATTTGAACAGGTGCACGAAATAAAACATAACTTTTACCAACAGGAGTGTGTTATTATTACATTGAAGAAAGTCGTCTTCTGTCTTAACTCCACTGTTGCTGCTGTGATGTGACATATCTGGGTCTTAAGTCTGTCTCGGGGGTATTTTTAGCCTTGTTACTTTGTGTCGTCATTCCATTAGTGTCCATATTCGACATTGGCAGTTCAAAGACAGCAGCCATCTAAGAAACTGGCAGATATCCGGTGTCACAATGTCTGTTCTTTAGTTTCATTTTGTCAGGCTTTTTGTCATGGTTTTGCCAAAGGTAAGGTCTGATGTTGTCACACAGCAGGGCCGGGGAACCTTTTTTCCTATCAGGGGCCATTTATCTTTAGAATTGTGTTGTGGGCCAGATCGAATGCTGTTCGGGGGCCGTATATGCCGCTTGGGCCATTGGTTACACACCCCTGTTATATAGCATTGCTAGCAATGATAATGTAGCTGAACTATCCACCCATCCATTTTCTATAACGCTTGTCCTCATTAGCTTTGCAGGTGAGCTATAATCTATCACCAGCTAATCACAGGGTGCATAGAGACAAACAACCATTCGCACCGACAGAAACTTCAGTCTTCAATAAACCTAGTGTTCAATAAATACTGTACATGGGGAGAACACGCTAAATCCACACGGGAAGGCCAGAGCCAAGATATAAACTTCAGAACTTTGAACTCAGACGTGCTAAGCAATATCCCAACATGCTGCCATCATTGCGCCCTATGATAATGTATTTTGTAGATTATTCCTCCAATCTTTATATAGTAAACTTTAGTTTTATTGCATTTTTGTCTACATCCCCTGAAGTTGTGACATGCCAAGGGCCAACCAAAATATATTATTTTACCTGCTAAAAAGTTGCCATAATTTAGTTTTGCCAGGCAGTGATATGATTACCTGAAATGTTACATCTTCCCATGAAATGTGGTATGACATATCTGGGACTCTGGCTGATACATATATTTTTAGCTAGCACACAGTCTTGGCATCTTCAATCCACCTCGTGTCACTGTCTGAGGAGTATCAGTTTGATCCCAGAAGGAACAGCAGTGACACCTATTGTATGTTTGTGTAAGAGAGACTAATATTAGAGTGCTTCTGAGAGGTCCTTTACCGGTCCTTGTGGATGCCGTCCAGTTTGGATGAAGTCAGACTGCTTCCTGCTGGTGGCTCTCATACGCAAGTAGGATTATTCGTTAAAATAAGTGCCAACGAGAGACACGACTGTTGGTGTGTGTACAGAGAAGAGATGAAACGAGAAGGGCAAGTGATTGGCACATAGTGCATGAAGGTGTTTCAATGCAGATGTGTTTGTGTGCACCAATTCAAAATGTGCTACTGTTTGCCCTTTCATTCTTGTGGAGAACAATATATTCTCACTGTAGATTAGCTGAACAATGACAGATAATCATTACTCTCCTATAGCCAATTGTAGCATTTGTATTGGGCATATTCTAACTGGCAAATAGAATTAACTGGCTAGAATGAAGTATTGTGTTTACACAATTGGAGCACAGATGGAATGTTTTATATGGCATTGTGTGTGTGCTGAAGGCATCAATGGATATATTCAATATTAGCGAAACCTATAAAACGTCTGAATTGAATAGTTAAAAAATGTATTGCATATATTCATAATTTATTTGTATTTTTTTTGCATATGGGTCCATTTTGAAAAACGTGATGTGTTCATACGGGAGATTACAGTGGAGATTCAAGTGTCACATTTCATCGTATTTCACTGCAGAAATTACTGTTAAGCACCATCTGGATCAGTTCTGTCATCACTACATATGTTTTTCCAATAGTTACCTACTATAAATACCATGTATAATAGGATGCACGTTTGACTAAATTTCCTTGATCAACAACGAAGGAAACGACCATGAATTAATACTAGAACAGCTATATCTGAATGTTCTGAACTCTTGTGTCAATGCCATTGTTGTATTGAACAAAATGCTGTCCAACGAAAGGTGCCATAGCTTCATGGCTGTAGCTCAATTTCCGATAGCTGACGTCATGCCGTTCTTCTAAAAGCAAACGAGTGAATCAACAGCATCTTTGCCAGATGTAGCAAAGTCATGCACTCGGCTAAATTGCTTCAAGATGAGACTCTACAGAATTCTTTATGGGCAATTAATCAATTATTCAAGTATTATGCCCATCCCCAATGAGCATCCTTCACAACAATTTAACCCAAATACTTAATAAGGTTAATACAAGAAAGTTCAACTACTTGTACATGTCGAAACATGTTTCTGCTGGCTGAAGCTGGATTAAGTTATCAATGCGTAATATAAACTCAAATATTGTTCAATAAAACTAATTGTTCTCTTACTCTGGCCCTCACAGCCACAAATACACTCCTCTGACACATTTTTTCTTGTTGTGTGTTACTAACCTGCTGAGAAAGGCCCAAAGTAGTTGACAGAGGTGCTTGTTACTGTGTGCTAAGACCAAATGAAATGAGAGGAGACGAAAACAGATGGGTGTTGACAACAATTGAATAGAAAACTGCTGGCTCAAAATGCTTTTGAAAGTCTGAAATGGATGGGCAAGAAGGTAAACACTTCCCAGGGGGCTCTCACAGTAAATCTTCAAAGATAATTGTAAGTATGGGTTTCTGTCATGGCCACACTCAAACGTTTCAGTTTCTTGAGCAAAAACACACACTCAGAGACACCAGAGGTTTAAAAGAGGAAACAAACAACATTTGCTTGATGGGTGCATTTTAGTATAGTCAAACCAATAGATCAAACCTTAACGCATGATGTACTTCTGTTCAGGTTCCTACATGTATGTGGACGTGTCTCAGTATGAAGTTGGGGAGAAGGCCAGGTTTCAGCTCCCATTGATGAAGGAGAATGACACGCACTGCATTGACTTCAACTATCTACTCACCAGCGCTGATGGCTCCAGTCCCGGTACACTCAATGTCCTCGTGAAGGTACTGACTTAATTAGATATAGTTTTTCTTTTCTTTTATACATTCACATTATTTTGTGAATATATATCATCATTACTGTATGTGGAAATTGTTTGAAATAATTCTTAACAGTAATTATTCTACACTGTCAACCATAGTGTGTTGATCTTTTTGCAAGATGGGTAAAACAATTCATCAATTCATCTCAATGTACCGGTAACTGCATTTAAATAGTAGTTTTGAAACTGTTTCCCTTCCTAATGACTGCAGGTTAACAAAGGTCCCCTGGCCAACCCTATATGGAATGTAACATCATACACTGGTAACCACTCTACCACCAATCAAATTCTCCTGTGATTAACCTTTCTTACACCATTCACCTCTGACTTTTGTGACTTTTCAGGTAAAGACTGGCTAAAGGCTGAACTGGCGGTCTCCACCTTTTGGCCCAACGAATATCAGGTGAACACCCTTCTCCTTAACCACAAACAGCTGTGTTTGCACGCAGTTCCCTTATTCTGTGTGAGCAAAAAGTATTGTCACACCTGGCCATGACACCTACAGGAAGGGAAAACAATATTGTGTTGTTCTTTGTGGCTTTCACTCTTTTGAAAAGGCCTTCTAAAAATGTTTCGCATGTGATTATATTTTTTATTTTATTATAATTATTTTTTTTAAATCCCCAATGAACTGACCAAAAAAAGTATTGTAAATTTGACACGACACACAGAAGAGTATTGTTAACAAGCCTGCCAAACCAGAATGAATGAAACAAATTGCAAGGTATGCGAAATCAGGCTTCAAAATGATCAAGAATTGATTGCATTTGGTACTAATACAGTGGGGGGAGGGCTGACTCATGCTCGGTGCCCAGCTTGCTTTCATCTGGCCACAGTTTTAGCCACACCCAAAAAATCTGGACAACTGAGGTGGTGAAAAATAGTTTAATGCATCTCAAACTCACTAAATGTTTCGCAGTCTTTGTACATTTTCAGCACTTGCCTTCAAACGAAAATGACTTTACTGGGTCTTTAAAAGTTACACCAAGTGAAGCGTCAATATTGCACCATTTGAATGACCAGAGCGTCCAAGTCAAAGAGATGCATAACCAGAACTCCAATTTGAATCACATTTAAAGCCCTTAAAACACATTTACTTGAATTATGTCTTTTTTGCTGTCAAGTCAATCTGGATAACAGATAATGCCTTGATATGACTGAAATCGTATTCTTGGCTGTTAACGTGGCCTTGTCCATACGTCAATTCATTAATAATATAATAATAATAATCAAAAAGTGTGCCCACAGACTTTTACTTTAGAGTTCACATGGACACGCAGACACTAAACACAACTTGAAAAACAAACAGCTCATCCTGTGAGGCAGGCTGCTGATTTATTTGTGTTGACTGAGGCTCAGGAGGTGACGATCAGGCAAGAAAGACGTAGTGAGAAGCGATTGGGGTGACTGCGTGCATGTACGTCCACTTGCATTTGTGTCAGGAAGTTGGATACCGCTGCTTTATCTTTTATCTTTTTTGGGGGGGATAAGACAGTCTAACTAAAACTATTACGATATTCACACTGGAGTAGTTTAACCCAGTTATCTGTATATTTTTACAATTTTATAGGTCACAGTCGGTATGGTCTGTGCCTGTCTAAATAGTTGTAGGGTGTTGTTGACGTGCGTGTGGCAGATGAATGTCAGTGTCAGGGCATGCACGCACACTTCCTGATTAATATATGCACCCGTGGGACTCAATCACACTACTGTAAAGTGAAGGGTGGAAGAATCTGCCAAATGACCCATCTGGTGCCCCCCATACCCCTCGGTGACTGTGAGAGGAGAAAGCTAGCATGAAACACACGTGTCAACACGTTGTGATTGAAAGTAATCAATTCTTGTTTGCTGAGGGCTTTTGGAGGTTTTTCAGGGTTCTTGGGTCTGAGGTTATGACGGCAACATCTCATGTTCAATCATGGTAAAATGTTAAGTGTAGGTGCACACCCACACATGCACAAATGATAGATTTCACTGATTGTATTCATTTTATTTGTGACCATCTAAAGTAATTTTGGTACTTTTTAACTTCTACAGAATCTTTGATAATAATTACATGACTTTCACCACCATCACCTAAACACTACTCTCCTCACAGATCACCATCGCAAAGTAGATTTGCTCAAGTGAGCCATTAGAATTACTAGTAGTCCAGACAGCTGTGAAACCATGCTTACTGACAGGATGTGAGCAGACCAGCTAGATACTTTTTTTTAAGCTGGTTTGACATCTTATTAAAAGCTCACTCCAGTTATTATTATGCAGAAGTATAACAGTGCACTTTACAGAAAAGGAACGTGGTACAGGTAATAATCAGTAATCATATCAAAGTATTTCAAGTGGACTGATTGCTGTGAGCAACGTAGGAAGAATGATGGGATAGATTGGCAGGGGAGGGTGGAACATGTCACGGGGAAACAGTTCATGGATGCTCTCGCGGTTGATTAATGACAGCAACTGGTTTTCCCTCTCTTGTTCTGAAAGCAGCCCTCTCTCATGTTTTCAACACTGTGTTCTTAAACACTGGGAGCAAACGCATGTAAGTGAGACTGTAAGAAAAGGAGAAATGATTAAAATTTACACCCAAAGTACATTAACTGAAAGAGGTGGTAAAGCCTGCTAGTAATTGTCTTAATTTAATTTTGACCACAATACTATCCCTGGCCTAGTCGTTACCACGTCTGCCTCAGTCGAGAGGGGTAAAGAAGAGGAGCATGCATTGCTTTTCTATGCATACCCATGTTTCCTCCCACATTCCAAAAACATGCATGTCTGGTTAATTGAAGACGCAAAATTGATCTGCCCTGTGATTGGCTGGTGACCAGTCCAGTGTGGACCCTGCCTCTCGCTCAAAGTCACGAAGGATATGCTTCATCTACATGTGACCCTAAAGAGGAGAAGCAGTATAGAAGATAGATGGTTGCTACATGGTTACTGGATTCATTGCTACAAGGGTGGACACTCAAAATGGACACATACACTCGCTATAAGACAGTAGGGCCATGTGAAGAAAGATAATACAGTAAAAATAAAATATATTAAAAATGTTTTGGTGCATAAAAAAAAAAATCCTCAAAATAATGTTCTGTTGCAGTGTTTCCGGTACGACCATTTTATTTTCCAAATACACCGTAATGAGAAAGGAAATGACTTAGCTTCTAGTGTACTTGACTACATATCGTGTTTTAAAAAGTGAATAGCGTCTCAGTAGGCATAGAATGTGTCAAATTGGAGGTCACATTAGCACTACAGTGCGGCCACATAAATGTAGATTGGAAAAAAAAGAAACGCAAGAATGAAATGAAATGGGAAAGGATAATGACAGAGGGTTGGGAGTGGAATGAGAAGCACATAAATATAGGTTTCATTCTACACTCCTATTGCAGTGGCGTCTATTATTTTTTTTTTTTTTTTTTTTTTTTTTTTTTTTTTAATCATTTATCTGTCAGGCATTTTATGTGTACCAAAGGAGATTACTGTGGTCCAACAGGAAGAAACATAATCTTGGAGGGTTGTTGGACTGACTATATGAATCCAAACAGCAGACAGGTAGTAATATTCTTATCTATACCTCCTAAGGGGATCTCACAAATTTCATCTTGTTGCAACTTTACCTAGATCTATCGCTTTTAAATGTAAATAGCAACAGACCCGGAATCTAATAACAAAGGTTTTGCCAGCATCTTTGAATCAGAAGTACAAAATGTATTTCTTTTTGTTTTTGTTTTTACAAGAATTACTGTAATTATAAACACTGTAAATTGGAACCTCCAAAGTCGAACAAAACTAATTTAAGTGTAAACCGAACCATTTAAAAATGAAATTACTTTAAATAAAGTACAAGTACTCACTCTTTGAAGAAACCTGACAGACATACTGGAGAGGTAACAAGAAGAGGTTTACAATACTCGCCTTGTGGCGTGGTATAGGCTCTGCTGGGGTTAATTGAAGTTTTCTACCGTGTCATTTCTCCTCTGCTGTGTGGTACAAGCCTAACACAATTTTTTTCCCCCTGTCCACAGGTCATATTTGAAGCGGAGGTTTCGGACAGGAAAACCGGCTTCATCGTTATAGATGACATTCAGGTGCTCAGCTACCCATGCGGTGAGTCATTAGCATGCCAGCAATTAGTCGTAGTTCGCTGAGTCGACGCTTATAGCTTCGGCCACTAATTAGACTGAACCGGGGATGGTTTTTGTCACAGTTGAGCGGACAGATAAGTGGGAATGAGTAGAAGGTGACTTGGAAGAAGGGGGGGATGCGGCAAGAGGAGACAAGATGTAGTAAAGGAGAGAAATAAAACACGGGAGTAACGACTGCAAGATGGGGGGAGAGAGAAACTGGGGTGAGGGACCGAAGAGAGTGAAGCGGGAAATGAAACGGTATTAGGTCAATCATGGAGAGAAGAGATTCTGACCACTCAGCTCTCTTTCTCTTAATACACACACATCCGCGCGCGCACACGCAGTGAACAGTAGCTGTCTTGTCCTGCGCTGACAGGAAAGTGATGAGGGTCGCGCTCCTTTTTAAATTCATGTTGCGTTCCAAAGCTCTTTCTCTCCTCGGTGTTTCCGCGCTGCCAGAGGCCTCCTCCTAAACCACTTGTGCGGCTGTGTGAGTTCATCTAAAGCCGTAGACAGGCGTCTGCAGGGTGCAAACGGAGGAATAAAAACAATTATAGCCATGTTTCGGCATCTGTCTACTTGCAGCATTGACACATTTTAGCACGGCCTGACTTCTAATAGATACTATTGATTTTAAGTCATAATATGAAAATGTACACTGCATCGCAGTTATCCCGGCTCTGAGGTTGTCAAAATTTGTCGGTAAAGTGACTTGGAAGTGGTGTGAATATTAAGAGAGGAGCAACTCTCAATAGAGAGAAGCAACTTCCACAGTGGATGCATTCATTCTCACAGCTGCAATTCTCTATACACACACGCACACACGCACATGTTTGTGTGTGTACGTCTTTGTGTGTGTGTGTGTGTGTGTGTTGTGTGTGTGTTTTCAGCTGTTATCTATGATTGCAATCACCTCCCTAGAATAAAAATAGCCTCATAGCCTCTTTGGGGGTTCAAAAGGCTTATTCCATACCTTAGTGTGGTGCTTAAGTATTCGAAACTGTGACATTGTGACAGTGATCTTACCAGCCAGTGGCAATGTTGGGCTCAAGTTCCTTCTGAATCCTCTAAAATCTAATCGTAGTAATAGTGAACATATCGCTGCGGGCTAGTAAATGTCTTAAAATGTAGACATTGTTTGTACCTGTGCTGCCCCTGTCTGGAAACAGTGTGCTCTCCACTGAAAGCAAAAGTAGCCAAACATAATCACTGACATTTCCAAAGGTTTAAGCTATAATGTAGCCTGTATCTATTGCTTTTGATTTTGTTTTCTTCAGATAAATCCCCTCATTTCCTGCGCCTGGGAGATGTGGAGGTAAACGCCGGTCAGAATGCCACCTTTCAGTGTATCGCCACTGGGCGCGATACATCCAACAATAAGCTTTGGCTTCAGGTAAAGACACACATAAAAATCGTTTTGGATGTATTTGTGAAATCTTCACGCAGCGCAAGATGACGCCTAGTTAATGGTGGACTCTTTTTCATTTGAAGGTTTTATATTTATGGTTTAGGAGTGTTTTTCATTCAAATATTTTCTATAATTAGGACTTTATTTCTGCGTTAGTAATGGAATTCCATTATAAACCGTACTCTATACCTTCCTAAACCAGGCACATGGATGCTGCATTGGTGGTTAATGGATATAGTGTGTTAAAAATATGTAAATGACAAGTGTAAACAGAATCTATTGAACACACATGCACACACACAATATACTGTAACACACATATAAAGCGAACACTGTTCATTTATGGAATAGTAAATCGACAATTACACCCCAGGCCATACGTAATGGCAACTAACACGATTAAGACTTTAATAGCTGTTGATTTCATTACAGCTCTATTGTGGTCATGACCTTCAAATCTGCTGTCAGTGAGGATGATGTGTGTGTGTGGGGGGGATTTCTGCCCCGACACCTTGATCAAGACAGTTAACCCTTTGCCTGTTCCCATCTCTGCGCTATAGCGGCGAAACGGAGAAGATATCCCCGTTTCTCAGAGGAAGAGCATCAACCACCGAAGATTCTCCGCCTCATTCCATCTCAACGAAGTCACCAATCAGGATCAAGATCTTTATCGCTGCGTCACCCAGTCGGAGCGTGGCTCGGGGGTGTCCAACTTCGCAGGTCTTATTGTCAGAGGTGAGGGTTTATTGAAAATTGGTGTCCAAGGGTGCTGCATATGCTAAAATTTTTAAATGAGTAGAAAAGAGCAAAACTAGAATCAAGTCAGGGCAATCCTGATCTAGCACAGTACCAATACATTCGGGGTGGATATATATATGAATGAGTTAGTTAGTTAGTTAGTCAGTTAGTTGAGACAGATACGCATTTGGCCGATTGCATGGAATCTGTAGTTATCTAGGCAAAATGTAGTGGAGTCCGGCTGTGGTTTGAAATTGGCTATAGAGCTTTGCCGAGCCTAGCTGAGCCTCACTGCTATGTAACAATGCAAAACGGCTCTCTGACAGATACATTTTCAGAAATAGGAAGATGACAAAAGATTTACTTGGTTGTGTCATCACACTGTGTAGGTGGGCAGGCACTCCAGAGAGACCCAAGTATTGGTTTACAAGCAATTAAAAGACGCATTTTTCCTTTTAAGGTCAAAGAACAACAACAAGGCATCAGTTATGGGAAGTTGAGCTGGAGCTACTCCTCTGGGCAGCATTATTCTGATCAATACAATACTGGCATGGAAACAGAGATTTATAACGTTCATAATATAACACATCCATCCATCCATCCATTTTCTGAGCCGCTTCACCTCAGTAGGGTCGCGGGCGTGCTGGAGCCTATCCCAGCTGTCATCGGGCAGGAGGCGGGGTACACCCTGAACTGGTTGCCAGCCAATCGCAGGGCACATAGGAACAAACAACCATTCGCACTCACAGTCATGCCTACGGGCAATTTAGAGTCTCCAATTAATGCATGTTTTTGGGATGTGGGAGAAAACCGTAGTGCCCGGAGAAAACCCACGCAGGCACGGGGAGAACATGCAAACTCCACACAGGTGGGGCCGTGGATTGAACCCTGTAATCGATCAGTGAAAGGAACCCTGTAATCGATCAGTGAAAGGTTGTACATGTAGTCAAATGCCTAATCCCTAATCTACACCATCACATGCAACCAAATCCTGCATGGAGGACCTCCTTGGTGAAAGGAACCCAAAAATGTTTTGAATATAACCTATCAATCACTCTTACATTCGCGGACCAAATCACAGTAATGTTATCATTTTCTTACATGGAACTCAAGACTGGCATACAGCTATCTTTGCCTGATAGAGTACATCCAGCACAATATTGAATAACGGGACCAAGGACCGTGAGTGTTTGTGTGTGGTGGGTGTGTGTATGCGCATGCTTTATCTGTCATGTGCAGTTGACATGTGGTTAATAAGGTGTCAGCGACGTGTTTGCCCCAAGATTCTTTATTCATTCATATTGAATAGCTCACATCTTCAGATTATCTCCCAGGGAGGGCATGGAAACACACAGGCTAAAGGCGGGAGACATTCTGGAGTGACAGAAATGGGGGAGGCGAGTAGAATAGAGGTAGAGAGGGTGAAAAAATGTTAAATGTAAATAGTCAGCTCATTATCCAAAGAATATACCCATATCAGAATGAGGACTATCTCTGAATATATACACAGAGGAACCGTCTCATATTTATTATTCTGCATACGATATGGGAGCAGCGGAAAAAAAACACGAATATGAATATTAACTAACACAGATGAATATGAATATTAACTAACACAGATAACATAGCTTTTGCAATGTCCATCTCAGTGCTTTAACTTTGTAGCAACAAGCAAGATTAAGTCGACTCCCAAGGAAGAGTGACATACATTTAAGCCCTAAATTCTTCAGATCGTGGCCAAATATGCACTTAAATAATTTTATTTGTTGAGTGAAGATTATAACAAAAAGGTGGCAAAGAAGAAGTGTTGAAAGAAAAATATTTGCACCTTTCTGAAGGATCCTGGCAACTTGTACAGTATATGCATCCTTGAGAGGAGGATATCCCAAACTTCAGGAACTAAAATGCCACTGGATAGTCATCGTAAAAAGTTGTATCTTTTGTGTGTGTGTGTGTGTGTGTGATCATCATAACACAGCTTCTTGCAGTCTTTTGCCAGTCTTTTACCCACCAAAATAATCAGTAATCATAATCCACCAAAAAAAAAAAAAAACAATAGCCGCTGTATAGCCAGTAATTATAACCTTAACTTTATATGGAAAAATCCGAAACAAAAAACAAAACAGACGACACAAGTTGATGGTGTTTTCATATAAATACCATTTAAAAAAAAAAAATTTCTTCAATATGTGACAGAGGTAAAAAACTATACTTAAAAACAACAACAACAAATCTAAGTGAGCCACACAGCAGGAGTCTGTTTTCTAATCATGACTGACAGTCATTCGAATGATAATGATGAAAATACATTCAACCTCTGAAAGTGCATTGTATGCCTGAAATCAAGGTGCTCTTTCAAGCTGCGCAAAGATGCATGCTCTAAGGGATATAGGCAAAAAAAAAAAAAAAAGTATTAATCCCATCTGGATGTGCAAAAGGTATCCCAATAAAAAAAATGATAGAGGCTTGTGTGAATGTGGAAGGGGAGCCACTTCATGTTTGTTTATTAGGAATATCAAGACGAGAAGCAGAGGGAAATCAAAGAAATATCGGGAAAAAAATGTACCTTTAAAAAATATGCACAGTTTTATGCAGGATATATGGACAGAAGTAAACTGCATTAATGACTTGTTTACGCTCGGCATCTTAATATTCATCTCCGATTTAAATATATATCCCATTGTGAAATCGGCAAAGGGAGTTTGGGGAAATTAAGCTGGGAGAAATGAATCTATGCTTATCTGGGAAAACAGATGAAAAGAACAAAGGTGCGTTCCCAGATATGACTTGTATACATAAAAAATGTTCAGCAGTGGGACATTGATGCAGCCTTCATTTCCAGAGGCTGCAAGTGGTCCGCTGGGTGACTGTGAGATTGCCTGCAAGCAGGTACACACAAGCCCAGTCCACAGATATTTATGTAGATGACAGAGATGAGCCATTATCTGCTCCCCCGTGTGTGTGTGCGTATCTGTGTGTGTGCCCGCGCGTGCGTGCCAGGGCTGTCAAGATTAGAACCAAGAACACATTTTTACTGGCACAAATGCATGATGGGAGATATGACGTGGGATTCCCACATCACTCCGGTGTAGATGTTTTTGTCTTTTGCAAGCAGGGAGAATGACAAACATTTTGTTTAGCAAGTCATTTGTTGACAGCTTTTATGTTTGTTCATCAATGTTCAATTTAGCTCACAAAATGTCTTACTATAAATTGCTTGCTTGAACTTGTGGGGAAAAGTAGGAAAACAGGTAAATAATGTCACTAGCCACAGGCATTGATGGTAGCATAATAGTTAGGCTAATAAACATTGAAAGGTTACAACAAAGTTGGAGAGAAGGAAAAAAAAAAAAGTTAATTTCATGTAAATAGCCATAATCTTATGAGAAAAATGTCAATGTTACAGGGAAAACATCAGGATGTTCTGACAAAACTTGCAATGTTAAAAGAATAATGTCATGATGTTACAAGACAAAGTCAGTTATGAGAATCACGTCATAATCCTATGAGAAAAAAGTCAGAATGTTAACAGGATAAATTGCAACATTTAGATAATAAAGATGCAATGTTGTGAGGATAAAGGCATAATGTTACAAGAATAAAGTTATACATTTATGACAGTAAAGTTACAACGTTATGAGAAAAAGTGGTAATGTTAGCAGAATTAAGACTAAAGTCAAAATGTTACAAAAATTATGTTTTTGAGGGAAAACATCAAATTGTGAAGAGAACATTTAGAATGTTACAAGAAAAAAGTCAGCATAAACTCAGAATGTGACAGGAGTAAAGTTGGAATGTTGCAAAAGTGAACTTGGGGTTTTTCGAGACTGAAGCGAAAATGTGATGAAAATAGTCAACTTTTATGAGAATAACGTCGGAATGTTTTGAAAAAAACATTGCTTATGTTATGAGAATAATGTCAACTGTATGAGAAAAAATTCTAAAGGGAAAAATGTGCAATGTTAGAATGAGAGTTAAGTGGTAATGCACAAGAATATAGTTAGAATGTTATGATGATGAATATAAATCACAATGTTGTGAGGAAAAAACTGAAGAAAAAAAGTCACAATCCTTTAAGAAGAATGTGACAATGACCTAATTCTCGTCCTTTTTTTTGTAGATTGTGATGTCACCAGCAATCATCTTTATTCTCTTAAATTGTACTTAAATCATACTGCAATTTTGCACCGTGTACACACAGCCCCGGTCCACAGATATTTATGTAGATGACAGAGATGAGACATTATCAGCTCCAACGTGTGTGTGTGTGTGTGAGTGTGTGTGTGTGCGAGTGTATGTATATAAGTGAAAGAAACGGTTATATATATATTAGTGTACAGTGTATGTTTGTGTTTGTCAGTAGTTGTTTTGTCAGAGTGCAGCGCTAATAAAGTCTTGCCCTCTGGTTCCTGCAGTGACAGAGCACATCATCATGACACACACACACACACACACACACACACACACACACACACTCACTGCAATGCCAGCTTGCATTATACACAAGCCATGGCCCAAAAAGATCCTGCAATATTACTGTCACACGCACGCACACATGCAAACTTGAATCCATACAGCTGTCCTTTACCTGTATTGGAATACTTCTAAATGTTGTTTGTACTCTTATAATCTGAAACGTGTTTGCTCATCCAAGTGATCGTGACAGCTGGAGCTCCAGGTGCTTCAAGAGTGGAGGGAATCTTTGCGCTCTCCAATTGTTGATCCGTCACCGGTATGCGCACATCCTCTGATGTTGTGGAGGTCGCATGTCCTCCAGTGCATCCAGAGTGATGTCAGCAGTGCTTTGTGGAAACGTAACTTTATTGACAAGGTTGCTGACTTTGGACGCTGATGGCTCGTGGGCTCAAGTCAACAACACTGTTGTACTGTTTTTCTCTGTTTTTCCTGCTTATCCTAGTTGTGCTTTTTTTTCTTCCGTTTTTATCCTTAAGTCGTGGCCTTCTTTCTTTTGTCCTTATTTTGTTGCTTTTAAATGTTCTATTTATTCTTTCTTTTCTTTTTTCAGATTGTTCTTTTACACTTTCCTTCAATTCCGTCATTCTTTATTCCATTCCCCTTTCTCTGTTCTGCTTCCATTTGTTCTTTTTTTTTTATCATTTCTTGTTTGTTCTTATTTATCTTTAGAATTTGTATCAATTTGAATCAATTGTATTCCTTTTCCCTTTTTCTGTGTTAGAAAAACAAATGAGATGAAATTGCTTTTCTCATTTTTCTTTCAGTTTCTGATTTCTGTTTTGTTCTTCTGATTGGGAAGAAAATCTAATCACGTTGGAAGGAATTTAGAGAAAAGTTGAAAGACGAATGAAATAAGGAAAAAATAATCTGCAGAATAATTAGAGAAAATAATACATGAAGAAATTCTGGAATTAGTGACAAAAGGAGGGCAATAGTTAAGATAAGAAGGGAGGAAGTCTTCTGTCTTTGTTTCACTCCAAGAATCATTAAATGAATCATGCGATGACATTTTTCCAGTATTTGTTTACTTATTATCATTTACATGTGACCCCAAAACTGATTCACACATGATTAATAATACAAAAGTGTGTGACAACAAACCCATCTCACCACATCAACACCATTGATGATTTGTTATGTTTTTAGGGCAACTGTACAAATGTCAAATAATGAAAAAAGGCTGAAAATAAAAAGAGAGAAACCAACTTCAGCACTGCTTTCTCTGGCGTCACATGATGACCCACTTAAATATCTTAATGTTTTATTTTTTTTTGTCTATGTTTTAGATTAGTCACTAGGTTTTTAAGTAACACACAAAGTTGCATTCAGGATAACGCACAGAAGATTAAACTGTTTTAATGCATGAATCCTTTTGATTTTATTACCCATTTTATTGTCATCTTGTTTTTTTATTTGACGCCGTCGCGGGCTGACACATTGCTGACGTCATCAGTTTTCAGAAGTAGCTTCAACATTCATTATATGAATTCAAGCCTGCACACTGTCAAACTGCAGTGTTTCATGTGTTGCTAAAGAGACGTCTTTTCAGCCTGACAGCCGCATTCAGCACACATTCAAATGCACTGTAACACAAACATAAACAAACGTGCATATGCACACAGGGAGAAGAGATGTGATAGGAAGTGCGTGGTGTTATTAAAAGTAGTGCTAAAACAGTGAACCCACGCATACACACGCACACCAACACACAATTTTCTTTTGATTAGGCTGCAGAACAATCACATTTTTCTGTAACGACAGTGAGCGAGACAGATGGTATCTATTTGATTTACTGAAGGTGAGTTAGATGTGCATAAGTGTGTGTGCAGGGGGTATTTTTTCACATTAAGTTTTTGAGGTACAGGGTGTCAATTCGATGGTTTATTAATACTAGTAATTAGGGAAGGGCGAGTACTGATACCAGGGGTCGGTATCATTTCAACGTAATGGGTACTCGTGAAGGGTGCCGATACCAGCCACAATACAAATACTGAGGAAAGAAAAATCTGACATTGTGTAAGTCCTTCTCGCCAGTAGTTGGCGCTACACTGCGGCAGGTTCGACATCGGTGAATCATCATGTGCGTCAGAAAGAGGTCTTTTCTTAAAATTATGTCATTGCGTTAAAAAATAAAAAACATGCTTGAGTAATGCCATGTGTTATACAGTGTCAATAAATACAGCATTATTACCTTTGTAAAGGCACATTGCATTTGATGATGCAGGTCAACTTATGATTTTATTATTTAAAACCATTAAAAAATGGTAGAATAAATCACGACATTATCGCCTCTATGTAGCCGCTACTGTTCTTCAAAGCCTTTTCGATTTCATCGACTGAAGATAGATAGAAGATAGTCTTTTGATGAGCTGCATCTTCAAAAGGTTGCGCTTGCTTTAATATTATGATTATAATTCAATGCAGCTATACACTAAGCCAAGGAAACTGAACCGATGCATAAAACATCACATCTACTATCTGCCATTTGAAATGAAATTAAAATTTAAAAAAAGATAAATTTAGCACTGTTTAGTGAGGAACAACCAGTACAGACAATGGATGGATGGATAGTTAAACATCATTGTAAAATCTAATCAGATCAAGTAATTAGTTGTGTGTGTAAGCGCTTGACAGCTAAAAGTATCTTGTCCTAGCTGACATCTGTGGTCTCTCTTGGTGCTCTTGTTTGAATTATGTTGCACTTTTTATCACTGCGACTACAGTACATCCCCAGATTCTCCTGTTTCTTTTGTTACCTTATTTTAGTGTGTTCTGTCATTCCCATGTGACTCTCTGAAGCTTTCTTTATGTTGATCCTATTCATTGTTTTCTCTCCGCAGAGCCTCCACACCCCATAGCCCCACCGCAGCTGCTCGGCGTTGGGCCTACCTACCTGCTGATTCAGCTCAATGCCAATTCCATTTTTGGAGATGGCCCTATTATACTTAAAGAGGTTTGTAATGGCTTATTTAAGTTATTCTGCATTTTATTTTAATTTTTGCGTAGTGAATCTGTTATCAAGCTTTTGTATCAGAATTCAGATATTTTCAAAACAGAAATCGACACAAAAATATGTTTCATATAGCTCATGTTGAATTACTGAACATTAATTTTCCAAAGGTGGAGTACCGTATGACATCAGGCAGTTGGATAGAGACTCATGCAGTCAACTCCCCCAACTATAAGTTATGGCATCTCGACCCAGACACCGAGTACGAGATCCGAGTCTTGCTCACCCGACCGGGAGAGGGCGGGACAGGCAAATCCGGACCACCGCTGATTACACGGACCAAGTGTGCAGGTAGGAAACAACGAAAAATACATATTCAACATTATATGTACATGCACATTCATTTATAGTAGGTAAGCAAGTGAATTGAAGTTTACTCTAAATATACTGTATATGACACAAGTTTCCTTGTGCCTACTACAGCACTTAATTTTGCCTGAATTACGGCAAGACACGATTAGAGATGAAATAGGGTCATCATTTCATATCACGAACAAAATGATCAAGATTATCAATGATATTATATATATTATTATTATTATAAGAAATCTAAAACAAACAAAATTACAGATACACACACCAAAATCCTTGCAAAATGTTTGATGTTGAATACAAAAAATGTCATCAGCTGCCCTATGTACTGCTGTAAACAGCAACAGCAAAGTGAATTGAACACCCCATAACTATGCAGGACAATAGTGATACTGTAATTTCTTGTGTATAATGCACATTTTTTCCCCCCCAAAAATGTGAAAAGTCAATAGTGCGCATTACACATAGGTATAGGGGAAAATGGATAAAAAACTTTCCAATTTCATAAATATATGCCATCATCTACAGTTTATGAAAAAGCTGTACACTTTCATTCCAAAATGCCACCACCCACTAGAGGTTAAGAGAAAGGTTTACACTTTCATTCATTCTAATATACCACCAGTCACCTAGTGGATATGAAAAAGGTGTACCCTACGCTTTCATTCCAATATGACAGGGGTACGTATGACTGCATATATCTACAGTTGTGCTCATAAGTTTACATACCCTGGCAGAATTTGTGAAGTATATATATTTTTTAAATATGACTAATGACTGAACAACCACCATCATTCATTTCTTTATGGTTATGTTTTGTTTAATGATAATGCTTTTCTGAAATGCTTGACCGTTTAATTTGAATTCCATTAAAATAAAATTAAATACGTTTCGCCTGGCCCTTCATGTTTTCTTTAAAGAATTGTACACATCTTACAAATTCTGCTTTGGTAATCAAACAAATGAGCACCACTGTGTGTTTTCTCATTTACTAAATAAAAGTAGGGCTGTGAACTTTCAAAATAAGAGCACATAAATAAGCACGTAAGAAAGTATTATGTGTTATGTATTATGAAGTGCTTCACTTCAGAATAATTCTTTGAAAAATACAGATACTTAGTTTTGATCATATGGGTAGAAGCAAAATCATGCATTGTAAAAATGCATTATACATAGGTAGAAGGGATTTCCAGAATTTTGAGGTCAACTTTGGGGGTGCGTATTATACATGGGTGCGCATTATGCACGAGAAATTGTGGTATATAATAGTGGTGGGATATAAATTTAATGAACGCAATCCTAATAAGTGGTATTTTTAATAAAGCGTAATCATAGCAATATAATTTCAGGCTGACCATATTCGCGAAGCAGTACGTCCTAAATTCAAGATGGCTATATTTAAACTTAAATTACTTTTTGTCAACTCAAGTGCATTTATCCAGTTGTTAGTCATTCATGCTTGAGGCTCCAGACTGGGCTTTATCTGCTTGTTAAGGGCTAATTCCTCATTTTCCCCTCCTGTGTGTAAATGAGTGGACACAGACACTGGTTATGGCACACCTAGCTCCACCTATGATGAGGTGGCAGCTTGCAGTTTGGATTGAACACAAACCCCCCTAATACCGTAAGATAATAAACATTTGAAACAGTAAATATAACCATTGATATTTTATCACGTGCAAAATTTGTCATAATCAATTATTATGCCCATCTCTGCAACAAACAAGCACAATCACATACATTTTCACAATGTATTTACATAAGGATTGATATTTGTTTGTGCATCTAGCGTCAAAACTCACTGAAACCTCATAGACTCACTCTTAGACTTGCTCCAGCTTCATGTCTTTCACATCACCCCTCTCTTCTCTTTCTTCATTCCATATTATTCTCTCGGTGGATCAATAGACAGAGGGCACAAACTCTGTCTGACATTTGTCGAAATAAACGTGTGAAATAAAAACACAGCTGGCCTGGGGGAGAGGCACAGAGCGAGGGAGACTCAGAAGAAAAGCAATTAGAAACAGAATGATGCGGCAGTGATGGGAGATGATGAAAATACACAGGAGTGAAAGTGCGCATGCGGCGAGAGGGGTGTGAGAATGATGAAACTTGTGAAGGAAAATGAAAAACAGATGAAAATTCATAACTGCAGGGCCTGACTGATGTCCGCCAACCGATGTTTATGTGTGTGTGGGTGCGTGCGTGCGTGTTATTGCCTGTGTTTATTGAAAGTGAGGGACTTCTTACACGCGACTCGTGTATTGAGTAGTTTCCTTTTGGACGGAGTGGAAATTCATCTTCTTGTGACTCACAGGTTTGCGTGAACGATGGTAATCATTGTAATCTATACCATGTGTGGCTATCAGTCCAACAGCATACAATGGAGTAATGAATTCACTTGAAATGAACCCCTTTGTCCACTAAGTAGAAGACATTTGTGGAGCTTGTTGTAAGAACTATTGCTGAGAGGTGCAGTATTTGACTGCATGAATGCGTCCTCAGGTCAAATATGAATTCCCACTTGGATAGATATCAACTTTTTATAAACCATAAATACGAAATAGTTCCTTGATGATCTACAGGTGGATAATACAGTAAACTCCCATGAGTCATGGGGGTTACGTTTCAGACCCAACCGCAATAGGTGAAAATAGACTTTTTTTGGGGGGGGAGGGTTTTACCCCACCCACATGCTTTACATATGTATAGAAAATACTGTGCGGATTGTAGCGTTTGTGTACATGTACAGTATGTGCCTCGCAGGGCCTGGTTGGGTGGCGTGAGACACCGGCGAATCTGTGTGTGAGTGTCACAACGATATGTGGCTAAAAGCAGCTTCTATTTGAGTGTTTGTATTTTAACTGTTCTCTCGGCCTTCAATAAACGGCTGAAAAGTGCATCGGCTCTCCATTCCCACTCGCGAGGGTGTTACAGTAAGTACTTTAAAACGCTAAAAAAGCAATCGCTTGAAAAAGTGATATAGTGGTGGTGCGAACGATGAACCGCGATATACCAGGCGAACAATGTAGTCAGGCCTGTCAACTGACATCCCCTAACGATGCACTTTACTACTACAACTGAATCGCGAAAGTCAACACAATTCGTTCTGGAACGTTGGTCAACCTTTTGATTTGTTAAGATCAGATTTAGAAAATACAATTCCACAAAGTAACAAACATAAAAATGTTGCATTTCAAAGTCCAGTTGTTGGCATTATAACTGTCGTCTATTTGCGCACTGATAGATAGATATCTAGCTAGATCGATACTTTATTCAACCCGTGAGGTAAATTAGACCAGGAATTAAACCTGGACCACGGCAGTAAGAGCGCAAAATACTAACCACTAGACCATCAGGTGAAGTGTAGATTTAAAGTAGCATTTTCCAATTCTTAATTGTCAGTGTAAAAACAAGTTGAAGAAGACTGTTAGTCAAAACAATGAAACTTTGTGCTTGGTCAAATTGTACAATATTTAGAAGTTCCACTGCATCCTCAACAAGGATGACAGATGTGAACGAGCTAAGGATTAGTTGATTTGCATTGAAGTGATTTGACTGAACAAATCTTTTCCCTACCCAAAGCCACCCCTGACATCATCATCAAATGTCGCGTTGAAGGAGTACATGAAACGGACTAGCGTATTCCATATGCTAAACAGCATGCTTTCTGACTTTAATATTGAAATTATGTCACACCGTTTATTTATTTTTTTTGGTGAGCATACGGACAAATGCACACAAACGTCCCTGGATGTAGAATTGTGCTTGTATGCATCCTGGTGCACACAATCCAGTAGGAATGTTATTTAAATGGTAATGATGCCTTTGCTTTCTCTGTTTGGTTAAATTTGTCTTATCCCACCACCTGTAGATTACTGAATATGTAACACAAAACCTTAAAGGCAAACACATGCAAAAGACGGACAGATAAAACTCTTAATACGCAGCTATATAATATAATAATAGTTGAGTCGAGTACCAATTAAGTTAATTATATACCGTCACAAATGTTGAGATGACAGTAATTATTCCATCTTCATGGCAATTTTTCTTCATTTTATATCTTTGCTCCTTTTTGTGCCCCACACACCAATTTTCTCGATTTTCCCTCTGCGGTGATTTATTACTCTTGTCGGAAGAGTGAAAAATAATAGAGTTGGCGTGAAGAGTTTGTAGTTGATGAAGTGGCTTTTAATCCAAGAGCCTGAATTTCCAAAGTGTCTTGGTGTGAGCTGGTTTTGTCAAAAACACACACAGCCATGAACATAAATTCATGCTTGGAAGGATTCACACACACACATGCACACAGACACACAAAGTACAGGTGTGTTGCAGTATTTTTGCTATTGCGGCACAAGCTCAGCATCACATGGATTAATGGAAAATTTGAAGTGCACAAGTCGCATATCTCTTCACACAAGCACATATACCAGGACCACACAATATATCACTTGTGCTTCTTTATAGTTGAGTCTGCAGTCAAGTTTTTTCTGTTAAAAGTCCTTTAAAAAGCAGCCATAACATTTGCACTTTACTCACCGGATATGCTCTACTTTTAAATCATTTTCTGCCGGCGGAATTAAATCTGTCCCGGGGCGTAGCATTGTGCTATTTGATCAGAAAACACATCTAAGATCAACTAAGTGGCTTTTTAATTTATAAATGAGCATTTCATTTTTCCTTATCTCAGCTGAGTCATTCTACTGTTGACCTCTTGAAGGCTGTCCTAATTACACACAATATAATCAATCCCTGCCGAGGCAAATGTGGATGAAAGCTTGCAATGTGCAAATCTGCATCTTTAGGGCCCATGGAGAGCAGAGATGTTTAGGAGAGTGGGCCCTAAACGGAATGAGTGACTTTTGTTTCTTCCTCGTGACAGTGGAAGGATTACCAAGAACTAATTGGACAGATTAACTTTGGATTTGGCTGCATCTCCCGTCAACTCTTTCTGCTTCCTCCCACTCTCATCCTCTCTCCCGATTTTCTTCAAAAGCACTTTTATTCTATGGGCCTCTGGCTGCACACATCCTGGCTTCTCTCTCTGGTTTCTGTTGAGAGAATTTAGTTTTTTATCCTTAGTGTCTTTCAGTCCACCACCTTTGTTTTCTGTTTTTTATACCAACCTCTGGGTTCGGCTGATATGACGCCCGCCGTCCTTAGTGTTATTGTTGGGTGTTTATTGGTATTGTTGTTTTTCAAAGCTCCCGACTGTGGAGAACAAAGCCTTTTAGTTCCAACATGAATCCAACTGTTTGTCTGTTTACCGGAGGAGGGGAAAGGGACAAGGCGGCCTCTGTAGTTTTCCATTGGACCAGGTCCCGTATGACTTTGGCCACTTTCCACACGAGTTATCGTCTCTCTGCGTTCCTCCTCCTGTTGTCTTTCATTCCTTTTTCCACCCTCCTCTTTCCTACACTCCCATTATCTTTTCTTTGCTCCCTCTTGCCTCAGTTTAATTTCCTCTCTTAAATGACTGTTTTTTTCTTTCCTTTGAGTAAATAGACATGGTTGAGAAGCATTATGGGTTGGAAAATAAGAGGCGGTTTGCATTTTAGATTGCGTTCCTCGTTTGGTTTGGTTAGAATGAACACAAGCGTGAATGCTATCTTCTGAACTCTTGGTGCGCACCAAACAGGCGGATCAAGACCACTTGGGGAGGTGGCTTACAAGTGAACTTTGGTATAGTTGGGTTCACTTCAGCTCAAGTGTGACCCCTACATGAACCAAGCACATAAACCAGTGTTAAAATGACTGCATACGTAAATTATGTATCTGGAACTGCTGTCTTCCTCTCTCTCTCTCTCTCTCTCTCTCTGTGTGTGTGTGTGTGTGTTTGTGTGTGTGTGTGTGTGTGTGTGTGTGAGAGAGAGAGAGATTTGTCAAATACATTTTCAAAGCCTTTCATGACATCTCAGGTGTTAAAACATCCATCCATTTTCTGATCCGCTTCTCCTCACTAGGGTCGCGGGCATGCTGGAGCCTATCCCAGCTGTCATCGGGCAGGAGGCGGGGTACACCCTGAACCTGTTGCCATCCAATCGCAGGGCACATAGAAACAAACAACCATTCGCACTCTCAGTCATGCCTACGGGAAATTTAGAGTCTCCAATTAATGCATGTTTTTGGGATGTGGCTGGAAACCGGAGTGCCCGGAGAAAACCCACGCAGGCACGGGGAGAACATGCAAACTCCACACAGGCGGGGACGGGGAGTGAACACCGCACCTCAGAACTGTGAGGCTGACTGCTCTAACCAGTCGGCCACTGTGCCACCGGTGTTAAAACAATAAAATCAAATCCAACAGGCTGCATTTTTGCTTGTAAACTTTGACCTTCAATACCTCGCAAGTGCAGTCCAATCATGTTTTGACTTGATGGATATGCCTTTCACTGGGCAACCTTTGGTCCAATGTCAAAAATTTCAGCAAACTGGGCCAAATATGCTTACAAACTATTTTTTTAATTTTACTTAGATGTGTACCGGTGTACCTAACTATAAGCGGCACACATAATTTTTTATCTATTTGTAATGCCACCGCACAATATATGGTTTAAGAGGAGACGTAACAGGAGAAAAGATTGAACAAAATGACCAAAGACAAAACGGCAACAGTTAACACCTGCTGGGACCTGGTTGGGGAACCTGGAGATAAATAAGGAGAAAAGAGGGAGCAAAAAGCAACAGCAGAAGACTTTACAACAACACCTGTTTGAACATTGTTGGGTAACCTGAGGCTAAACAAGAAGAAGAGAGAAAGACACAGCTATAGCAAAGGTTTTAGTCTTTAAAATAATGTTAGCATCAGCACACTCAGCAATCAGTTGCTCCAATTATTGATTTGAACAAAGGAAGCGAAGCGAGGAAAAGATTGAAGAGGAGAGACAAGACAGGCAGGAATATGAGATTTGACTGTTTAAATGTCATCTATCCATGAGCAGCTATTCACATGCACGGGCAATGATGTCTTCACAGTTGACGATTACCTGCCAAGGTGTCTTCTTCCCTTCATCTTGTTTATTTCATTTTTGTTTTCCCTCACATCCCGATGCGTTTCTATTAGTGAGCCATTTAAATCGAAATGTCAAACCATAGTAGCCGTGTGTCTGTGTGTTAGAGAGTTGCCCTTGACAATACATTCTTATCAGTGGTACGAAGGTTTTTATATAGTGCGCACAATTTAAAGGAGATTACATTGATTTGCAATAATGTCATGGAGACCCTTCCGATACAAAGCCATAAACAATAGTGACCCTCATCTTTGGTCAACCTGAGGGACACACTTTGTACAAGCTTAACCCGAGTTATGGCTCCGGGCACCATGAAACACATGCGCACACACCCATATTTATGGGTAATACCAGTGTGTCAGCGAAGTGTCTTGCATGTGTGGTGAGCGACGGACAGATAATGGCTTGTCAACAGAAGCGACAAGTTTTTGTCCTTGTGCTGTCTCCTCTGAGAGGGGTAGACATTCGCCGAAGGGATGCAGAAAACTTGTTACTCCTTTTACCACTCTCTGGTTTGTTTTTAGAACCATATTTGAGCTGCGGATTGGTTACAATGTGACAGAGGGAAAAAAAGAAATGACAAGTCATCATTTTCTTTGACTTCAATGCACTTTAGAGCACCTTTATTTGAAAACAAATGTTTTCCAGTATCCGTTTGCACTAGCGTAATTACATTAATGCCAGGAACTGCTAAGGCACACAACTATAAATTGTTTTAACCCTTGGTGAATAGGATAACTGCTGAATGAGTAGTAGCTGTGCCTCCTAAATAAAGGGGATGTCTGATGAGCTTGTAACAAGATGGCAGGCCCTTAGAGGTTGATGGGTAGCCTTTGCAGCTCTGCCCTTAATGAGGAAGCGCATGTTCCATATACTGTATACATATTCGACTCAAGGCTACCGACTGAAATAATTAGATCTTGGCAAGCAGAAAATGTGTACAGCAAAACTTTGAGCTTGGTTGACTTCCAAGTCGATTTACATTCGTTTCCATGTGAAACAATATTAATTGAATTAACTGCACAGGTAGTGTTTTAAGTAACATTAAGTCGTACACGTATAAAGAGAAGTTAACCAATATTTAATGGAACAAAATAAAATAAAATAAAACTGTTCAGTACTCAATTATTTGAGGCTGCCTGACAGACTGTAAAAGTAAAGGAAGAGGAAACCGTTCAGCTCATGACAATAACTGTATTGCTCATATTGTACTGTGCAGCAAGACTCGGTCCTATGTCATAGTTCCATTTGAAGGTCTAAGATTGTCACCCTTTTCCTAATTCCTTTCTTCTTTCTTTGTCTTCACCTTCTTTCTTCCTTTGTGTGTGTTTGTCTCTTTAGAACCCATGCGTACTCCGAAGAGACTGAAGATCGCTGAGACCAGGTCCCGCCTGATAGCTGTGGACTGGGAATCATTGGGTTACAACATCACCCGCTGTCATACCTTTAACGTCACCATCTGTTACCACTACATGACGGCTAACAATCGCAGCAAGGCTGACTGCCTGGACATGGACCCCAAAGGTACCTACAGCATCACACGATGTCTAGGTGGCTGTCTCACAACAGGATATTATGCTTATCAGATCATGTCTGAAATTGTCCTATGGGAATTCAAGTCATGCATGACTGATTTTCATGATCAGTATTGGGAAAGGTTTTTAGTTGTATAGCTATTATTGACACATTATGTGTCTATCCATCCATCCATTTTCTACACCACTTATCCTGTTCAGTGACGCAGGGAGCCGGGGCCTCTCCCAGGTAACTCCGGGGGAAGTCAGTCGCAGAGCACACATATAGAGAGAGACCACCATTCTCATTCACATACACGCTGTCATTGACTGGGAACTGAACCCACACTGCCTGCACCAAAGTTAGGCGAATGTACTACTACACCATCAGTGATCTGTATATCCTACTGATGGACCTACAACACCATTCAGACCTTGATCAATTACTCTAATCTTTTCAGCACCACGTCACATCGTAGGAAATCTGCCACCTTACACCAACGTCAGTCTGAAGATGATTTTGACCAATCCAGAGGGTCGAAAAGAGAGTGATGAAACAATCATCCAAACTGATGAAGATGGTGAGATACAGT
Source organism: Phycodurus eques (assembly GCF_024500275.1). Classification (NCBI taxonomy): domain Eukaryota; kingdom Metazoa; phylum Chordata; class Actinopteri; order Syngnathiformes; family Syngnathidae; genus Phycodurus; species Phycodurus eques. Next base: position 10,069,745 of record NC_084542.1, read on the forward strand.
TTGTTTTTTGACGTTTATTAAAGTATCTGTAAAGCTGCAATGGTACTAGGCACCCGTTTGAGACTTTGTGAAGTGGTACAGGAGTGGCACACGAAGAAGAAGAAAAAAATATTGTAGCTTTTTTTAATGTGCCTTTTGGGCCCTGAAAATGGGAAAATACAATTCCCTTGAAATCTAATAATCACATCAGTATTAGTGTGCATTGTGTCTTAAAGGACATACAATAATTTCTAATATACCATTTTGCTGACAATAAAAAATGTAGTTAAATCTTCCCCACATGGCCTATACCTTTTCATTATTTTTAATTTGAACAACTTCGTGTCTCTTCTTTAACAGTTCCAGGTCAGGTTCCCACTCAGTCTGCAAGAGCCACACCATTTGAGGACAGAATTCTACTTTACTGGAAGGAACCGTCAGAGCCCAACGGAATCATCATACAATATGAAGTAACTATCAATAGAAAGAACTTTACCTTTTATATAGACGCGTATCTGGAGCTCAATGGAACTGCATGTTTCCGTCTCTGCCCCGCCCCAGATCAGCTACAGCGGCCTGCGTTCTTTCGATCCGTCGGTGCCTCTACAGCGGCCGGGACTCACGGTGTCTCTACCCTCCAACGCCACCCATCACCTCTTCTCTCAGCTGCACCCAGGGGTCACTTACCAGTTCTCCATACGAGCATCCACCTCGAAAGGATTTGGTCCTGCGACCACTCTGAATGTGACTACTAATATTTCAGGTATGAAATATGTTTATTGATCATTTATCACCTATATACAGATTTATAAAATAGGCAATTACTATTAAACGTGTTGTCTGTCTTTAGCCCCAACAATAGATGAATATGATGGATCAGAGGCCTTTCTGAATGAAACTGCAACAACCATCACTGTTCTGCTAAAACCTGCCCAGGCTAAAGGTGCACCAATAAGGTAATAATAATAATCATATCATATTACATATACAGTAAAATAAATATTTAAATTTGCCTGGCAACCACAAAGGTATTTCTCTCACATCGTCAGTAATAGCAAATGCAAAAATCTAGTGAAGCTACAGGGTATTTTTTTTCCCCCTGAACTTTGTAATGACTGTCACTTATTAAATTCTGTATACATACAACTACCTAAATATTAAATGTGATGTTTTTTCTTACAGTGCGTACCAGATTGTAGTGGAGGAAGTGAATCCCCGGAGAACGCGTCGCCAAGCTTCTTCCGACTGTTTTGAGGTAATTATAAACATCCTTTACATATAGTTGATTTTCTAAGCTATAAAGTGTTTTCATTAAATGGCCAATATGATGTATATACTTCTAAATTACATTTGTAAGTTCTGCTTTGACTCAACGTAAACAGAATGTATTATACAGTTTATATCGATGATGTTTTTCTCCCAGGTTCCAGTTTCTTACCTCAGTGCATCTACTGGTGGATCCCCGTATTATTATGCTGCTCAGCTGTCCCCCAGCAACCTCCCTGAGCCCCTCCCGTTCACGGTGGGAGACAACAAGACATACCAGGCATGTCACTTTCAGCTTAACTGCATATTTTGTTGGGGTCACCACGTTTGGGAATGCTGAAGTGAAGCTATTGTCTAACAATTGCCTTTTAATCCCCAGGGTTTCTGGAACCCTCCGTTGGCTCCCAGGAAGAACTACAACATATACCTTCAAGCTGTTAGCAGCACTGAGCGGGTAAATACGGAATGAAAACTATTTTAGCTAAAAAAAAAAAAAAAAAGCCCTAGCATTATTTCTACAGTCCTCACTGCTAATGCTTCTTTAGGACTTACGGTAAATGCTTTATGGAGTAATTATTTTTTTATTTTTCACAATTTTCTCATGTTAGAATTGGCCTGCTTTACAAAAGAATATTTTTGTCTTTTTTGATAATGTTTCTGTGAGAATTGGCCTACAATGCAGCTTTTATAATCAAGTCTATGAGTATAATATTCACTTTGCTGATCAAACATTTCGTCACATTCTATGACCACTTTTCAAAATGTGTATGTCAACTATTACACAAATGACTAGTTTGCTCACGTGTTGTCATTTTTGTCTTTTTTTTCCCCCTCCAGGAAACTAAAACCCAGTGTTTGAGGCTTGCTACTAAAGGTAAGAACATTTAATTCATTCATTTCAATTTAGACACTGTCATGATTCTATTACTGTGCTTCTGTTTTTGTAGTTGGTTTGTGTCAAAATGAAATCAGTGTATTTCGATTTTTTTTCTCTCTCTTAAGCATTTTTCTTTTTAATAACGGATTGTTGTGAACTGTATTAACAAGTTATCATCCTCTTAGCCACCGGAGTGTTCCATAAGAGTGGACATCCGCATCATGAGTATTAGCGATATAATGCTAGAGAGAGAAATTTATTTGTATGTGTGTGTGTGTGTGTGTGTGTGTGCATGTGCAGAGGATCAGTGTGCATGGCGTCGAAATGTGATGCTCTTTATCTGGTGCCATATGTTTGACAGCCTAATGCACTGGTTTTAAATGGAGCTTCTTTTACCTGGAAAATACGCACATAAGCATATACTGGTAGTCGTTTTGAGGAAAGATTTTATAAATGGCAACTGATGGATCAGGTTATAACTAACTGATAAATGGGGAGGTGGGGGATTGGGGAGGGGGGTGGCGTCTGCATCCATGTTAACAAAAGATAGCGATATGGCAAATGGACGGTGGTGTTGTGTGAAAGGTTCTGTGGTTGGTATTATGGCTAAAGATAGTCCATATTTTAATTACATAGATGTAGACGTTATTCCAGTTAAATAGCTAAGCGAAAAGGTCAGAGTCGGTGCACACAAGCAATTGTCATGTCAGCCTTCAATGAACTAACAGATCTCGCTTTGCCCTGCTAGACCTTGAAGGATTGTTAAACTAGACTGTAAAAAGGGACATTATATTGAGTACAATCATACTTAATGACCGCAGAATTAATCATTAAAGGGGACTTAGTTGTGTGTTCCATAACGGCTGGGTTATGGAACATATAGCCGGATAGAGCATACAGCCGGATAGACAGCAGTCACGGGTTCTTGGTGCAATCATTATTATTCATGTATTGTCCAGATCCATCTATTAGATTCAGTTTTCCCAACTGATTTTAAATATACAGTATAGGAATTGTAAAAGTGTCAACAAAGTAGGTTAAAAGCAGGATGCATTAGACCTTACATCAATAAACTACCTGTCTTGAATTCGGATCATAATCTATTATGATATATTATGCTCCTTTTTTTTTTTTTACAATTTAAAACAGTTCCCAGGTGTTTTAATATTTTAATAACATGCTAACTTTAGTAAGTCTGTGAAATGCTTTTCATCAAAATATTCCAACGATCAAGAATTATAGCAGATTGAAATTAGATCCGGCCCTTTTTTAAGTACCGTATTTTCCGGACTATAAGTCGCTCCGGAGTATAAATCGCACCAGCCAACAAATGCATAATAAAGAAGGAAAAAAACATATATGTCGCACTGGAGTATAAGTCGCGTTTTTGGGGGGAAATTTATTCTTTTCGATCCCATTTTTGTTCAGTCAATTGTTTTTATAAGTTACCGCTAATGTTGAAATTATCAATTTTCAGAGGTACAGAAGTAGCAGGTACAGATACACAGCGCCCTCTTGCCGTTGTCAGTGTGAAAATAACGTGAAATTATATAATGTTAATGTGTTAATAATTTCACATATAAATCGCTCCGGAGTATAAGTCGCACCCCCGGCCAAACTATGAAAAAAAAACGCGACTTATAGTCCGTAAAATACAGTAAGCGATTGTATACCCCTCCCTTATACTGCTGGACCAATGGCGAGTCTGACTTTCGTTACCAAGACAGCCGTGGGGTGGAACCTTCTCGTTGCGACTAGAGTGAGTTCTGCTTGCTGGGGCTGAGCCCAGAGTGTATAGGGGGGAAAAGTGAGCACCCATACAAATGGGTGTGTGAGAATGATCCAGTAGTGTGTATCAGAGCATTTTAGTAGCGTGTGTGAGACCGTTTCAGTTGTGTGTGTATGTGTGCGTGAAAGAGGTCATTATGTGCTTTACTTCCCTTTATATTTACTTCAGGTGCCATACCTTTTTATCAAAGTGGGTCATATCAGTCCCAAAGGGCCATACTAAACATATGAAGAAATATAATTTAGCAAATGTGTGTTATTGTACGATATATTATGAGCATTTGCGAGTTCAATGTTTTGGGGGCACGTACAACAGTTGCACCGAGTTGTGTATTTGTTTTTAAAATTGCGTGGCGGTCTGGATCAAATGCTCTTGCAGGCTCGTAGGTTCAGTTTGAGGACACAAGGACGTGAAAGTCCAAGTGGGGGCTCAGTTATATTTTGTGCGGTGTCTCATTTTCCCTCCCAAAAGTGTTTACTGGTCGTTGTGTCATTACATACTGTAGGTCTTTGTCCCTTTAGTCGCGCAGCCTGACGATTTGGAAATATGATTGAAGTGACAGAACTGAAATTTTCATGCAGTGATAAGGGAGGAAGGCACACTAATGGTCGCAGAGGTCAGACGACTGTCCCTTCCTTTCTCTCTTTGCCCGTCTGCAAGTGTGCGCGCACTGAGGCGTGCATCCGGGAGGGAGGATTAAGTGTTAGTGGTCCTATGAGGTCATCTTGGCTATTGTGTATTGTCATCGCTGCCTCGGGGACTTTTTGCTCCATGTGTATATACGTGTGACTGTTAGTGTAGTGACCTGGATAATTTTTTACAGGAATTAAAAGCTACTCTGGGTATTATGAGGTCACTTGGAACCTTCTAAATACTGTTTTGTTTTGTTTTTCCTTGTCTTTACTCTCGTCTCTATGAGTGCAACAAAACTTGCTGAAACAGGGTTACCATCAGTCATCTATTTTGAGGATACTATTGTGTCCTTTTAATCCCAAAACGTGTACATTATTTTTTTGCATTTTATTTAAGAAAAAAAGCCAACAAAAGCAAGTATACGATGAATAGTTTTAGAGCAAATAAAGTGGGTAAAATGACATCTTTTGTAAATAATAATCATACCAAGAATGACACATATATCTCTACTCTGTTGTTCTAGTGCCTCATTTTTTATAATATATACATTCAGACTTTATTCATCACTTTTTTCCAGCAAGAAAGGTCATGGACCTTTCTTGCTGGAAAGGGATCTTTGGAGAGGGATCTTTTATTCATGAAGTTATCCATGTATATCCATAGTTATTTCATGTAGTTATGCTGTATTTAACTGGAAGTTGTGAGCTGTAGACTAATATTAAACAGGGCTACATGCATTTATTTTCTTGTATATAGCACACCTTAAACATGCTATATGTTTCTTTATCCTCTGTAAATCCCCAATTATTGTTTGATAAATCAACACAAATTATTATAGTTCCCATTTGATTAAGGAACAAAAAAAAAATATATATATATATATCATACATGTGTGATGCGCTTTTTCGTAAGTGTGCTGTGGTTCAGCTGTACAGCGTTTACTGTAGTCGTATAATAACATTCCATAATGTCACATTGGGGCATTTCCAAAGATCTCAACATCAGAAACATTTTATAACCAAATAATATGCTTACAAACATGGAGGCAGATAAAAAGAACAACAGATTATGTTTATCTTATTGATATTGAGCATCGGAAGTGGATTAGGGTTTGATGAATACGCGGCATGAAATCCAGTTTTGCATTTGTCTTTATTTTGGATTATTTGGATTATCATAATACACTAATGTTCTGAGAGTGCAATACAAACTATTTGAGATCACTAAATAGAGATTAGGAGCATCACAACAGCCTTGTGTTTTTGTAATCAACAGGATAACAACTATGTCATGTGCTGTACTTGTGAACATCATTTACAGTATTTGCCTTATTCGAAATTCATTAAAATAATCAGTAACTGTATGAGGGCAAGCCGTATACAGGAGCTCAGGAGCATGGACAGATACAAATCAAACCAGCTTTCTGTATTTCTCATGAAAACGTTCCCCATACTCAAATTCCTATTTTTGGGATAGTTTTCCCCACTTAAATGATTAAGATCATCAAACAAATGTAAATATCAGACAAGCCGCCCAAGTAAACATAACATACAGACATAATGCAGTGCCATTTTATTTCATCCATCCATGTTCATTACCGCTTATCCTCACCAGGGTCGTGGGCTGCTGCTTTTTTTTTTTTAAGCCATTCAAAAGTTGATCTGCTGGTGTGCTTCGGATCGTTGTCCTACTGCAGAACCCAAGTGCGCTTTAGCTTGAGGTAAAAAACAGATGGTTGAGCATTCTCCTTCAGGGTTTCTGGTAAAGAGTAGAATTCCTAGTCCCATCAATCACAGCACGTCGTCCGGGTCCTGAAGAAGAAAGCAGCCCCAGACCATCACACTACTACCACCATGTTTGACTGTTGGTACAATGTTATTTTTCTGAAATGCTGTGTTACATTTATGCCAGATGTAATGAGACACACACCGTCCAAAAAGTTCAGCTTCTGTCTCGTCCCTCCATAGAATATTCTCCCCAAAGTCTTAGGAATCATTCAGATATTTTTTTTTGCAAATGAAGAACCTTTGTTCTTCAGCAGTGGTTTTTACCTTGGAACTTTGGCATTGATGTCCAGTCTCTTTCTTATTCTTGAGTCATGAACACAGACCCTAACTGAGACAAGGGAGGGCTGCAGGTCTATAGATGTTATCCTTGGTTCCTTTGTGACCTCCTGGATGAGTCGTCACTGTATTGTTGGGGTAATTTTTGTAGGCCTGGCACTCTTGGGAAGGTTCTTCACTGATCCATGTTTTCTCCGTTTGTGGATAATGGCGCTCGCTGTGTTTCTCTGGAATCCTAAAACATTAAAAATGGCTTTGTAACTCTTACCAGACAGATCTCAATTACTTTATTTCTCATCTGTTCTTGAATTTCTTTGGCTTGTGGCATTTTGTTGTTGCTTTTTTTTTTTTTTTTTTTAAAAGATATTTTGGCCTACCTAATTCATTTTGTCAGACAGGTTATATTTAAGTGATTTTTAAAAATGTAACAGGTCTGGAGTTAATCAAGCTTGGGTGTGGTCACTGAAAAGGAAGTCAGCTTTCCCCCAAAAAATGTATTAGCCACAGTTGTGCCTGCGTGGGTTTTCTCCGGGCACTCCGGTTTCCTCCCACATCCCAAAAACATGCATTAATTGGAGACTCTAAATTGCCCGTAGGAATGACTGTGAGTGCGAATGGTTGTTTGTTTGTATGTGCCCTGCGATTGGCTGGCAACCAGTTGAGGGTGTACCCCGCCTCCTGCCCGATGACAGCTGGGATAGGCTCCAGCACGCCCGTGACCCTAGTGAGGAGAAGCGGCTCAGAAAATGGATGGATGGATGGATGGTAATTCATGATTTATCAAGGTGGGCAATTACTTTTTCCATACAGGGCCAGGTAGCTTTGAATAGGTGTTTTCCCCTTAATAAATAAAATCACCATTTAAAAAATGCATTTTATGTTTATTCAGGCGGCACATCTTTGTTTGTTATTTATACTAGTTTGATGATCTTAAAGTGGGGAAACTATGCAAAAATATAAGAATTTCAGGAGGGGGGTGGGGAATTGTTTTTCATGGCACTGTAGATGTTTTTATTATTACAACAAAAGAAAAGATGCTTTTGTTATGTTTTAATTAATAAGAATCTAAATAGCTCTGCGCTTTATAAACTCCCCAGACAGAAGACAGAACTATTTGCATCATGAATGACAGTTACCATGGTATTTATGCTGGCAGGAATATTAGTCTTGATATTCACTTGATATATAGGGCAAACATTTTCAAAAGTTTCATTACTTTCAGTGATTTATTTTGACCCTTTTCCTGTGACATTTGCTTTACAAAGGGCTGCACCTAATTTGAGTGAAGATGATAAAAAATTCCTTTTCTTACCTTTGTTACTCATAAATACATAAGTGTTTTACAGAAATTATACAAATTAATTATTTTCCATAATCAGAAATATATGGACATTGATTGAATTCCGTGGTTAGAAGTTTGGATAACAAATGAGAACCACAACACTGATGACTTGTCATTATGCTGAAGGTGCCACTGAGGAGCCCGAAGTCATCCCTGACCCCGCTAAGCAGACAGACCGTGTGGTGAAGATTGCCGGTATCAGCGCTGGTGTCCTTGTCTTCATACTGCTGGTGCTTGTAGCCATCTTATTGGTCAAGAAAAGGTGAGTGACACCCCTCGAAGCGTTCCCAATACCTCACCGCGCACCCATGAGGTGAAAGAACGCGCATGGACAAAAATGTGCACATGAATTCATTCTCTTGTGTTGGTCTCAGTATTTGCTGTAGTAGCACCATCTTCCATCCATCCACCATGAACGTTGATCTCCCTGTAGAACCACTTTTTATGAGATATAGATTTTAAGAATATATTTCATATGTTTTTAGAAGTCTTGCCTTGGTTCAAGAAACAACTACTTAGCAAAAGAAATGTACATAACCGCAACATGGTAAGGTCAGAACATTCCATTACGAATATGTAGGTAATAACAAATAAAGGTTTTGATATTGTGAGAAAGTGGAGTAGATAGAAGAGACCACAACTACTCTCTTGAAGAAATGTATGATGCATATTAATTTACATACTCAGTCAACCACCTGCCCTACAGGGTTAGGGTTAAAAGGCGGGAGCCACCAATTGCCTAGAATTAACAAATGTCATTCAAATAGTCTACAAACACAAAAGCTAATAAGTCAAATCACAAACTATGGAAAATGGACAAAGGATGTATTACGTGCTGGAAATGTTTTTTTCAGGACATGACTGTTCTCACCGGTTTGAATCACAATCATTCGTACAGCACAGTCATGTTCATAATGATATATAATGTTAGTAACAGGATGTAAAAGTGATCATCATGCTGAAGTAACCAAAAGTAGTGTTCTTTTTTGTAACCTACTAACGCAATATATCTCAATTTGATTTGTTGTTAGTGTAAATGTGTGCATCAGGATGATGTGGTAGTTTGGTGCAGACCGCCATCATGTGGCGACTGAACGTATTTACAACTTAGAAAAGTCTATTTAACCAGTGCACAGCAGTCCTTTTTCAAAAGTGAACAGACAGGAATTTTGCATCACCAGAAGTGGTGAAAGTCACCCTGAATTAAACGAACTTGAATTGGCTTCCATCAATAGATGAAATCTACATTATTTATTAACTTTTTCCCTTGTTAACAGTATTACTGGTCAACATAGTCATGTCTACCACAGTCTACACACTCACACAACACACATGCTTTACACTAAAAACGTTATTTTTGAACAGTAACTTTATTTGAGCTTTGTGCAAGTAAGGATGAATTGCTTTTAAGTTTATGTATGCATCTGTAAAATAATCAACTTCATATTTGAAATCCACTTTCTTTGATGAACCAATGAATATGTGCCACGTTGCTCTGCAACCGACGGGCGACCTGTCCAGTGTTGTATCCCGCCTCTCTTCCCAAGTCAGCTGGGATAGGCTCGAGCTCACCTGCACCCATATTGAGGACCCGCATTATAGAAAATGAATTGATAGAAGGGTTCCACCTTGCCTAAACAAATTGTGCTGAGTTTACACTAAAAGTATAATCCTTAGTTGAACCAAGTGGCACCTGTTTCACGGTCTACTCACCCGTTTGACACCAGACATCCACGTTGGCCACAGTGGCCCGATAACTGTCACGAAATTCTAAACATCACGTCCTCTTTGAGGATTAAGCGGTTTGCAGCTAGAGGGGGTTAAAAAGGTCCAAAACCTTCATTCCTTTGAGAGATGGGTTCTTTACTATCTCATCTCTGTCTTCTGGAGAGACTTGGCCTGGCTCATTGTCTGGTGTGGTGCAACTGAACTGTAGCTAAGCTATATAATAAGGCTTCAAAGAAATGAACTACAGTACAAAAGGGTCTTGAAATAAAATGTTTAATGTTGATGCGCACAGTAGGACGGTTTGATTATATTATTTTTTTCATTTATGAGAACATTGATCAAGTCATGACAATTGTTTTCTAGTCGAGTCTTTGGGGAGATCAATATCCATTGTCACTGAACCTCTTTACAACTTTAAGCAATACTGCATCTTTAAAATGGTGGGACGAGATGGCAAAGCTATGACATCATACTTATGAAACATCAAATCAGTCTCTAATCTGGATGATGGATAATGGCAGCTAACAAGATTGCAAGGATGGTGAAAGTGAAAAATAAGAGCAAGGAAGTTTACCATCAAATATTGAGTTCATTGTTGTTAGTAATAGTTACTTTTATTTATTTCTTTTGTAATTTGTTTTCAGCTTTGAGCCAGAAATTTTTGGAAAAGATATGCCCCTTAGTGTTGAAAAGAATCCTTTTTGCATGACGCAAAGATGCTTTCTTCTGTTTCTGTTGTTGCTGGTTGGGACAGGACAGTATTGTCCTCATTTGCATATTCATGACCCTTATGTCTCTTTGCTTTCTGATTGGCTCACAACCCCAGGAGGACCTACTATTCATACTCTTATTACCTGTAAGTAAACAACAAGCGAGCCAACAATCAGCTGTGTCCAACTGCTGATCTCTTAAATGGGCTAATTAGTGGCTAGATGTTGTTATTTTTTAAAGATGCAGTATACTTTTTTCAAGACAAAACACACATTTTCAGCTCTGACCAACCAGCCAAAGCCATCCTCATTGACGCCCCGCCAGGGTCGGGGACAATTCACTGCCGCCTCAGTCATGTCAGCTCTTTCTGCATTCAAATATTTGGCAGCAATGAATGAATGGGAAAATAGCAACAGGTGTACAAAACCATGAGAGATGTAATCAAAAAGGACTGAACTGAATGTGAATTGCCCTCAGCCCCGGTGTCCTCTACATGCTCCAAAGTCGCTCTGAAGCAGACGTCTTGCTAAAGGGCCCAAGCTGTTTCCAAAGCAGTCTAAAGTGGGACCACACGGGCCTGAGCGTGTTATTTGAAAAAAGAATGCTGCACTTGTGACTTGTAGCTCTTTGTGTGCATGTAGTCATGTGACCATCCATCCGCCCATCAAGTCACAGGTATCATGGACACAAGAGTGGATCTGAACCACTGTGCCGTTTTTGTTGGGAGGCCTTTTGTTTTACTCCTGTGGTGGTTTGTCTTATTGACACTACTTTTTTTTTCTCTCTCTCTCTGCTTCAAGCCTGCTCTCACATGCTGTGACTAAAATTCTACCACAGGAACTTAACAACAACATGAACATTATGTTGGTTTGGAAGGGTATCTTTAACATTGCAAGTAAAATAAAATACACTGGAACCTCCAAAAACTCAGGTTGTTGTAATATAATGTAACCATGTAAAGTAAATCAGTTTGGTCCATGCTCAAACTGTCATACAATTATAAAGAGGTGTTAGTGATTGTATATTAAATTAAAATCAAATTAATGTGTTTGTAGCGCTGCTCCCAAGTGGCATTTCATAGCAGCTGCTGGAAATAATAATAATCTGCAGGCAGAATCACTTCTGAGGATCAATGAAGCAGTGTTTATATACGTTTATATAGGTCAACTCTCGTGGCGCACCATTGAACAAATATATCACAAAAAGCAGAGATTAGATAGAAAACCAAGTTCAAAGTGGAGGTGTTGGCTGTAATGTGGACATCTTTAGGCAAACGCGTTTAACAAGACATCACATAACTGTTCTTTTCCATAGTCTGTCAGGATAAGCAATGATTGAATTTAAGGCTATGGGTGTGTTGCATCTTCTGACTGTTAGTCGAGTTGTTTCCTCCCATGTTTCCGCTATGTTTCACGTAAATACATCACTTGAAAGCTTTGCTTCTGTGTGGGGCCGCGAAGTCGGGACTGTCTGGCTCCGTTTGATTGGTGAAATTCAGTCAAACATCGCCAGTGGTTATGTTTGATTGGTGAAAGAGTCCCGTGAACGCGCTCGAGGCACAAGTCTCTCTGACGAACCAGAACAAATACTGTATATCATGAAATGAATAATTGATAGAAATACAGAATATTACAATACAAATACAACTATGGAGAAGAATGTAGCTCAATGTAACGAAATGAAAATAGCGATTCTTCCCAACAACAACATCCAATTAAACTCAAGTAAAAGTCAAAAATGTGTTGCATTAACACTACTCTGACAAGTGTAATTTATCAAAGTAAAAGCGAAAGCGAAGCTAACACTCTTGTAGAGTTAATTCTTTCGCTGCTCACTGAGCTGAAGTCTCATAAGATCTGCTTAGGTCATGCAAGATGATGGTTTTTGTTCACCCTTTGATAATACTTTTGCAGTGTTAAGAGTTTGGAGGTTCACTATTCTTAGAAATATATAAATAAATAGTATTTAAAAAATATATCATTGTGGTCACAGTCACCTTCTGTCTTTACCTGATTTGAATATGATGTTTAAAATATCTCTATGTATGTAGTTGTGCTGTTTTCTCCTTGGCAATTTGTATTACTCGGCCAGTGCAGTGGGTGTGGCTCTATGTGTGTGGTCGTAGCGGTGGCGTTGGTGCATTTTGAGGGCAAAAGAGGTAAAAAGAAAAGGAAAACCACAGCATGCTTCCCGCCTGTCTACTGGGAAGAAGTCAGAGCCGTATAAGAGTATCAGTCTGGCAACTAACCTTAATTTTTGTTCTAGAACCTGTCAAACGGGTTTGTTATTGAATTCTCAATAAATATTTGAAGACATGGTTCGAATTTCTATTGTCACTGGATCAATAACAAATACAAACATAATCAAGTAAGTGGGATTTAAGTTGTCTGAACTGATACATATCTATGGCTCTGGGTGCAGAACTTTCCTGCATGCTTTGTCATGCTCAAAGTCCTATAAAAAAAGTCTTATTTTTCCTTGGATTTTATCGATTGGACCTCCTGGGAATGCAATCTCACTGTTAAAATATCAAACTGTTATTTTTCTTCTCTGGGCAACACTTTGATTATTACAACCTTTCTTTGTGCTCTTTCACCTCCAGTTAATCCTTTTTTTATTTCACTGTGTTATACGACAACAACCTGTAGAGAAAAATAGTCAGGTGTCCGACTAAGATGCATCTCTCCTGAATTGTTCCTTTCATAATGCTCCACTATTTATGACCTAACCCTATGAGCAATAGAGTGTTTAGTAAATGTCCCTTGCCGCCTCATTCTACTGGGAGTTTTCAAACGGCTGCTGTGAAATGAAGAATTGTTTCACTTTCTCACAGCCTATGATACGGCATCAAAACTTCTTCTGGAAGCACACTTTCTGAGAAGGGCTTTTTCTTTCCCTAACCTGAGGTCAAGGGTTATTTCTTCAAGCCCATCTTCCCTTTGCTCCTCCAGTTGAGCCTGGTACATGCTGCCATCCGCTATTTCTCATCTACCATCCTTGCCTGTTTCTTTTCCTCGTCTTCTTTTTTCTTCCTCTCCTCTTCTCCTTTTGCTTTGCATTTTGAATCAGCCGCCTGCAGCCCACAGCTAGGCTAGATACCGCGTACATTATATTTCCTCAAATAGTGGCCATCCTCCTCAGAGAGCCCGTGCCCCAATTAATAATCAGATGGGTCATCCGCTGTAAGCAAATACTGTTAATACCTGTCTTACATCGACTCAGTGGGTTGGTAGCTGTAATTACCTCAATTCGTAGACACTGGCCCTCACAAACGGCCATTAGAACGTTACCTCCTCAGCCCATTTGATTTATATTGTTAACCAAAACACCAGTAGATACTGTACCTAAAGTGAGTGTGTAGTATTCGTAGTTTTAGTCGTACAATTAGCTCTGAAGTGTTGTGGGCATCCATTTTTTATGTTTTAAACTCCACTCAGATTCAGATCAAATTACTTAAACAATTGTATAGGAGACCTGGATAAGATTAAAGATTATTTGATATTCTTGCAAAAAGTCTAGATTTAGTCTAAATCTAGTTTAAATGGGAAGAAAAACACAATTTGACTCTAAAATGCCCTGACAAACTCCAAATAGACACTTGTTGTTCGATTCTGTTGCGTAAATAACAATAAACCCCCTACCACTATATGAGGAAATATGGTATATTTCATGCGAAAAGCTCCTATGCTGGAAAATGTGATGATTAAGTGAAGTAGTGGCCTGCAGGCCAGCTGATGACAATTTAATATCAGTTTGCATGTTACCTGACTCCGATTGTCTTTTTCCCCCTGACAGGAAGCTCGCTAAGAAGCGTAAAGACGCCATCGGAACCACCCGCCAGGAAATGACACATATGGTGAACGCCATGGATCGCAGCTACGCCGACCAGAGCACTCTGCACGCGGAGGACCCCATGGCGGTGACCTTCATGGACTCACACAACCACAACAACAGATGTACGTTGGTTTATTCATAACGTTCGTATCAAGTCATATAAAGCCTAATTGTAACAAAACATTCAAACCTGGTCTTAATCTTGCATTTTTATGTCGTGTGGTTTTTCAGTTTTTAAGGTTCCAGCCAGCCTATGTCAGAATAACAGTTTTTACAACACAAAAGGACTCGATAGAGACATTACGCTATGAGCAGTTTCTTGATTTCTTTTCTAAGTGCCTGAGAGAAATTTAACCTTGTCCCTTTTTAGTCACTCCTAGAGAACATTTAGTGCAAAATCTACTCATTTTTCCTCCTCTTGAATCCTAAAATCATTTGAGTGAGTTGAGTGTGAAGTTGCATACATTTCCTCACGGTGCTTCCTCCCCACAGTGCCCAACGATCCGCTGGTCCCCACTGCTGTGTTAGGTGAGACCCCCAATAGATTGAATATGTCACGTCTCCCACCCGAACAAATAGCCCATAGCAATCCCCTGTCATCATCATCTTCAATGAGCCCTTTGCCTTGTATGTCCTCGTGCATCGTTCAGCCCTGAATTGTACTTAAAACCAGTTTTCATTTAAAATGCTTGATCTCACCAGCCTCTTATCACATCATGGAGTCTGCTGTGTGTTGAACCGCTGGCATCTGTCTGTCTGTGCATGGGCTGATAGTTTAGCTTGAAGAATAAATCTAATGTAAGTACAAGGAACAACAGCAAGCTTCAGTACAGCAACTAAAAAGCACAGCAAAATAGCCTTTTTTTTAGCCTTGTGGGGTACGATATCGAAATAAGACAACTTTCAATATCTTGTGTGAAAATTAACCCCCTACAACCAAGCAGACTGTGTTTACAGTTACTTCAGTCATTCCTAAGCCCCGCCATGCTTTTCTCTTTTCCACTGAGCATTTTGGATAGTCAGTGTAATTACAAACCTCCCCCTTGGAGGCCTAATTATTTCCACACTTTTGACTGCTTTTGAGAGGCATCTAAATCCCTGCCCCGCAAAGCAAAAGACACTGATGCTTGAAGAGAAGGAAAATGTTGCCTATACTGGCTAGCTTGAGAACCACGAATCTGCGATATTTACTCTGGACTCATTAAGACTTTAGTTTTTGCCAAAGACCAGCTACTCTTGTTCCCTGAGATGTTTTCATGCCTTGGATTAGTCTGGACTTGACAGTGCAATACCGTCAGTTGGAACATGCCCTTAAGGCTTCCGAAACCTCGAAGAGCCACCAAACTGTGTTGATCAAGTGTTCCGTAGCCTTTAATTTGGACTGAAGGATGTTGTTCCACTCTGTCCCGACCCATCACGTCACAGAATTGGAGGGAGTAGCGGGGAAGTAGCGAATGAAAAGACGCTGTCATGTCAGGTTTACCATTAATTGGCCTGACGAGGGTAATAACAAAGCTTAGCAGCCATTAATGAGCCAATACGTCCTCGGAGCAAAGAAAAGCATCGGGTGGACGCAATAAACAGTGTCAGTTAATAAGCAGTCGAGTAGACGAAGCAGTGGGTTGTGTGTGACCCCGAGCTTTGACATTATACGCTGCGTCAATCAGCAAATCCCCCACAGCACAAACATGTGGTGATTAAAAAAAACAAAAAACATTGTGTGCTTTTGTTCCCTATAATTAAATATATTTTCAATTAAAAATCAAAATCGGACTTTGAAAGCTTTAATTGTAACTATGTGCAATGCCACTCAGTAGATCGCGAGCTGAACAATCTTCATTTGGATCAGCATCAAATTAACTGCAGGGCACCTACACAATGGTTAATACAAAAAAAAACATAAGCAATTTTTGGGGGAATAATCTATCAACATTAACCTTTTACCATTCCCACCAGTCTGGGATGACATCATTCATTACGTGTGCCCCTTTAAACACACATCCTTGACAAATCCCTCTCATCCCACCGTCTGACATTTTGCTCTCTTCTTTTTCTGCTGCTTGGTCATGTAGTTCCAATCACAGGTAGGCATCCAAATGCAAACAATGATAACACAGAAGCAAGTTATTAATAGGATATTTGGAAACAAATCTTAAGTTATTACCATGACCATTTGGGCTCTTTTTGCCAGCCTTAACCTCAAATCATTTCCTCTCCCGCGCAGACGAGAACCACAGCGCGTCAGCGGCAGAGAACAGCAGGCTTCTCGATGTCCCCCGCTATCACTGCGAAGGCACCGAATCTCCTTATCAGACGGGACAGCTCCACCCCGCCATCAGAGTGGCCGACCTCCTGCAACACATCAACTTGATGAAGACGTCCGACAGCTACGGCTTTAAGGAGGAGTATGAAGTAAGTCGGCAGGAACTCTAGGTGGTGGTCTTGCTATTATCACCGTGTAAATACAAGGAGTCGTCGGTTTATGATGGAGTTCCATACCCACAGTGACAAAACTCTACAAAGAAGCAATACTCGCAGAAATATAATATGTCACATTTAATGTTGTTTTCTATTTTGCGTGTGTTGTTGGTGATGCAGAGTTTTTTTGAAGGCCAGTCAGCAACCTGGGACGTGGCAAAGAAGGAGCAAAACCGCACCAAGAACCGTTATGGCAATATAATAGCATGTAAGCAAATCAGTATTACAAAGCAACAATTTAAAAATGTACACATTACATAACCTTTACTTTTCCAGGAGTATGAAAGGGGGGGGGAAGAAGAAATGGACTGACAGAAGGAGAAACAATATCGATATATTGATGGTTGTTTTGTTTCATCCATCTCACTCTTGTCTTTTTCTCTTCCATACCGTCTCCTTTCTACTCTGTACTTCTTTCTCTTTCTTCAGATGATCATTCAAGGGTTATTCTCCAGCCCATTGAAGACGACCCCTCCTCCGACTACATCAACGCCAACTACATCGATGTAAGTGGAAACGCGTCGAATGCTACTATTGGCTCCCAACGAAACCAACGAAACCACACTCCCTCGCTCGTATGTCAGGCCTCTATACCTTTAATTGCATCTCCAAGTCATCCATTACTCCATTTTCACAATATGCATCATTTGTAAGTGTTGTCTTTTGGTGTTAAGTCTGATTCATCTTCATACTGTTTATAAAGTTTTTCAAAAAAATGACATTGCTAACATCAGATTGTTTTTTAACATGCTGTATGTAGAGACACCTAGTAATATGCTAGTATGTTCGGAGTTGATGTGAAATAACAGTCGCTAGTAGGTAACTTTATTCATTCAGTTCAATTTGAAGCAGACTGTTTTAATGAAATGATTCACTCTATCAGACCAGAAACTGAAACTCTTCATTGCATTGAATCTATCCATTTGTTCATCAAACTTCAGCTTGATTTTTTTTTTTTTGTTAGCCATCGTCTTCAACCACCTTCACCTCTCCACCTGCAGTCACCTTTTCAACAAATCTTTCTTGATTTTATTTTTTTATTTTTTATTTTTTTGTATGTAATCTACGGTCACTAGATTGCTAGCCGCCACTCACGGCACACTAGAGTCAGAACTAGTAGAGTTGACACTTCTGGCTACATCATCTTTGTAATTATATAAAGACAACAATCTCAGAATTCTAGAAAAGAGCTCAAAAGTGTCACAAAAGACACTCTTGGTAATTGATGTTGTCAAATGATAAATCATCAGCTTTTACTTAAGGATTGTCCTTTCTATTCAACATAATTCTAGTTTTGTTTTATTTTTTTGTGTGTGTGTTTTCTGCATGTTGTGTCCATACATGTCACATCAATACAACTTTTCTGTTTCTGGTTGACACTCACTGACATTATTGTGCTCTTTCTTTCCTTCCTCCTTTCTTTCACTCGTTTTTTCTGCCTGTGTCTTGGCCTGTAGATTTGGCTGTACAGGGATGTAAGTATCACTGTGGACTCTTCCATTCATGCTTTTCAAACTCGACAGCCGTTTACATCCATTCATGCACCAAGTAGTCGTTAGCTCAAGGCCAGGCTCTTTCTCCACTTTTTGGGGATCTCACCGCATGAGACTCAACCTTGCGCTACTTTATTTTTTGTTCCCTCCCCTCACTTTGCACCGCTATCACTGTGCTTGTCTTCTCACTTTCTGTGTCTCATGCCTTTTGGACATGACAGTCACTACTTGTTGTCATTGCCAAGTGCACACACTTGACAGTTGTAGAGGTGACAACATTTCATCACAGTTGTTATCTGTTGAATATGACAGGCAATCACTTTGGTCTTACTTTTTAAATATCAGGAACTATTTAGTTGAAGACAGTGTGTATGAGATAACAAATATAACGAGCCTCACAAATCATAGTACGAGGTATGTAAATTAGAATTGACATCATTTCATAGTCGAATCGCATAGCCAACCAATTTTTACTCACGTTTCTTGTTTGATTGATGTTATACTTTTTTCCCTAAGGCTGAAAAACATTTGAAATCAGATTTTATGTATTAAAATATGCTCAAACAGTCAAACAACAGTGTGCAGCATGTGTTTTCAAGGAAATTCAATAAAAATACACCAACTGGAAAGCAGATCTGGAAGTGGCACAGACAAATTGAGAGGAAGACTGAAAGCAAAATGGGTGGTGTCTCACAGGCAGTGGGCATATCAAAACAATTGTAAAGCTTTGTGAACATGGTTAAAAAATCTACGTCCGTTTGAATATGAATAAGGAATTTTCCTAATGATTTTCCACATGAAGCCTATTCGGTCATATTTCAAATGAATGTCACCATGTACTTTTAACCATAATTCACAATACCTTCATATCAATCTTGGAGATGCTTCATAATCCTGTGCCTTTGTAGATAGGATAAACCTGACCTGTTCTTTTTTTACAATAATCCTGTTGCAATGAAAGGGGATTCTAAATCCTTTTCATTTGTTGCATTGCCACTTTGTTTTGTGTTTTCAGGGTTATCAGAGACCAAGCCACTACATAGCTACTCAGGGTGAGCTGTGGCCAAACAAATAACATTAATAACGATAAGTAATGTTCAAAGTAATTGTAATCAACAAATACATATTTGTAGCTTAATGGAGTCGTAAAGGTGTGTCTTATGTTTGTAGGTCCTGTGCACGAGACCGTGTATGACTTCTGGAGGATGGTGTGGCAGGAACAGTCGGCCTGTATTGTCATGGTGACCAATCTGGTTGAGGTCGGAAGGGTAAGTTGTTCTTTCTCTTCCCAGTTATTAAAGATATTTGGCAATGGCCGCTCGTCTGTAGATAAGAAGATACGGCCTGAATATAGAAAGAATGTTTAGCTTTAAAGACAGTTAATCCCAGTTCTTCAGGTGATGAAAGACCAGGGAATTTGTTAAAGCAAATTCGTACTTTTCAGATTCATTATGACTGTCAGCTGGACAACAATGTGTGGAGTTCAGGTATAATTGTGTTTGCTTGTTTCTTTTTTTTTTTTTTTTAATACAGGTGAAGTGCTACAAGTACTGGCCAGATGATGCCGAGGTGTACGGTGACTTCAAGGTGACCTTTGTCGAGGTGGAGCCGCTTGCTGAATATGTGGTCCGCACGTTTACATTGGAGAGGGTAAGAAGTTTTTTTTGTATTTACAATGCATGAAATATCGTGTTGCACAGTTACTCACTGGCTGCGGTGGGAATCGTTCACTCATTCTGGGGGATCTGCCTTCATAAATATTGAACAGCTGAGTCTGATTTACAAAATGAATACAAACAAAAGACTTGATGTCTAGCCGTGTTGTAATGTGTTGCTCTACTTACATTAAAGCTGTTTTCACAGCATAATTGATGAATTTGTCTCGTGCAGAAAATCAAACAATACCCCACAAACGGAAAATATTTTTCTATATCAATGCAATGCATCATAGAAATATTGCTTGTCTAGTGACCATCAGTTGTTCACTACTTTTCAAGATGCATTGTAAGATACATTTGAGTGCACTATACAGTATCAGGGATAACCTTACTTCACTACAGAATGCTGACCTTAGGGCCCTATAAAGTGTTTAGGAATTGATCCCAAACACCTCAAACATTTACAAATGTTTGAAATGTTGTTGTTTTTTTCACCTCAAACATTTACAAATGTTTTGAAATGTTTTTTTAATTAAAAAAAATTACCATTCTTGATTAGTCTGCTTTCTTTCTCTTCAGCGTGGTTTCAATGAGGTGCGAGAAGTCAAGCAATTCCACTTCACAGGCTGGCCCGATCACGGAGTTCCGTATCACGCCACGGGACTACTTTCCTTCATCCGCAGGGTTAAAATCTCTAATCCACCCTCTGCTGGGCCTATTGTGGTCCACTGCAGGTATAAAGAAACTCTACACAACTTCCACGTGTAACACCCATACAGTATGTCAGTTATATGTGTACATAAAGAGAAGAATAGAAATAGCTCATTCTTTGTTGTCTGTGTGCAGTGCCGGGGCAGGACGTACGGGCTGCTTCATCGTCATCGACATCATGCTGGACATGGCCGAGAGGGAAGGCGTGGTGGACATCTACAACTGCGTCAAGGCACTTCGGTCCAGGAGGATCAACATGGTACAGACTGAGGTGACTGCATTACCCATCATCCATCTGCATCAACATGCTAGGGCCAGACACGGTAAACAACACACTGTTGGACTCGAGACAGGGTACGGGCTGAAGGGACTACATCCATAACATCTTTCATCTGTCTGATTGTTTGTTTGTGATGTTGACTGACTGCTTGTCACCCCAGTGTCATGAACGCTAGGATGTGCAACACACTCCATAAACAGTAGATTCATATTACAGTAATATTACAAGTGTAACTAAACTCCACAAAAGAGCACATTGGCACTACACCGTAATGAAGATATGAAAAAAACAATACATCCTTGGGGATAGCGAAAAAATTGTACAGAAAATGTGTTGCATAAAAACTCCCACAATGAGTATAGGGTAGGATTACTTTTGACTTGGCTCTTTGGAAAATCTTGGTTTGCTATTATCTGGTGGTGGCTGAAAGAAATCCAAACTGCAACTGTTTGCGCTAGGATCATTGCTTTCTTAAAATACAATTGATAGTTGTGAAAATGAACATTATAATATAGTGATAAAATATATTATTCCTATATTAGCATCTGAAGGCCGTATTCATACTCCCTGTTAAATGTTGCTTTCTTGGTGACTGAATGAAACAGCGACTAAGAACTAAACAGAATTATGTTATGATTATGATTAAGAACTATTTTTAACACCCAATTGATGTAATTTGTAATTCTGTGATAACCCGTTTATATTTTATTTGGAACCCCAATTGCAACTTATTTGGACTAGTAAAATCGTCAATTCAAGTTTACTTTTAGTATTCAAATCGGAGAAGCCGCCTTAAATCTTGTAAAATGTGAACTTCAGTCTTCATTTGATCATCTCCATGACTCCACCTGCCGCCTCTCACTCACCGTTTGTTTGCTCACCTCCAACAAGTTGTTGCTGTGACAACGGTCATTGTGTTCCGTGTGTGCGTACGTGTGTGCAGTGATAAAATGCACTTATACGTTCTCCAGGAGCAGTACATATTCATCCACGATGCCATATTAGAGGCGTGTCTCTGCGGAGAAACGGCCATTTCCGTCTGTGAGTTCAAAGCGGCTTTCTATGAGCTCATCCGCATCGACTCCCAGACCAACTCGTCCCACCTGAAGGATGAGTTTCAGGTAATTTTTCTTGTTCTTGTTTTTCTCTTCTGAGCAAAACAAAGCTATAACTTCTGTCACCCCCACCTGCTTTTTGCAGCGGAACCTGACTCATGCACATATTTTTGCCTTTCTGGAGCACAATGAACTCACGCCGGTGCATTATCTCTTGATTTGACCTCCAGACTTTAAACTCAGTGACTCCTCAGCCTCAGCCTGAAGACTGCAGCATTGCGTTGTTGCCTAGAAACCAGGATAAGAACCGCTTCATGGACGGTCTTCCTCCTGATAGATGCCTGCCCTTCCTCATCACAATAGACGGGGAAAGTAGCAACTACATCAACGCGGCTCTCATGGATGTGAGTTCACACAGCTGCACAGCAACAAGTTTCACTGGCCACTGTAAAATACATACTTTTTGCCTGATAAATTGTTAAACAATACATTTGTTAAAAATGTAAACACTGTGTGAAAACATGGGAAAAAAATCCCAATACATTTGTTAAAAATGATGAAAATGAAGACACTACTGGTCAAACATTTTAGAAGAGTCAACAGTGGAAAATAAAGCTGATTTAATAGTGTTGTGGCCAGCAAGAAAACAGTACAACAAAGATGCCCACCTGGAGAGTGGAGGTTTTTCTAAAACCTTTGACCAGTAGAGTACTTTATTCAGTCACTCACGCGCACACATACAGTCTCCCCTCCCTGTTGGTGTGATGCTGTGTTTGTGGTTTAAGCACACAAGAAAGCTAGAGACAAATCCAGGTTTTGACTAAAAGGGAAATAAATACCTTCTCTGCAGAGCAAAAACATCACTAACATTGGCATGGACGTGTTGCCGTTATTTCATGACTTCAATAAAATAAAAAAAAATTAGTCAACCAAATTGTACTACAAATGTAAAACATATGGGAAATGTATTCATTGTCAGTTATAGTTTAGCATTTGTTGTCATGGGTACTCTGCAGTTTGTCGGGAGATGACGCAGTGCAATCGGTTTTCATGAGAAATTAGAAGGATGTCGATGGAAAGGGATCCACTGTAATAAGGAAATAACCCACATTGCTGTTACTCACAAATCTTCTTCAACAACACTTTTAATGGCACAATACAGTGTTGTTGTTGTTGTCCATCCATTTTCTGAGCCGCTTCTCCTCACTGGGGTCGCGGGCGTGCTGGAGTCTATCCAAGCTATCATCGGGCAGGAGACGGGGTACACCCTGAACTGGTTGCCAGCCAATCGCAGGGCACATAGAAACAAACAACCGTTCGCACTCACATCCACACCTACGGGCAATTTAGAGTCTCCAATTCATACATGTTTTTGGGATGTGGGAGTAAACCGGAGTGCCCAGAGAAAACCCACGCAGGCACGGGGAGAACATGCAAACTCCACACAGGCGGGGCCGGGGATTGAACCCCGGTCCTCAGAACTGTGAGGCTGACGCTCTAACCAGTCGGCCACCGTGCCGTTTTACCATTAATATAGGCTTGCTTAGGCACAGAGACATGCATATAAAATGTAGCGCTTTTTCCTCTGCCATCCGACTAAATTCTCATGAAGAAGACTTTAGATAGTGTGACTTGTGAGCTGAGGTCTTGCAATGGTTGTACAGTACTATTTGCATGGTGAGGTAAAAGAAACCCAACTTTCTGGGCAAACGTGGTAGAATTGTGATTCAATCTGATGAACTTCAGTGCAGTTTGTAAAATTGCGTTTTAGTTAAACTTGCCTTTGGCCTCTCTCTAACCAAGCTGTCAGAGGAGTTCCAGGTAATGGGGTTTCACTTCAAATATTCCAATACTGGATTTGTTTCATGGCTTCGCTGTCTTTCCACCAGCCACCACATTCAATGTCTTGCCATTAACGCCCATAGCTCACACGCCTCCCGTCCCACACGCGTGTCCTTGTCCCTCATGTCCCCCTTAAACCCAACACGCCATTCACACCTGTGCTACATGTGTGGCTACGTACCGTCGGTTCATATGATACGTTTATAGAGACCGAATATGAAGTGGACCCTAGTAGATGTGTTTATCTGTGCTGCATGCTCCTCACCCACTGCATGATCTTGTGACCAAGCATCTAGGACCTTTATGGTTGCTCCACATTGCCCTGTGTGAGTGAGACAGACAAAAGAGCTGTGTGTCTCCTATCAAATGTTGAACAGATTTCTGACCTGACATATCTTTTTTGTTTACCTTCAGAGCTACAGACAGCCTGCTGCCTTCATCGTCACCCAGCACCCTCTGCCCAACACCGTCAAAGACTTTTGGCGTCTGGTGTACGACTACGGATGCACCAGTCTGGTGATGCTCAATGAGATTGACCTAGCGCAGGTACACTGTGACTTTCACACGACCACAGAGTCATGGGTCTGTATGTTTTATCTAATCAAATGTCGAATCATCTGCGCAGGGCTGTCCCCAGTACTGGCCGGAAGAGGGCATGTTGCGTTATGGGCCCGTCCAAGTAGAATGTATGTCCTGCTCAATGGACTGTGATGTCATCAGCAGGCTGTTCAGAGTTTGCAACCTCACAAGGGTTAGTCTTCATGATAAAGGAGACATCCATCCCATCCATTCTAAATAGGAAACATACTAGGGCTGGGGGGAAAAAAATCGAATACCTCTGCTAAATCGACTTAAAAAATAGTTCGACGCAAAATGTCTGCCTCAAAGCTCCCCCGGAAACCAAAAACAATCGTTCCGTCCGGAACCATGTTTGCGCTGCCAGAACCAATGTTTCACGCAAATATTTATTGCAGACGGATGCAGTGTTGGCTAGTAAACTTTGCAAAAAAAGAGAGTGGAGCGTCTGTAAGTGATTTTTAAGGCACCGTTAATGTGTGAACGGAAGTTAGCGTTTTTTTTACCTAAAATGCTAATGCTAATGTTAATTGCGATTGCTAACTGTTTTTTTCAAATTTCCATAAAAACTCCTTTTAAGTCCCGTTCATCAAGCGTGTGTGAGTGTGTGGCTAACTGTCACCATCTGTTTATGTTTTAGCCTCAAGAGGGCTACCTGATGGTTCGTCAGTTCCAGTACTTGGGCTGGGCGGGTCACAGGGAGGTCCCGGCCTCCAAGAGGTCCTTCCTCAAGCTCATCCTGCAGGTGGACCAGTGGCAGCGTGAGGGAGAGGAGGGGGAGGGAAGAACCATCGTTCATTGCCTGTGAGTGAAGGCTCAATATTTTCTGTTACATTGCGGAGGATGGGTAGCTGTCATCGTGCACACTTCCACCAAGGATTACCGGTAAACATTGTTGTTGTAAATTTCTTACACCAAGTAGCACCCAAAAACAGTTCTCTCTCCAAATATCACCACCATGACCAACATTAAAATACAGTAGTGTAGTAATGTTGATCAAGAATGAATTAAATTAGGCTTTTTTTTAAATTATTATTATTCCTAAATTGTATATTGACTATCATTGTAACCACATTGTGCACAGTTTGAACATTAACACAGCACATCAATATTGGACTGCAAAATTACTAATAATTATTGAATTATTAGTACATGTATTGTACATATATTAAACATTGTACCTAAACAAATGTTTTTTAAACAATCAGTTATAAAAGATTAAATGCAAATTTATTGTTCTTAGTGATATACAACTGAATTGTACTGAACAAATGTGCTGTACTCGATTTAAAAAAAAAAAAAAAAAAAAAAAACCTGTTTAAGCCATGGACCTTCTGCAGTTTGAACATTTAATGGAGTGATTCATCACGTACCACTAGAGGGAGGTGGAATACCACACTGAGAATCACTGCTCTAGCATGCACGCGTTTTTTGTGTATTCAGGGTATTCATTATAATAATAATATGCCATATGAACATGACAATGCTATTGTTCCTAGTTTTTTTTTTTTTTTTTTTCAAACTAAAACTTTTCTAACTTCATTTTGTAGGTCATAGTCAAGAAATTGAAGACAAAGTTACACACACACACACAAAAAAATTAACTCCCTTTGTTTGTGTTTGTAAAGAAACGGAGGCGGGCGTAGTGGCGTGTTCTGTGCCAGCAGCATCGTGTGCGAGATGGCCAAGAGGCAGAGCGTGATCGACGTCTTCCACGCCGTCAAAACGTTGAGGAACAGCAAACCCAACATGGTCGACGCTCCGGTGAGTCCAAACACTGCTTGCTTGTGTCTGTCAACGAATCAGCTTACATTGTGGGCTGCAACAAACGATTAATCTTGAATGTTTTCCACAATTGAAAAGTCATTAACTATTGGATAATATGATTTCAAGTGCTTAAAATGATAACACTTGACATGTTGTTTTAATCACAGTAGTCACAGTAATTATTTTGACGTTAAATAGTAGCACTGATAACACTATTAATTTAGGTTCCCTTGTATTTAGTTTTTAGGGAGGTTCCTGCGACGTGACATTGCTGTGCAGTTGTCTCTACGTTATTTGGTACTTTAAACTTGAATCCAAATCCCTGTCACATGCATCACTATGAAGCAGTAGAACTATGTGATTTCTAATATGACATTTTTGCAAAGATTAAAATGTTGAGTTGGGGTGTTATAAGGGCTCTTTTTGAGGGGGCTGCCTCATTAGAGCTGCTGTTTTGGTTAACATGTTCCAAGTCCTCAGCTGTTTACCTCTTTGTGAGTGAACAATAGCGTCTTTAAACTAATAATTACAGCGATAACTGTTTTGTTTTGTTTTTTACCTGATGGTCAAATGTAGGCATCTATTTGAGGGAACAGTTTATTTGTCTTAGTTGGATGACTTTGACTGTACTGGACTATTTTGGGCATACAATATACTGTACATAAATGTGACGTTTTTGGTTTCCAGGAGCAGTACAGGTTCTGCTACGACCTGGCACTGGAGTTCATTGAGTCCTCCTAAGCATGTGGGAAAACGGTGGAGGAGTACAGAAAACCACCCGCCACCCTTCCCTTGCCACCTCCGAGCCCCCTCGCCACGCGGCGGCCGCTCACCAGTAGCACGTCGCCATTCCTTACAGAGCGCCGTCTATTGGACATGTGCTGAGGAGACTGCTTTTAAGCTGATATTGTACACCTTTTTGAGTGCCAGTGGGCCCCTGGATGCGAGGAGCCACAAGTCAACAATGTTTAGTCTCTCTACACGCCTATCGCTCCATAACTGCCACCAGCTTCAGGTGAACGTCATCAGGATGTTCTTTTTAAGGTCTTTTTAGTCAATCAGAATTAGATCTTGAAAAACGTAAACTAACCTAAAGGTCATTTAGAAAGACTGACACAAAAGAACGTTTACATGTTGAGTATTATTAGGCTTTTACGTTTGTCATGTCATGAAGAAGAAACTTGTAGTCAAATGAAATGTGATTTTTATTTGTGTCCTTTTTTTTTGTAAGTTGATTTTCTTTTGTCTTTTAGTGTTAAAGTAAACACCTTTGGCTTTATTTGTGTTGTAATTGAGGGCTGGGCCCAAAACACTTTCAATTCCTCACACCGAATGAGCTCTTTAAAGAAATATGAACTAATTAGTGTTCTGACAGGTTCAAAGCGACCATTAACGCTGTCCCTTGGCTTCGTTTATTTTGTGCACTGGCGGCCTACCGTCATATTTTCTCTCTTCTTATGGCGTCGCCGATGTTTTATTCATAAGCCAAAGACTTGTTGTAAATATGTGTATACGGTTGAAGCACATTGTTCGTATTTATTGTTTACTTGCGTTGCTTATAAGAACAATCATTCTTCACTCCCACCACCACCATAAATGGGCCCACCAGTGAGCGGCGAGTGTAAGAACATGCTGTATATTGGAGCATTAGAGGTACATTAGTTTCTTTTTTCTCTCTCCTGTATTTACTCTGTAGTATTGTCTTGTTTTAATTTGAAATGAGTCTTGTGACATTACTGTGCTTTATTTGGTGCAAAACAGCCTCGTCGCTCCCGTCGTGGTCAGAATTTGGCCTCATTGTCGAAACGAGAAGAGCTATTTTCTATCCCGCCAGCCGTGAAAGTGACGCTTGTGCCTGATCGTTTTTGGTGTGTTTTGTTTCAAGCGGATGGATGGAGATCAAACTTTGTTGAATGCGTCCTCGTGGACCAGCGGCGTTGTCACAATGTTGACTTTTGCTGACTGACGTGTTTCTGTTTCGCACAAGCTCCATTCGGACAAAACTAAAACAAAGTTTGTAAATAGAATATAAGGCTCTAGAAAGGTTGCATCCTGTAAATAGACGATACGTTAAAAGGCTCTAATGTTGAGATTTAATTGACAGGTGAAATGTTACAGCATCGCTTCTGTTTGTACAGACAAATGTTAAATGTGTATTCTCTCAGTGGAACCTAAATTGTTTTTCTTTTTAGTTCTCGTTTTTTTGTTTAAAAAAAAAGAAAAGATGTCAAGTAATAGGGAAACCACGGATTTAGTGACTCGCATCACTAAAACAAAGAAATCCACCATTCCAGTAAAAGTGACCATGAGTGACGTTTGCTGCCAAGCCAGTCTGAATATAAAGTCAATATTCATAGTTATTCTTGTCTGTAATGTTTGGCTTCTTTGCTGTAATAATAAAAAAAAAGACTACTACTTTCAAAAAGACTTTTATTTCATGAATACATTAATCAGGAAATCATTGATAGTGCGCTTCACTTGCCCTTCCCGGACTGTCCTGTCATTTGCACGCAAATTATTAGCAGGGGTGATTGGCTCTCGATAGCCACCCCCACCACACACTGCGTCCTATTGG
The DNA here is from genome assembly GCF_024500275.1 of Phycodurus eques. Classification (NCBI taxonomy): domain Eukaryota; kingdom Metazoa; phylum Chordata; class Actinopteri; order Syngnathiformes; family Syngnathidae; genus Phycodurus; species Phycodurus eques. Next base: position 10,098,402 of record NC_084542.1, read on the forward strand.
CTACTCGTTGCTTCCCTTCCCAAAAAGGGGCAGCACTGCCTTCCCAGTCTGCATGTAGATTAAACTTGTGGAATTGTATTGTTGTTGTATATTTTATGTGCTTATTATCTGATGTTTTTGTTGTGGTGTCTCTTTTCTGTCTGACTACATTTGCGGTAAATATACTAGAGCCGAACTATATGGATTTTTTTTTTTTAGGCCGGTTCCAATATCTGGCAGAATAAAATAACAATAACTGATAAATCGGCTAATGAATTAAATGTTATATATTATGAATTAAAAAACGCATCTCTTTTGGTCCACAATAACAATAAATAATAACATGAATTACAGGCAGAACATTTGACTATTTTACAATTGTCAAAAATCTTTGTTTGAATATCCATCCAAAAATCGATTTGAAAAGCGCTAATATCAACCGATTAATTGGTTGGCCCGTAGTCAGGGCTGCCCCCTCAAAACTAATTTCCATCCATCCATTTTCTTCCACTTATCCAAGGTCGGTTCGCGGGGGCAGTAGCCTTAGCAGGGAAGCCCGGACTTCCCTCTCCCCATCCACTTCAACCAGATCTTCCGTGCAGACTCCGAAGCGTTCCCAGGCCAGCCACTTGTCATCTTCACTGTGTTCTGCAGAATCACTCAGGAGATCAATACCATTCACTTAGTATGGCTGGTATTGTCCCGTTAAAATTCACCTGAAAGTTTTAGGCACTGTGTCCTTAACTCTCGTCGCACTCGAGCCAACATATGACAAGCGTCTCACAACCTTCCTGCTTTCTTCAAAAAGTTTAATTTGCATCTTTATTTACACATGGTTGATGGCAGTAGTTTAAAGAGTCAAATTATACTTTTAAACAAAGCGAAAACGAAAATCAGAAAATGATATGAATCGTTGAATCCAACCCTTGCATTTAAAAAAAAAAAAAAAAAGGAAAGAAATCTTACGGTATATGTGTCCGGGGTAAAGCAACCTCGAAAAGGAAATATTCATCTTTAAAAGAATCTTATAAACACTAACCAATCTGTAGAATGCTGTAATACTGACCAGCAAGGAAACACAAAATAATACATTCATTTCACTACCCTGCATGCTATCTGAAGAGCCTATAAAATCATGTGGACGAAAGAAGGCTTTGAAACAACAAAAACATGGTCAAGCGCGTAAAATAGTTCCATTCAAATTAGGCATATATTATATTTATATATGTATATTTTCTTTGTACATATACAGAATATTTGGCATTTATATCCATCCTCATATTTCTCAACAATTCTAAATAAAATAACAATAACCATCTTTTTGCCGTCATGTGTTTCTCATTTTCCAAAACCCCTTATAAGGCCTTAAAAAAAAAAAAAAAGTCATTATTTTTTTTTTCTACCAACGTCCACAACACGACACAGTTCTCCACCAAAGGCAAACAACAGTGTGACTGCTCTCTCGCCTCATAATGAAATCATCCAAAAACAAATGGTAGCGAGTGGATTCAAGTGGGCTTCTGGAAGCAGTGACATAATCATATCAATATTCTTCTAAAAAGCAGAGAGTGGGGTGAGTCGCACTCTTGGAAAACACTAAAAAAATAGAATTACCATCCACATATTAAGTATGTCAACTAAGCTTATTGCTTGAAGAGCAGATAAAGCCGACGACTGGGTGACGTCAGTGGTGTTTTTATGAGGAGAGAGAGCACAACAAGTGAAGGACATCTTTGCAGTGCACAAAACAAGGGAGGAAAAAAAAGCTTCATAATTCAAGCTTGATCAGAAGATCCAGTTGGGACTCTGTCTACTACTGTGTGCGCGTGTGCGTGTCGATGGTCTGAATGAAGAGAAACAAAAATACATGAACATTCCATAGATTGAGCACCAGTTCAAAGATCTCTGATGTGGTATTCATTGATGCAATTGGCACGTCTAAGTGGGTCAATTAAAAAGCAGAATCACAACCCCGCTGACCTCCCAGCAACACATACAGTACACACACGCTAACGCTGCATAGTGACGCAATCGTGGCCTCCAAGCCCACCCGCAAGAGTTCGCGACGAGTTCTGTGCCGTTTCTGCGATTTTAAACCTACCGTGTTGTGAGGGAAGAAGACGAGCCTCCTGGCTGCTCCCGTTTAGTACGCACGTTATTGTTGAGATTGCTAACGTCCATGAAGAAGATTCATTTGTAATTTCAGGTTTCAAGTTACATGAGCTTCAATGAAGGCAATCAAATTGCCCCTCTGCGGGGGTCTCTAAAATACGAAGGAGTGTTAAGGCTACACTGGAAAGACAAAAATACAATGGTGCCTTGACTTGTACAAGGGACCCAACTTACGAGTTTTCAGCCAATGTTTTGCCTTGTATTATGAGCAATGATTTGCGTTATGGCGGCAGCGAACTACCCAACATCAAAACAAGGCGCCGTGCGCTTTCTTTTAGCTGTTTATCGCCACCCCCTTTTGACTGTAAAACTAAACATAAAACAAAGAGAATTAATTGCACATCTAAGCAAACCACATAATCTGGCCTGAATAAAGACTACTAGCTTGAGAAAAGCAAAGATGAATGAATGAATGAATGACTGCAGTTTAGTCTTCTTCGTGTTCCACAAGCAAATCTAGGTGAATTATACGTATGTAGTATACTGCCCCCTGGTGGCCAAGGTGCACACACCAGAGCACATTGGCCATTGAATTAAAGCATGAAATCATGATGTTCAAACTGTTTGAAAAGAAAACAAGATAATAAGGAACAATAAGGAACATCTGTGAATGAGAACAAGACAACATAAATATTATTATTATTGTATTCTTTTTCTTTTCCATGTGCCCCTAAAACTCCTTTGTACTTAATCAAAATCATACATTTTTATTAGAACTGCTAACATATTATTATTTGCATATTTTACTTCTAAATGACAACACTGGCTGCCTTTTAGCACCAGATGGTACTTTAACTCGTGGTGAACGGCAACAAGATTTTTAGGGTAACAGAAATAAATAGTACCGTACTCTTATTTGTGATGACCACAAAAAAAAAGGTTAGATTTAAAGGTTAAAAAAAAAAAAGTGCCATTTGGTGGCTGGCTCTTCCTCCATCAATTTAAAATATAATTTAAACTGTACATCCTAAAAGTTTATAATCACTTAATCACAGTTCCCTCTCTCCCTTGCACACTGTTAAGATACTGAATATTTATTTTGCACATTTTTGAGCCCCCCCCCCCCCCCGCCCCACACACACACCCCAATAAGTGTAACCCGGATGCTTTTCCACTACTGACTCGTGCCGTTATCACACAAGATGAATTGTGTATTTGAATGTGGCATTGTCTACATCGAGTCTGACTCGGCCCGGTTTGCAGCCCTTTTGTAACGCTAAAGAAGTAGCAGCAGTAGTAGCAGCGCGTCCACAGCCATCCACATGCACATCGACACTGTAAGGCACCTGAGGAATTGTCATGTACATAGTTGCCAAAGCCCCCTCATAGCAAATATATTTGGGTTTCATCTTAATTATGCACATATGATGTCATGAATATATACTACGGTAATAGCCCCGCATGATACCAGCACTGACTGTAAATGTGTCTGCGTGTGCAAGTGACAGGTTTCTTTTATCCCACCATGCATCTTAAACCCTGTAAATTCCTCACCGTACAGCACTACAAATACACACGCACACATCTGCTTGAATAGGTAGTTGTTGTCCAAGAAGTGATGAGTGTGTGTGATGCAGGAAAGAAAGAGCCAAAGGCTCTCTGACATATATAGACCACCCGTGGAAGCAATAAATGAGTTCTCCCAGTCATAAATCCTCGCTCGATAAAGATATTCCTAAATAAATCCAATTTTGATAATAAATTCCCACCGTTAAACATCAACATAGCCAAAAAAAAAAAAAAAAAAAGGGGGATTCCAATATTGAAATAAAACAATTCAAGCAATTAAAGAAATAAATGGCAAATCTTGCTCTTGTTTTTTAAACATCGCAATTCCTCCTTCAAAATTAATGAGATGATTAATGTGGTAATGTGGCAAAAAAAAAATACAGCTGGTCACACTCAGCAGTGATTTTAAATGGCAGATTTGGGCCATCCTTCCATCCATTTTCTGGAACACTTTATCCTCACAAGGGTCTCGGGAGTGCTGGAGCCTATCCCAGCTATCTTCGGGCGAGAGGCGGAGTACACCCTGAACTGGTCGCCAGCCAATCGTAGGGCACATAGAAACAAACAACCATTCGAGCACACATTCACACCTACGGGCAATTTAGAGTGTTCAATTAACATGCATGTTTTTTGGGGGGATGTGGGAGGAAACCGGAGTGCCCGGAGAAAACCCACGCAGGCACGGGGAGAACATGCAAACTCCACACAGGCGGGGCTGGGATTTGAACTCAGAACTGTGAGGCAGATGTGCTAACCAGTCGCCCACCGTGCCGCCCATATTTGGGCCAATGAACTAAATTGTATGTCAAAAAGCATATACATTAAAGTGCTGCCTTGAGATACAAGTGACCTGACTTACATGATTGTTGAGATACAAGCTGTCATTCCGTTGATTTTTTTTTGCTTTGACTTGTGAGCAACAAACATTTGAGATACGCTCGCTGTATGAACTCAAACAAGCTGCAGTTCGGCATAGTAAATAAACCTCCAAAAAAGAAACTTCAAGCAGTTTAAAGCCGCTCCCAGTTAAAGTTTAGCGTCAAACTAATCATAAAACAAAGAGAATGACACGTATATTTAAAACAACCACAAAAGTCGACATCTATGCGGACCGTGGAGGTGTTAAAACAACTTTTTTTACGCACTGTTTGGGTTTCTCCCAACCTAAATCCCCGTACTCCTCTAATTTTTTCGATATATATATTCTAAAAATAGTATTTTGCAAACGTTTAACGTATCTGCGGAGTTTAAAGAGCAACACTAAATTGTCCAACTCCCACGATTTTTATGAAGCGGTCTTTACTGTTTAGTCTTTGTCTTTTCCATTATGCAAGAAGTGTATTTCAGTGGGCTTACCAGCATTTCCTCTGTCAAAAAGGAAGGCCTTCACTATGAATGCCTAAAATTTGAAATCATCAAGAACTTTTTGAAAATAGGAGTTAAAGCGTGGCTGTTTTAGCGTGGGAGACATTTACCCGTACAAAATCAAGTTTGTCTTCAGCCATAATATTGATTTCATGCAATAATAAATTACGTGTGGTATTTTGCCTTGTCATCGCAGGGCAAATCACAGATCTGTATAAATTACGATACAATAACGTACATAAAGGAATAATTGTTTGTTTGGTTTTTGTTCCTCAGGATCCACACTACAGTTGTAAAGGATACTGTATACATTTGATCCACTACCATAAATCAAAACTAACAGTGGCTTCTGGATGTAGTAACGCAACATGAGTTGTCCTGGCTGGTACACTAAATACAGTACAAATTACCGAAGTAAGTAAGTAATGGCTCTGTGGTTGCCATGGGAATGAAATAGACACAACTCTCCTTATTTACGAGCCAGTGAACCATGTAAATGATTGGGAAGCTGTCAGTTTACATTATTCCATATTGAGTACATTATTCCATATTGAGTCTTTAATCTTTTTTTAGCCAGCTCGAGTGCCTCCGCTAATGTGCAAATTGTCTTGGGGGCATGCAGTAATGAGTTACCAGTGGTATTTTGCCGTGTCAAAGCTGGATGCAAAAAAAAAAAAAAAAAACCAAAAAAAATGTATACAGTCCAGTAAATGAAAGTATTATTAAGATTAATTGCTCTTAAATTGTGAAGGACACCATACACTGTAGTCATCCGGTAGATATAATGTGACAATGTTAAAACTGCATGCTAGTGCTAACACAGAATGAGAGGTTTCCTGGCTGCTCCACCATCATTATAGTTCACTGAAGTAAGTGATGGAAAAAATACAGTTCACCTCAAAGCAAGTGTACTATGCAAACGATTGTAAAGTCGTTTGGTCAAGTTATTACACACAGTATTATATGATGCGCTGCTTCTTCAGCCAGCAGCAATGTTTGTTTCTTTTTTTCCCTCAAGTGTACTTTGTCAAGTCAAAATGTGCAGTGTCTCACATAAACATCCCTGACGTGTTTGCACGAGGACTTTTTGTTTTTCTTTTTTTCTGATGAGCGCATTGCAAAGATGATCCTTCCTAACGTCACAACGGAGCACACACACACACCAGCGCAGAGACAACGGGCACCATGTTGATAATTCTCTGTTTTAAAAAGTCCTTGAGTGTGTCTGTGTGCGCGTAGGCCCGGGTTAAGGACAACACTTGGAGAGTAAAAAGCAGCACCATTTACTATAGTAACTGACCAGTGTTAAAGTGTCATTTGCGCCTGTCTTTTTTTGTTGTTTTTTTGTTGTTGACTGACGTTTTTGTAATCTGAGCTAAATGTTGCAGCGTAAAAGCATGCCCTAATCAACCAATACAAATGCTTTGTTAAATCATCCAACAATCCTGTCAATGCTAAATGCAATTTGCAATGTAAGTGTAGTTATCACAATATCAGGACAAATGAAATCATGTAGAATGGTGCGGGGGGGATTGAGGGTGGGGCGGGGGAACAACAACAACTGTCCTTTGCAATTCAACTGCAACATTATCACGTGAGCTTCATAAACTACATTTCCCTTGGAAATACAAACATGAATATCATAAGGCCCAAAAAATGCTTTGTTTCGTGCTCTCCTCTTCCGCAACCTCTTTAGTTCGTAGACAAATGTGTTCCGCAATGCGAACGCATCCAGCAGCAAACAAGAACAATCACTCCCATGAGTCAAATGGATGAAGGGCGAAACGACGATGTGGAATTCGCAACAATAGTTTCAAATTCGGATTGATCGCCAATCATATTATTTTAAGGATTACGACTTCACGAAAAAAACAGAAACTTTTTTTTTTTTCACTTAAAACGGGGAATACAATCCATAAATTTGATGTTGATTTGGGGCGATAGCAGCTCATCCAATAGACTCTTCATGAACTATTGATTACTGAAGGGCAGAAGTTTGTTTGAGCTTGCTGCAAGCACCACACCCCTCATAATAAGGATTTGAATTGATTTGGAGGATGCACTTCGAAATAAAGGCTATAAGCGTAAGAACCCAGAGAATGGCAACGCATCTTAAGGTGGGTGATGGAAGCTAGATGTGACGCCAAAAGCTGGTGTTGGATGGGGTGGGGGAGATGAGGAAAGAGATCGAGGATGAATCCGAGGACCTCAAAGCCTCGTCTGAGCTTCCGGGATGTAGATCTCGATGCTGTCGGCCCGCTCCGTGGCCGAGTTCTGTCTGAAGGACGCCGCTCGTTTGGCGGCCATGAGCCGTCTGCGGGCTTCCTGACGCTGGCGGTCCTGGAGGTCCAGGGAGCGCTCCCGCATCATGCCGCCACGGCCCCTGGCGGGCCTCTTAGTCGGAAGAGGAATCCACTTACGATCCTTGGGAAACAGAAGACGATATCGTAGGAATCGGTCTGATGACCGAGGACATTTCACCCTACAGTTCAGTGCAGTTTAGAAACATAAACCTTGTTGTGGATCTTGAAGTTGGCATTTCTTCCCCCTTCTATGACCAGTGGTGTCAGAAGTGGGATGATGGTAAGCCATCAGGCCCAGTAGCCAGTTTGAAGGACTACATGTTACTGTGGTCAGGGTAAAAGTTTTCTGGGGTGAAGATTGTACTTCTCAGACCTCTGGAGCAAACGGTGTCCGAAATAAAGCAGGAGTGGCTCGATTGTCCGGTTTGTAGGACGTTGGTACACGTGAAGCGCAATGGATGTCACAGTAGAATGATGGGACACCACTTCGGAAAATGTGATTGTACTTGTTTTTTAAACCGGAAACTATGAACGGTGTAGGCTGGATTGTCCGTGGATTTGAATCTAACCTGAGGTAACTGTGAAAGGTTCCAGGACTGGTGTCACAAAAGACATATTTCAGAATCCAAATGTTGGTAGTTTGGGTTTTCAGTACATCTTTTGTAACAGCGGCAACTCACACAATAAACACAAAAGTATTTGAATTCAACAACTTTGTCTCCCTTCTATTGACCATAACCATACCAATCACTGGACTGCATCGTACCAGCGCATCTCATTTATTTTGATAACGATATTTAGAAACTTTACTCAATGTCACAATGCTGCGTGGTGGAAATGGGACAGACGAAAGCAAAAATTCGGATACCTTCTTCTCAGGACTCTCAACCAGCTGCCACTGGTTGCTCTTGATCTGCTGCAGCTCTTCGAATTTGGCAGTGACGTCTTCAATGGAAAGCTGCAAGAGGTCCCAGAATCCGGCCAGGTCCTGAGATGTGGGTCTGGGCATGGCACTGGGGTCCTTGTTCAACAACAACAACAACAACAACAACACTTTAATGGCAATGTTTACTTCTTACTAAAACCCAGTCCAACACTGCCAGCAACAGTTTGAGTACCCAACACAATGGCAAGTTTAACCAAGACTGCCACTAGGGAGCAGTGAAGCACCAATAGCACTTGCACATTATTATTATTATTATTATATTATTATTACATACAGTAGAAAATGTGAAGGCATTCTGTCATTACATTTATTATTATTATTATTTGTCATCATTTGCAGCAGCGCTCCGCCCCACTGGTAGTAATTTGAAACATGGTACATGTTTGTTTGAATGTGGAGAAGAGGAGGAGAGTGTTGAACATGTTATTTGTTATTGTCAAAGGTATGAAATAAGCAGAGGGAGGCTAAGAGAGAAAAGTCGGGTTCCGGTATTTAATCTGAGATATGTACAGAAGAAATTTCAGTTTTTAAATGAAACAGGATTGATAAAGAGTATCTAGTTTAAAGTTTATTTGTTTTTTTTATGTATTATTTTTGCTCCCTAGTACTGTACATATGATATGTATAGACGTACTCCGATCCCCCCTCCAGCACAGTAGGTGGCGATATTGCATCTTCGACGTTTGATGCCACCCGCCAACAAACAAAAAGAAGAAGAAGAGGAAGCTAACACTGAGAGCTAGCTAAACTGCATCTGTAGTATATCTCCTGAATCGTAGTTTACATTGTTTTTTTTTTTTTTTTTTTTCTCAACAAACTGGCTAAAAGATGGTAAGATTTGGCTTTTAGTCGTGGATGTACTAGTTGCCAAGCTATTAAAATTACAACTTGGGCTGTCTTGTCTTGTGAACATTAGCCTCCCTCGACTGTGGATGCACAGTTTAATTCCACAACACTAATTAAACCCTCCAACAAGGACAGAAAATGGTGGATTTTCTCTCGGTGAGTAAATTCTATTTTGCATATTACTGTATATATATTCATCATTTGCTTATATTTATGGTTAATTTGCAGCACTTCTACTGAAATGTGGCAAGTGTTTTTTGAACCTGTTGAATTGTCTTCAATAGCCTTTAATCTGTCATGTTTTGATTCTCCTTGAGCAAAACGTGGTAACCTCAGTAAGATGCAGTGTACTGTAGTTCAATACCACTGCAAACAACAAGCACAATATTAAACATATATAAATAATACCTCTGTAACAGTGACAAGCAAACCTGTTTTATTGTCTCTGTAAAGGCACATTCCCCCCCCCCCCCCCCCCCCTGCAGCTCTTCTGATCTTATTAGATTGTGCAGGTGGTCATAAAGTTTTGGTCAGTCTGCGTATGTTAATGAAGGTAGCCACTGCAGGCGTGGATGTGGTGCAGGGACATGAGGACAAAGCAGTGAGATGGGGTGGCAGTCCATTATTTAGACTCTGAGACCCAATTCGAACTGCTGCCTATGTGCATTAATGGAAGGGCTCAAGTGCTTCCGATTGGAATTCCCCCTTCGTTTCCTGAGAGCTCAACAGCAGCAGAGGGACCGATTCACTATTGATTGCTGCGATCCATTTCTGGAGGGCAAACAAGATTCTCCAAGCTCAGGCGGGGAGAGAAGGGTACGTTTACCCATAATGCAACTCTCTTAGAAACAAATTAAAAGCATGTTGTCCGATACTGCGGGGATTTTCAACAGTGCATAAAGGTTGTGTTGCCCATCACTCACCAGATTTTGCTGACACAGCCAGTAAAACTGCTGAAACTTTTGGGACATTAACAGCTGAGCACTTCCCACCGCACTCCGGATTTTCCCGAGAACTGCAACAATAACAAAAATAATACGTTGAAAAGTGTTTTACCATGGGGTAAATTAACAATAAATCCATTTTTATGTTTATTTTTTCTTTTTTTAAATATTATTTTCATACTAATTTTAGCTGGCAGAAGATACAACTAATATTCGCCCTCTATTGCTTCAAGACAATTAATCAGATATCAATTCTCGACAGTCAACATTAAAATGTGTCAATTGGTGATGAATTATAAATCATATTATTTCTATATTAATTTTAGATAAAATAATAAGGAAAGTGTTTTCCTCATTTCCTATAAATGTTTTACACAATCAACCTTCTTAATTATTATTAGTATCTTCTTAATTATTATTAGTATCTTCTTAAAACTATTTTTTACATTAATTCCAAACAATTTACATAATTCATAATGTTCAGTTATTGATTACTTTTAATTATCTTCCATTATCATTTATATATGTACATTTTAGATGGCATAAAACGATGAGTATTAATTACTCAGTTTCTATATATATTTCTATATCGCCAGAATTCTTAACTAATAACACATTGCAGCTATTTCGTGTCTATATTGTCAGCTCAATGCTGCCAGACAAAAACAAAAAGAAGGACGCTCACTCTCCTCCGACAGATCATGCTCCTCTGCCTCCCTCTCCATCTCTTTACACCATCCCTCCATCCTTTTGGATTCATTGTGAAGAAGCTGCATGAACCAGCCGCCATCCCTGCGAAGAGGAGACACTCGACCCATCTCACTGGCCTCCAGGCTAGGTTCAGCCAGCCAGGGTTCAGGCTGCAGGCTGGGGGCCCCACTGGAGGCCCGATAGTCCTCTCTGTAGCTAAACAGGCCCTGTGTGCGCACTGTGCGGATGGCCCCGTACTGCGTGGGCGTGCTGGGCTCAGAGTGGCGACCAAAAGCGCCACCGAACTGCAGACCCTTGTCTTCCATGGAAGGGAAGCCTTCCAGCTCCATGTCGGCTTGCACTGCAGTGGTAACACTGTTGGAGCGCTTGACCCGCCCACGCCTAAACGTGCACGGGTCATCTGATTAATGTTGGCGTACAAATCCAGGACGAGGTGAAGAGACAACATCACAGTTACGAAAATGTAATGAAAAGGCAAGTGCCTCGTACCTTTTGTGATCCTCCACCTGGATACCTATAGAGTGAAACTGCGGAAGGCCCTTGCTTTCAGTCTCGGAATCTGTCACAGTTTCCACCTGTTGAAGAGATGGCACAACTTGACATTCAAATTGAAATATAATCAAACTTCTCTCAAACTCCAAAGAGAAGCTTGAACTTTTCCACATGCATTCTTCTGCTGCGTCATGACTTCTTTCTCTTTAGGTACGAATTCCTTGCAGGGCCTCTGAGTGGTGCTTTACAGTACAGTACAGTGTGCACAGCGACAAGCAAGTTGTCGTACATTGGCATTGTTGAACCTGTTCAGAATTGTTTGCACTAGCTGTTTGTAAATACAACTGCTCGGAAACTCGTAGCTTGTATTTTACCTGTTTCATATTTGGAGGGATTTATATTGTTATACTGGTCACATGGTTTTGTGTCTACATTAAATGATGTGCAAAATATAGGGTTCATTTTGAAAAGACATTTGTTGTGCTAAGTCTGTCCAATAACCATTTTTTATGGAGTGTTCTTATGTAATTCAACTTCCACGATTGTCATTGGACAGTAGTGAAAAGAAGATAATAACTAAGATTCAATAAAAAGCAATCCCTAAATTAGATTAGATATCAACCCTATGGTAACGCACAGAAAAGTTGGAGGAGTTACTGGAGACTAGACACGGGAATAATAATCAATTAATTTATCATTAAAAATTCTGTCAGTTGTCTGGAATGGATTGTTGATTCATCTAATCTTGAACTAGCTGAAGCAAACTGTGGTGTAATACTTGTATGCAACCAGCAGTTGAGTTAGTCTAGTTTGTCGTCCAAGCAAATCAACATAAAGTTAGTTAAAGGAAGTTGAGCGATGTCCATGCTGACCCCTGCTCTTGGCAAATTATTCTGTTCCATACCACATTGGCATGGAAACAGGGGTTCTGACCAAAACCCATTACTAACAATCGATAAGATAAATTAAAATTGCTTGATCGACAATGGTTTTTGTATACCTATCCCTAAATTCCTGCCTAAATTCTACATTAAAAAATAAATTCCATTGTTTCTTTATAGTTTGTTATGTTTTGTTCTAGTTTCTAGAGATGGTGAATTTGGAGTTGTCATTTGCAGTTTCGAAGCTATAATCATCAAAATTATACATGAAATATTTCTGTGTGTGTGGTGCATCTCCATAATGAGTTTCACTTTTTGAATTGAACTACTTAACGAAATTAAGCTTTTGACACTACTATAATGTATTGATATGTACCAGTATGGCAGCTTGTGTAATGTTTTTGTCAACTTTGGAGAATGGCATAAACCCACATTTTCATGGAGCCGCTTGACGGGGTCTATATTGCTATGTCAAAGTGTCACACATTGCGCTAAATTCTGAACCACTTCCTGAAGCGGTCACGTGGTACAGTTGGGCAGCGAAGCTTCGGACGTCATAATTTCCGGCCCCTCCCCCAAATGAAGCAAGCCTCGATACACACCTCGTGGACACGCCCCCTTCATTACTTGACACACGCCCCGAAGACTTGGCGCAACCCGTAACATCACTACCTATCGCTAATGGAGACTGATGTAAACTAAACTAGCCAAGAGTTGGCCTCTAATAAATTAACTCTAACTCGCACTGAATGACTAAACATACTTGAAGCATGCATCTGTTTTAAAGCCATAGTTCTTCTGATTTAAATGGCGTTTTATCCTAAGATTGACTGGAAACATCTTACTTCTCTACACATGAGATTCAAGAAGATTGTCATCGTTACAGTCCGGTCGTTATGCTGTACATACCTGTATCCCGATAGAGGATCTAGGGGTTTTGAGGTACTCTTCTGCCTTGGATACCAACACGGCTTTGTCGCATGTCTGGATGGAGCTGTGGCTGCCCAAAGACGCGTGCCTCTTGGGCGCCGCAGACTCCATGGCCATCGTGACCGCCTTGGAGCTGTCCAGGCTGTCCATGGAGCTGTAGATGGGGCGTCCGAGGCTGTCGGTGGTCCACAGACCGCCTCGCGGTGGCCTCCCCTCCTGGTAGGCATCTTGGGTGGACTCGGTGCTGCTCTGGGCTGTCACAGAGATAAGAGGCTTGGTGGTGGCACGCGGGGGCACAGGAGGTGGAGTCTTCTTGAAACTAGGAGGATATGACACCACTGGATAGCACAAGCAGGATGACAGGACGAAGACAAGGGTAGAGAATGAATAAAAAACAAAACTTGATGAAAAAAATACCCAGAAGCGAGAGAAACAGCATGATGGAAACTCAAGACACCTTTAACAAGGTAAAGGTCACTGAGGAGATGTTGCTGTAAGTTCCAAAGCACCTGTGTGTAAAATGAGTGCGTGTTACTGGGGCAGTGAAATCAAGGTTAATAGAGGAGATTTGCTCTAGCAAGTGCAAATGAAATGCTGAGTGGGATTCTTCCACATGGAACTCTGGCTTTTTAGTCCTCTAATTTGCTCACAGAAAAGACATTCATTCACAGGAACAAAAGTATTGGTACACTGGCAACTCTGCCTAAACAGAGTGAAAATGGAAGAAGCTAAAACAACAGTTTCCACTCCTCGGGGAAGAGTTTCTCCAACATTATGTCTGCTGGAATTTTTGTTTACATTCATCCACAATAATTTTCTTGAAGTCAGACATAGCTGATGTTGGACCCAAGAGATTCTGGCTCACAATCACTGTTGTAGCTCATCTCAAACTTGTTTTATATTTGAGGTCCAGGCTTTCACTTGTAGATTCAAGGGGGAGGCTAAAATTCAGATTGATTTAGAGTTTTGTCCCAATACCTTTGTTTACATTGACCTTAAACTTCATGGATTCATCCACATTTTACAAAGTAGTAGTCCTATTTTTACTTTTCCAATATGTTTAATAACTAATGTTGAAATAAAAACAAATAAAACAACAGGTACTTCCAGAATAACCTTTTGAGTTTATGGATTTAATCAAATGTTAAATATCCACATTAGCAGAACAAAGCTAACATGAATCACACAGGTTGGAGAGAATTCACACAACACACAATGTTCCTTTAATTCATACACTGGTGAAGACAGAGATAACTGAAGAATTAGGGTATCGGTTGCCTGCTAAAACACATTCATCAATGTTAACAGGTGTAGTCACAGCACACACACAAACGCACGTATCCGTGCACACACCCACTCACACAAGCTTGCATTACTTCTTTGGCTAAGAGCTAATTAAGTGCAACAAAACCACAGAAATTCTGTTAAGACAAATCCCATCACAGACTTGACTTTCTTCCAACTTGAAGGGGCTGCAGTGCTGCAAGAGACAGTGGGAGGATTCCAAAATGAAGCTTTATGACTCAGGCAATATGAAGCGCCACATTGTCTATTTATACATCCTCTAGCCATCTGATCATCGCTCAACATGTTACATACAGACCTGCTCACCAGCTGAAAGCTGCAAACAAAAGACTTTTACCATAAAGATGATGGTACTTTTATACGACAACAATTTAATAAATGTCTTGTTTTTCTTTGCATGTTTTAAAATATTCGCATGCAGACAAAAAGGATGTCAAAACAATGTCCATTCACACGGACCAGCAAAAAACAGCATGCATATTAGCCAATTAGCCGGCTATGTCTGTAAATAAGCGCTATGCGTCATATTCTCCAATGTGCATAAGAAGGGAAAAGGTACGTAGCTGCGCATTATTTTGGCTGTGCAGATTCTCCCTTTGACTTAAGCACTTTTCCTCTTTTGTGCTTCAGAGGCTGTAGAAAGTCAAGTGCCCTGGGAAGGTTAAACATCATATTGTGCTTGAAGTTTGATTGCAGTTACAATATGTATGCCTCGCATACTAATACTATTGTAAAAGAAAGCTATCACATGTATTCAAACTGCCACTGTCACATATTTTCTTTAATTTTTACCCCAAGATGGGACCAACTCGTTGAAGAGAAGCAGGCGCAGCTCGGGCTCCAGACTCCTAGTAATTACAGCAAACACTTTCAAACACCTCACTGTAACGGAGTAATGGTGAGTAGTATATTTAATCATTTGCTTGTTTTTGTTTCTATACTGGACCGTCAAAATATGCATATCTAAGTGAAACTGGTCTGTGATGTAAAGATTTTTTTGGCACCGCTGATCTAGAACACGTTGGGGCACACTCCCTTTTTTACTGGTGGACCTCCAAACATTTGTTCAGTCATAAACACAGTATTCTGATTAAATGACCTTTTTTGGATTTATTTCATACAGAATAAAAGGCATACTCATCTTCAAAGTGTAAGTGTATCTGGAACGGTCCACACACGACCCACGATATAAGGCATTTTCACACTTAGTGTGCTTTATCTTTTTAATAGATTTCAAAGAAATTTACACGTCCTAGGAAAACTCCATGTTCCATAATTTCCAGACAGCCTCTGCTGTCAATGAGTCATCCTTCTCTGATGTGTCCACACTCATTGATGGGTGCGTCTGGAGAATATGTGTACATGAAAAGTATGAAGATCCAGGCGCTTAGAAAATTACAGGAGAATATGGCACAATGTGCACACATACACACCAACTGCTAGTCCTCACGGGTCTTATCCCAAAGTGGATTTTTGAAGCCCTATGTTTATGCATGTGGCTTTAAAATCTAAATATGCCTCTCTGCTCGTCAAAGTAACAGTGCGATAAAGGTACACTTCACAAAAGCTACAACAGCGCCGTGGTTTGCAATTGTTGAACACATCACGGGTGCATATTCTTCATTTTCACAGATGACCATTTTCAGCTTTTACATAGGAACAATAATGGAGTCAAAAACGTTCACTCAATGACCCGCTCTAAAATGTCTTAGAAGGTAAATGAACCACAAAATAAAACAGTTTTTAACAATATTGATAGAGTTTTGTGTAGAGGGACCTGAGGGTAATATTGAAGCAAGGCTTAAGAAACTAATGTTTTTTGACAAATAATCAAAAAGTAACAGATGTAATGTAGCCTCACTTATTTTCTGCCAATTTTTTGGGTATGTTACCGTTCTAACAATAACGTCAGTGACCTGACTTGCCCCTCTTGAGCATTTAATCCCCAAGGCCCGTCAAATGAAGCACATCAGTAAATGACTTCCAACTACAAGTCTTTACTGATTTAGCTGAAAGATTGGTTGTTGTATTCTGTCCTTTGTGCTGCTTTCTCCATTTTCTTGTGTTTGAATGGGAATGTTTGCTGTATAGTTCAGTCAACAGACACTGGAGGTTGTGTCAGGAATAAATCAACCTGAATGCCATTGCTATCAAATGTGCCTGTTGCTCAGCTAAAATGTGCTGCGAATACCGAAAATGGAGTGAGAATCCCGTCCTAAACAGTTACAGTATTTAGACACATCATAATAGACGTTCTCTGGAAGTTTCTAAAGTAACCCTCGTCAGTCTCCCACAGGTCAGACAAAGGGACGCCCCCAGCAACTAAAGACGAAATAACAACCTTACTCTTGCTCCTGATGTAATTATCTCCTTCTCCTCACTGACCCATTGCCATTTCAAGACTGCATTACTCAATGCTTGTCTGAAAGGTGGAGTCTATGTCATCCACATAGGCAGAGAGAGAGAGAAAAAAGAGCAACACAGAACAACACTTGCACCCTAATTAAAAGTATATATTAATGTATTTTTGGATAAAATAATAGAGCCCCTGAACTACAGGTATTCATGCTGCACCACAGACAAGGTTTGTAGAAATTATTTATGTAATTGTTTAGTAATCCTTTAGTAATCCTATCTCACTACTAACTAACTAACTAACTAACTAACAGTATAATAAATCAAGATGTCCTCCAGGTAAACTTTTATACATCCGCTGCAAATATAAAATATACACCGTGTTGCACAAAGTCAAGCTAAAAGATGGAAACTGACTGGTACCTGGTGGTGGCTGAGCTCGGTCCACACTGCATGAAGTAGGGAGACGAAACTGAATTCCTGCAAGAGCCAAGCAGAGCCAGTTATTGCAGGCTCGTCCAAGCGTGACACAGATAAAAACGCACACGTACTGGGACTACATTTACATACCAAAACAGAGACTGACTTCTAAAGCAAATATTGATGTTTTTTTTTCATTGCAAATGCAGTTGTTACATCAGTCAGGAAAGGAACACAGTTATTCTGGATTTACTGCAGTTTCTTATTCTTGCAGTGCTAATGAGCTCAATTGGTGAACCATCGTGGACAATTTCAGAACTAATACTAATATGTAATGGCTCTGGTTGTCCAACTTTACCTGTGTTTCTTTTGCCACTTCCAATGTCATCATACAGTGGGCAACAATTCTCTGAAATCTGCATTTTCTGAAACACCATCAGCTTTTTTTACATTAACAATCTGCTTACAGTGTCCAAATATTAAGTATTGCTCTTACAAACGTCCAAATGCTTGACATTTGTTTATCAGAATTCAAGTGATTATGTTGCCCATGTATCATGATGTACTTCTAAAGAGCAATCCATATTGTACTTGTACTACTCATGCATCATCTCAAAACACACAGTAACATGTTATCATAATGTACAATACATACAGACAATCACAAGACAAGTATAAAATCAAGTCAAATGTTGGACTTTCACATTACATTTGAAAAATGTCAATTGTTATTTAAACAAAGAATAAAATGAGACCTCTGGAGCGCCTCAGAAAAGACATACGGTAATACAGTACTTTTTAACGACTGCTTACTGGACTACAGTATGTAGTGTCATGAGTATCATTTCATATCAGAATTATATAACAATCTCACTTTAAGGTTAAGATTGCTTACATGTTTATTCACTTACAAGTATAGTGTCTTATGAATTCTTAATTCAACAGACCATTTAAATAGTGTAGACTTTTGTGCTCCCGACCAAAGTTTCAGAATGACCGTTGTAATAGTTCAAAAAGTCACTGCCCGCCTTGCGACTCCGTCCACTCGTGCCAGATGCCGTCTTTGCCACAGTTGCGAAGTAGGGCTGGCAGAGAGGCTGGTGAGAGGCCGCTCTGACGCAGATCAGGGCGGAGTAGTGCTTAATGACGTGCAATGACTGACAAGCTTTGCATGAGCATGGGGGCTGGAGATGGAACAGAGTGATTGTGTTATGCTAATCCTCCCTCATTTCAACTATGCCGGCTCAATTATTTATGTAAATTAAGATTAGGATAAATATTAGTCTTGTAAATCCTCGAAACCACTAAAACTAATCCTTTAACGAGAAACATTTCATCTCTGCACTCTGCCAAACAACTTACTAAGTAGTGACTTTACTGTATATACAGCTTTGTAGTCCCTGTGACACCAATCACAGTAAAGAAAAACAACCTGACAAAAACAAAACAAAAAGTATCAATATCACCATTGACCACAACTACCTCAACACATTTCCTTATAGAAATGTAGTTCTGTACTGTCCTGTTCACATACTAACAATAATTTCAAAGATTTTGGTTGAAAATTGTGCCTGGTGGTTAAGTACTAAGACGAAACCTCAGCTACAATGCACGGGCCTTTTTAGCCACGTTTCCATCCAGTGGTACAGTTCAATTCGGATGGGTAAATGCAGATTTTCAGATTCAAAATTTACCCTTTCTTGATGCCACTGTTGTATTGAGTAGAACAATGCTGCCAGGAGAAGTTACGTAGCTCAATTGACATTAGCTCACATGTTGTATTTTATTAAACCGAACAGAATCAACAGCACATCCGCTGGTTGCAGCGAAGTAGTGCTGAAGTGATTGTTATAAGTTGTATACTTTGTACTGTCCTGAACTACTGCAACCAGTACACCAACAAAAAGGTGCTGAGAATTTGGATGGTACATGTCTGATATCTTGGGATAGCTTTACAATGGAAACATAGAAATGTGAACTATACGTACAGTAAATTAACTGTACTGCTTGGTTGAATCCGTGAGGCTCAGCGGCCAATATGGAATTACATTCAACACAATTGTATTCTATTTTTCAGTAAGATCAATAGGGCTTTCTCCATGCCCTGCAAATTAGCTGGCAACTATTCCAGACCGTACTCCGCCTCTCGCCCAAAGTCAGCTGAAATAGGCTGTAGTTTATCTACGACTTTAGTGAGAACAATCGCTATAGCAAATGTATTAATGGGTTTTCTATAAAAACTGCATCCTCCAATGGCTTTCCTTGTATAATATACAATCTCTGTTCTGTGCATCTGCATGTCATAGGCTGCATTAAGCGTGCGTGAGGGCTGGCTCATGAAGATGGGTAAGTGGATGACGAGATGTATGAGTGATCTGACAGAGGACATTTACAGGTAGGACACCTGAGGGTGTGCATGATTCAGCCGTTGGATTTCCTACATTAAAAACGTTGGTATTTTTTTTATATATATAATGTAAATAGTTTGCAGAATAAAACAAGCATGTTGTTTGGTCGCCACATACATATATACATACAGTGGTGATGCCCCCATGGATGCAAGGTGGTGCAACCTTACATGTATGATAATATCACAACAAACCAATACAAATCAGTGTCTACCAGTTAGGATCTGAATAATGTCTTTTTACAATGTTCATGTGGTCAAATATCATCTGGACCTTTGTCTTTCCAAAATTGTTAAATCTTTCCAAACCATGCACACAAAAAAACCCTAATAAATTAAAAAAAAAAAAGTACTAATATGTAATTAGTTCGTCTTAGCATAGCAGCTTCAAAATAATTTTTATAAAACCGTGGCTTGACTTATTGCAGTGGAATCCCTTCTTCTTACTTCAGTCTACCCTTAAGTTGTGTTAGCTCTAGCGTAGGTCTCGATGTTACTGTTCAGCATTTTGTGCGGTGCTTGTACAAACCTTGCTGCACACTACAATGATCAGAGAACTGTTTATTTCAAGAATTTATGTATTAACGAAGACCACTGTCGAGCTGTATTTACAAAATTTTACATTTATGGGGGAGCCAGGGAGCAAAAGTTTAAGTATGAATATTGGGCCCATATACTCAACATCATTATTACATAATCCTTTAAGCCTGGGAAAATACATCAGTTTCTATTAAAGGTATTACATTGACTGTAAAGTATGCCGTTCTTCGCAGTAGTAGAATAGAAGAACCAAATTCATTTAGTTTCTTTGTAAAAGGCCTTTACAGTGGAACCTATAATGTTGCATCTGTTCTGGGACGCTAGTCACCCTTTGATTTGTTTTTCATCATATAAGGAAATTGAAATAGTTTTGTTCTTGGGTCACCATCATTTGCTTTGTTTTATTTTAACATTGTTAACGGTAATAAAAGTGTAAAACTTAATCACTGTTAGTACTGAAGCATAGTCATAAAACACTAAAAAGATAGGATTTAACTCAAATCTGAATTGAGGACCATGGCCTGCAGTGTGAACGTAGCCTTAGTGAGGCTCTTAGGCTTAACTTTACAGATGAATAACAAAGGCATAATACTAAGATGAGGTGTTTTTACTTCAAAATGTATCAAGTGTTGTATCAAAAATCATAACCTGTCTTAATAGTAAAACGTGAAATCAATAAAACACTCAGTGAGGGCAGTGACACAGCAACAACGCGTATGATAACGCTGGAGTATTTAGCTGTATGTATTCTTTTTTTTTTAGAATAAAATTATTTGATGTTTGCTGTACATAAGTCTTGAGAACTAAAAAATGTTTCCCTAACATTTTAGATGAATTAGGACTTGTACGGGCGACACGGTGGACGACTGGTTAGAGCGTCTGCCTCACAGTTCTGAGGACCGGGGTTCAGTCCCCGGCCCCGCCTGTGTGGAGTTTGCATGTTCTCCCCGTGCCTGCGTGGGTTTTCTCCGGGCATTCCGGTTCCCTCCCACATCCCATAAACATACATGGTAGGTTGATTGACAACTCTAAATTGCCCGTAGGTGTGAATGTGAGTGCGAATGGTTGTTTGTTTGTATGTCCCCTGTGATTGGCTGGCAACCAGTTCAGGGTGTACCCCACCTCCTGCCCGATGATAGCTGGGATAGGCTCCAGCACGCCCGCGACCCTAGTGAGGAGAAGCGGCTCAGAAAATGGATGGATGGATAGGACTTGTACAATCTTAGGGTCGTTTGACTTTTGAGGTTCCACTGTAATTATCGTAAAAGTAAAAAATGTCATGTTGTTATTATTCAGAGATTTTTCAGAGCATTGATTTGTGCTGGTTTGTAGAACAAAGCTGTATATTTGGTCGTAACCTGCCTTGCTGCATGCCAGTACATTAAAAACACAAAAAGATACAGTAATGTGTCAAAATTGATTCTGTAAAATGGTTAAAGCAAGAGGATGCATTAGTGTTAAAAACAATAGGATTTAACGGACCTTAAATTTTAAAGAGATTAAAATAAACAGCAAATGAAGAAAACTAAAGTATGGAATTTCTGAAAAAAATTCATGCTCTGTGAAGTTATCCTCCAGAAGCATACAAAATACAGATTTGAACAGTTGCCAACAAAAATAAATATGATTGTGTGCTACTACTCACATGATGGCAACTACTTCTTTTTGTTTTGTTTTTTACTCCTTTACCAAGTACTAGTACACAAACTTTCCACGGACTTCAATGTCAGAAAAATTAAGACAGTTCAAATACATTAGCGTGAGCATGAAATCATTTTCATTTCTACCAAGTGAAAAATGTCAATGGGTCAGACAAAACGTATGAAACATATAGAAGAAAGAAATAATAAAGCCGTTCCCTACCGGACCTACCGTACTCTCTACGCCCCCCAGCTAAGCTACGGGCGCCTGAAATGGGGAATAAAAGAAAAAGGAAATAATAACCAACCCAAAAAATGACAGCATTCCTCAAATAAAAAATAAAATAAAAATAAAATAAAAAGCTTGGCAAGACCTATAAAATGTTTTTGATGTGTTTTAGGGTAAACAACTCGGTGTGTGCAACTTTTTTTGGGATGTTATTGTAAAGCTATGACCCCCATTAAATTGGCACCAACATAAACATTATAAGCATTTTTAATTCAGTGTTTTATATCAATTTATGAAAAATACATAAGGCCAAGAAAAGTTGGAAAATTCACAAAAACACCACAGTAAGCAAACAGAATTTGAAAGCAAAAGTATTACATACGTTTCATTCGTTTACAAAATATAAGCACAAGCTAACAAATGCAGGCTAAACGACTGTATTCAAAAGGGATGTTTTAGAACACGGACAGAATCAGATTCACTAAACATTTGCAGTCTGAGATCCCTGAAAATTGCATCATGACTGATGCAAAACAGAGAAGCACATTTCCTCGTGAAGAAATGAACCATGAAAGAGAACCAAGGGCTTAAAAAATGGAAGCGTATCAGGTGCAACTAAGATCCATTCAAAAGCGTTTGTCCTAATAACTACATATGATACATTTGGCACAGTTGTTTCATTAGATCTCTGGGTGACAACATATTATTAACAGAATATTCAAACAAATATATTGGAATGAAGAAACAAACAGCCAATTGTAGATTTCATTTGAAAAAAATACCCTTTGTCCATTTTCGCTCTACTCGAAAATGTCTACTTTTCATGTTTATTTTTAAATAATTTATAGACCAATGTGTTGATTTTTGTTGCTACATTTACTTATATCAAGGGATGGGCACATCTGGAAAAATGATGACATTATGATGAAACTCAAGATAACTCAAATAGGTTTAGTGAATTTGAGAGGTTTTTTTTGCGTTTTAGAAAAATATGACTTTGCACAGCATTTCATATCAACAACAAAAACTACTTGTGTGAGTACATGAGGCTACTACAAAAGAAATTCACCAGCTAAAGTTTTGATTGTGGTAGGCGAAAACAAGCAAGTGCAGAAATTAAGTTTCATTTAATACAGCATATGTAGGAAAGAAACTGTCACCAAAAGAAAAAAACATTCGATCACAAGCAACTTAATATCCAGATGAATCAAAAATACACCAAAGAACCAATAATTTGCATAGAATGAATGAATACAGATTGGAGACATCATGATTGGCCAGCACCTTAAAATCACCTTGCATTCCCCCAACAAAGGAGAAAATATTGTTGAGAAATGCCATTGTAATTCCCTCGAATAATGTCTCTTGAAATATACTGTGTATATGTATACATATAAATCTTTATAAGCTAGATATTTCACAGTCATATGCCTTCACTGAAATAATGAAAAACCTGCTTTTTGTTGACATTTAAATATATAACAGAAAATGTTAAATATTGCACATGTGGGATATAGCAACAATGAATTTGAACCTTCACCCATCTGCCAACATTTCTTTCACAAAGCTCTGCTGAAAAATATACCTACCAATGCCAAAAAGCGAATTATTATTTGTTAAAATGTATTACTCCTAGGGATGGGCATAATAACTGATTAGTTGTTGAATAGATCATTAAGAAATATGTTGATTATTTGAAATTGATGGGGAATGAATGGAGTGCAGTACTTAACTGCAACCAGCAGAGGTGCTGTTGATTATGTCTTGACTAGTTAGTAGCCTGCAACTTCAGCTGTGGGAAGTTGAGCTACATCCACATAGACACAATGACACAATTCATTCTGCTCAATACGAAACTAGCACGGAATCAGAATTTGAGAACATTCAGTGCGAGATTTTCGCATCTCTCGATTGCAACGCTACACACGGATGGAAAGTCAATAGCTAGTTAGCAGGTCTGTATCTCATAGATTTGATGGAATTACTCTCTCTAAACTGTTCATATTTCTCAACAATAACCAGTAAGTAGGTAAGTAGCTATTATATAATTTTTTTATGTGATGCATATGTTTAATGTGAACAGGCTTAATTTAACATTTTTCTTTTGTTACAAATCATGTAATTTAATTGTTAAAACAATGGTTGTAAAGATTATTCTTGAAATATGGACGAATCACACTTTTCTTAGTATTTTCAGCTATCTAAAATTAATAATAAATAACAATAATTTTGTTGTTAATTTCATCCACAGTCAGTCAAATGCCAAATGTCAAATTTCTCCAACTGGTCTGCGGGTCTAAGATTGAAAACGTTCAAAAAAGGAGAAGTCTATGGGGTCTATTTTCATGACTTGTGCAAATACAGCGCTACGCCTGGTGCAACTATCTAAAGGGCTGGGCTCGGCCCGGTTTTTGTATTTTCTCCGACCGGCGTATATGGGCTGAAATATGTGCCAGCAGGAACTCCATTTGAGTCATTTATATTTTAATTTGAATTTCTACACTTGAATAATTGTATTCAAAAACATAACTTGAAAAACATAATTTGAATTTGTATTGTTTAATTTGAAACATTGCATTTAAATTCAGCTGTGACAGACATCAGGGAACTGTAAGGAATAGCAATCGATCGGCGATACACAGATCTCATCATCGGCCAATCAGCGCCTTCGTTTTTTTTGTGTGTGATAGTCCAGATATAAGGGCTTAAAAACATGAAGATACTTTCTGTCAGCCCCAGTCCTTTGGGCTTCAACTTTGGTACACCATGTTGGGAGAAGGGAATAACAGAGCGGATGAATGGCGAGAGTGAATGCTAGCGGCGAATGGGTTACTATTGTTTCATAAGCGAGGTCGTGACTGACAACCTCAACAGGGGTTCCCACCCATTAAGATTAGTCACGAGCCCAACTCGGCCATCACTAGTGAGGCGGTGTCCGTACATTCATTGGTACCAAACTGCACCTCTGGGGACTTATCGACGAGGTAGAGCCCCTCAGCGGCTCTGATTGTCTACGTTGGGGGCTGATCTTTCAGCAGCAAGAGTTCAAATTTAGGTCAAGCTTTTACCACCTCAAATTGGGAATTTGTAGACTCATGCAATAAAATAATACTGTACAACCAAGGATTGTTGAGGCACCAAACTTTCAGTCACCACTGCTACCAACCAAGTGATGGACATAATAAATAAATGGCCTCAAAGACATGGAAAAGGTGCTGTGTTTGGTTTCGAACCAAATTGACTACTCTTTACTAACCTATCTCACTGCTCATCCAACACAGTATGCTTAGAACTGCAACCAGTGCAACCAGTACAGTAAGTATTTGAATATAGTATTATATACATATATGTATACAAAATTGTACATTTATATACAAACATGACTGGAACATAAATGGAGCTTTTGAAGCCATTACCATTTGTACTAGATTATTTCGAAGCCCACTTGTTGTTTTTCCCTCATTTAAATGTTGTGTAACTGCACAGTCTGTCATTCATTTTAAGGTTCATAACCCCAAGCTACATAGTTAATCAACCCTTTTATTGAGTTTTTGTTGTTATTTTTAACCAAATTGTACATTTTCTCTTTATTAAATGATAACAGTTTCTACCTTTGGTGGTTAGTCCACATAAACTTTATTTAATGTTGGAAATATTCAACATTGGCTTAAAAAAATAAATAAATCAAAGGCCATTGTGACAGAACGCTTTGATTGGAATATCTTAAAAGTTAACTCCATTTAAATATTATCGTACATAGTATTATTCATTTTGATGCATTCATTAGAAAACTATTTTTAGGGTTTAAGTTATTCACAGTATACGCAGGTGGTGAAGATAGTGTATCTACATGGAGAAACTGGAATGAACATGAGTTAAGATGAATGTGCGGAGACAAACCAATTTGTTATTCATCCTCAAATTTTGCTTGAGTTCGATTTTTTTTTTTTAAGACAACTAAGGAAAGACAATGCTGCTCTTGTTGGCACTTGTTGATCTAAAGATCAGCTACCATCTCGCTCACATTCACGTGTCATGTCAATCTGAAGGTTAAAACATTGGTCTCTTAGAGGCTGTTAAAAGAACTTTATAACCTTTTTGACAGATAACAGACAGTGTCTGCAGAGGATAAAGGGACTAACAATAACCTTTTTTAAAGGAAATACCAAGTTTTGCCATGGCTTCCTCATCGTGTCCCATAGAAAATGACAGATGGGAGTGATTAGAACGACATAGACATATATGACATGGGCCCACTGGTGTACTTCCTGCACCACAGTTCGAGACTGGCACTTCTGTGACCACCTGTGTGGCCACATATTTCTTGCGGCTTAGGGACCCTTTGCTTTTTGTTGATCTCCCATGGGAAGTCCTCTATGGGAAGTGGGCTAGCAGGACTGCCCGGACCCTCTGGTGTGCTCTCGGGGGTTCCCTCTATGATCTCAATTCGGGGTGCGTTAATTAAATCCATGATGCTAAACGGCGCCGGTTCAGGTTGACACATCACTGACTTGTCCTGCGTATGCTGCCGAATGGACCAGCTGGATCCTGCTTGGATTCCAATGGACACTCTGTCTTGTGTTTGTGTGGTGCCATCGCTGCATGGCTCCCGACACAACGTCCACATATTGTAGCATTGAGTGAAATTGAAGAAATTGCTGTTGAAAGTCTTCAGCTCCCCACAGACATCTCGCCGTAGCTCTGCCAGCTCATAGCGCATAGCTGAGATTTCATCCTTCCACTGCATGTTAAAGGCAGCGACCATGTTTGCAGACTCCTTGAAGGCCTGGATGGCTTGAGGGACCGGTGGCTCAGTGGCGGCCATGGGCGAGGCAGTGGGGACCCTGTATGATGGCGGTGTTGTCGGGGGCACCGAGATGGCCGTTACGGTGGAGCTAGTACTGTGCTGACTGCGAGCAGTCACCGTCTCTCTCTCTAGCCTCTCCAGCTCTGCATAGGCAGAGGAGCTGGCACCATCATCGTCCTCTATCATGTCGTCATTTAGAAACGAGGTCGCATCCACAACATCATATCCCTCTGGAAGAAAGATTTGAATATGCAAACAGGAAAATGCGAGGTGAAAGGAACAGCTGGAGTGTGATTTGATTGAGGTTCTGAACTTAGAGCATCAACTGCACATATCTATGGCAAACTTACAATACGTGAGTTAGTTAGCAATTCCAGACATGCACAGTGCGACTCAATTGTTCTTTTTTTTCAGCCATGATACAGGATGTAGTATTGCTATAAATGCATCTAATTTGGTGATGCAAATTGTGTTTGGATGCAATTTGGCTTTAGGTTTATTTTTTATTTTTATTCATCCATTTATTTATTTATTTATTGTGCTGTGTAAATGTGTTAAATCCACCAGGACAATTGTGTCCTAGAACTCACATACTGTAGGCTTGTCAAAATGTTTTACACTGCCTTCTCAGTCATGTCAAAGAATAACAAGCTTTTTCCCATCTTTTCACTGCACAGTGCACAGCACAGAAAAGAGTGGAATCAAACACATCAATCATCATCAAATCAACATTTGATTATTTGAGAATTGATTCATCAAAATGTTTTTGAGCGACTTGGATTTTGTGCCATTTTGTGCAAACGAAAAGATGTTAAAAGAGTGGAAGATCCACAACCCACTGGACCAAGAAGCAGTTATGAACCCTATTGAAAATATTAGGTCCAAGGTGAATAATATGACGCCCCCCCCCCCAACTTGATGGCTGCACAAGGGAGAGCTGCAATCCCACAGTCAAAGACAGCTGACAGACTCAATGCCAAAGGGTAGACTTTGCGTTCACATACGAGACATCTGAGACAGAGGTGATTCTATGATTGCAAAAATGAAAACATTTGGAAGTTTGGGAAGTATACACCTTTCAAATATTTACATTTACAGTTGTCTATGTACACTTGATATACCGGCATTGCAGACAACTCACAAAAGTCAGCATTGCATTTGCTGCTGTCATTGATCCCGCACAAAAATTGAGACTGCATTTTTGTGAGTTGTTTGCTCAAAACAACAGAGTTCTTCTACCAATTCTTTATAGAAACTATCAGTTAATAGCTATTTTATTCACTGAGAAGGCAGTGCAAACACATATACATAGATATATGTATGCTTCAGTATTAAAATACCTGCAACAATCATCACTGATGCCTCCAGTTGATCTTTCCCCCTGGTTATCCTTCAAGAGATGGATGGTCAAATGGAGAAGGATTTGCTGCTCATCTGCCCTACAGAGCACCACACGGGATCCCTTCCCCTCCGACTATCCTCACATGGGGTTACGTTCATACAGTTCAGGCATTAACTAGGTCTGTGCGCTACCAAGAAAAACTTGATTGAAGAATCGATCTTTGTCCCAGCCAATACAGGTAACATTAATTTCTAGACCACTATTCCCTTGGAACAGTGTAAATAGTGCACCATAGGAGAGATAAGCTTGAATAGGCGATAGCTAATCACCACCCATGGAGCCCTTCCTTTGTGTTGGCAAAACGTTAGCTGTAAATTTGCGATTGAATCCTCAAAAATGGCTTATTTGGCCTGTTTCAAGTTCAGCAAATAAGACGGTGGGATTGGAGAGCACTCATTTATCCTCAGTGCTTCTGTCACAGAGAAGAAATCGTTGATGGAAACCAAATTGAAGTTGGTAGATTGAAATAAAATACAAAAATCCAAATTCAACAGGGAAACAAAAGCCCACATCATCCGTAAAAAAACAGAAAGATAAAGTACAAAAAATCAGTGTATAGTCAACATAAGTGCACATATTTAAATAAAAATGTTTCAATAGGGTTCATAGCTTTACTCTTTAGGGCAAACACCAAATCCACTTAGTGAGGGAGCTGCTGAAAAAGCTCTGCTTGCACAATGAAACCCAACTTTTAGATCGATATTGCAAATGCAGTGTTACATAAAGCGGTGAAATCACACTTAAAGAGCAGAACAACAAAACATCCTGAAATTAGAGAACAAATTTCCAGTTTTGAGTTTGTTCAGTTGTATCGTTCACTCGAATCAATTGGATTAGCCAGCTGTCCTGTGATAGACACGTTTATAAATTGGCCTGACAGTGCTCTTCAGATATTTCATGCAACACAATACAGCAATACCTCAACTAGCCAAAGGCAAATCAACAGCTTTACCGTGACTTGTCAGTTCATTTGTGCAACCAGCATATGTGTTATTTTCTCTTGGGTGTTGACTTACCTGAATGTTATCATATGGCTCTAGTTTTTAGACTGTCAATTACAAATTACAAAATGAATGTGCAGGTGCATCAGAGCAGGGCGAGGGCAGGTAGTTTATTGTCTTAACACAAATGCCCATGGCCTTCTTCAGCCCTCCCTAAGACTGACAACACTTAGTGTATACACCACAGTTTCTCATGCTCAGGGCCTTTTTCTTGGAGACATGACATGTTGTGGTATTGTGTGGTGAGTGTATGCGACCCGTTTGCCTGTGTACAGCTTTGCAACAGCACAGGTAACCAACCTAGTGATGCATGGAGCGTGCAAACGGACACTCAAGCAAATCCATCTAAACAATCAAGGCAATGAAAAACCTTCCAAAGAAAATCAGCTTGGCATCTCAGAAATTCAAGGGTTCCCCACTGTACATATGTAGGTATGTCAAGTTTGTGCTTATGTATAGGATGCATGAGGATATGTGGTCTAGGCCCTCTCTGATTTAGCGGGTTATTGTTTTACCTGTTGTGGATCTGAGAGTTGAAGTGACAGTGGAGGATGTCATTGAAGGCAAGCAGTCGTCATCTTGGGAATAACCAGCCTGTATTGCACGGAGGTAACTGTGGCTTCGAGTGCGGAACGAACCCGGCAGGTCCAAGGCCTCCATAGCCTGGGATTCTACTTCACTAAAAACGGACTCGCAAACTGACTCAAACTGGCCATTGATCTCAGTCTCACTCACCTGAGAGACAAAAACAGGAATAGCAGTCCTTAATTTTTCCTCTTCCTTTCTCTTTCTCACTTTGATTCTTCCCCTTTGCACAGCAAATATGAAGGAGTGTTAGCATAAGGACATGCCTCTGACAATTCCCAACCAACTTAAGCTGCATGAATGTCAAATAAAATCAAATAAAACAGAGGATAGATCAGAACAGTCATACGTTAACTTTGTAGTGCACAGCATTTTCATTTTCCGTATCCCTTTTCCCCCAAAGTAGGTACTGTACTATTTAATACACATTTCTACAAACAAACAAAATCCAGTCTCCAATTGGTGTGTTAGCTGTTGCAATAGCGCCCTAGACTGATGATGATAATGATAATAATAATAATGCATTTAAACAGTTGACTGACTGACAGGGTATTGTCTGTCTATAATAATCTCACCACTGTTCAATGTAATTGTTTCACACATATTCCTCTTTAATAAAGTAAAGACGCAAACTGATTGTACGCTTCTTTTTGGTTTTGGACAAAAATATTTTCCTTTTCTTACTTGTTCTCCATAAATGGACTTGCGTCACAAATCATTTTACTGTAGCAACCACCAGGGTCCAAAGGAGCTCCAGAACAGACTCACACAACTGATCGCAGCGTATGAAAAGGGAAATACCTGGAAATGTTGATGTGTGGTTAATTATGATGCTTTGTCTCACAGCCCCTGTGCCTAGCCGCTAATCTTGTGACGAAAGTAGCAGTCCGCTGTTTCGCATGTTAGTAAGCTAAGTCACTGGCAGGCCATGACGACAGGTGAGTGAGTATCAGCGGCCTCTTCAAGACAAGCAGATTTGCACTTTGATGTAAAGACCTTTTTTCACAGTTTATGAAAGTTAAGTGTAAAATGAACATTCAAGGTTTGTGTGTGAGTATATATTCGAGAAATTCACAGAAAGGAAGCAATTATATTTCTATTTTAGGTCGGAACTGTAAAAAAACAACAACAAAAAAGAAAAGAAACTCAATCATGCTTTTTGATTCCAGTCTCCACATCACAATTAGCTGTCGACCTCTAATATGACTGGCTCAAGGTAGTGCTTTATTTCTGTACACACTTCTAATGCAACAGCCAGTAATGACAAAAAATATATTTGTATAGGTGTGTTGCTTCCGATTGACATGCATGTTTGCCACTCACCTGGCTGACGCAGCTAGCCTGACTGAGGGTGCTGACAGCACGCATGTAACTCTGGTTGCGAGAGCGGAAGGGCGGTGGATGAAAAGTGGTGGCAGGGTCCAGCGTAACACTCGGGTGGGCCCGCATATCTCTCATGGTTTGCAAGCGGTAGCCCGGGCTGAATAGGACCAACGGGAAGGGACAGACACGAAGTAACATATGGACCATCAACTGGATTATACTGTACTACCTACTGACTGGCATCTTCATCTGTTCAATAAGCCATTGCTGAATGTATTGCTCCAGAATATCATCACAGGAAAGGCTCGTGTCTTCTTGACTCAACCTAATCTGGTATCCATGTTAAAAAAAATGTTAATGAGAGGGGGGGGGGGGAAATACATTCCTCAGTTTTGATTGAGGGCAATGGGTATACAGTAGTTCAAGTAGTTGACTGTCATGCTGGTGGCTTGAGATCAATTTCCATGCAATTCCCCTGTGACTGTCCAACAATCCAGGGTATAGTCTCTTTGCCTAATCCACCTGGCATCTTCTATAGTGCAGGTCTATCCATCCAATGTTGTGGCCTTTGAGTGTAGAATACAGTGTATGCTGATTCTACCTTCAACCATATGGCATGCCAAGATTGCCCCCAAATGCTACAAAAGAAGTATGTTGGGCCCAAAGTAGGAGTAATCAGAACCCTGCTGTGACAACAACGAAAATAGAAGTGAGTGGCTAAAGGATGGCAGACGCATGACGCCTCCCTGCCTTCTTGCATTTTGGCTTTGTTTCACAGTGTCTGAAAACAGCCATTGAGAGGAACATGTTCAATAAAAACATAGGCAGCAAGGATGTGTGGGATGTAATTCTACACAATTGTATAGCTTTTAGGTGAACAATAAATTAATACTCTTCCACTTGTTCTGCTTTTCTGACATACAGATAGGCAATACAAAAATCACCAGCAACATGTCCAGCTGCAAAAATTGAATGAGACACTACAGATCTGTATAAAAAAAATAGCGCCTTCCCTGTATTAAAATAATTGCTCAACACAGTCAGTGAGGGATTCATTTGGCAGTATATGGGGGTGTCAAACTCATTTTTGTCGTGGGCCACATTGCTGTTTAGACTGTGAAACCATATACTGTAGCTGTATTATCGCCTTATCATATTATTACACACACAAAAAACAAACTGATGGAGAACTCATTTTTAAATCCAAAGTCAAGGAAAACATTTTTTTTCAAGTACGGTATTAGTCAATTTATTTAAAAAAGCGGTTGGGTAACAGAAAAATGCTTGAAATTTCTACATGAAGACAATTTCAAATTTTGGAACAGATTTTAGTTAGAAACATGAAGTTGACGCACATGATTTGCTTTTGTGGGCTGCATAAAATGAGATTGCGGGCTGATATGGCACCCGGCCTTATGTTTGACACCTGATGATGGATTTGTTGGTAAAACATTTGGACAGTAAAATTTTTCAAATGTATCAATCAGGTTATCTTGTCTTCAGTCGATAGAGGAGGAGGATTGGATTTCAATATTTGTTCATATTTGTAAGTAATTCAGGCCCAATTATTATTCTCATTTTCCCATTTCAGCGATCAAGGAAATTGGTATGAATAGCACTCCAATGTAGCCGAAAACCTTTCTTACTGAAACTATTTTTCAGATAATGTTACTTTGGACTCTATTATTAAAACATCAACTTTTTAAACAACTGCCTAAAGTGCTTGACAAACACTCATAGAACACAGAAGTAGCAAATGGTTGCGATGAAACAAATAGTCACACAGTATATTGGACCAAACCTACCTTTGGGAGTCAAAATGCGGTCTGTGCATGGCTGACTTAAGGACAAGAGCATCTGGCCGAATGCTTTTCTGTGGGGAGGTCTTGGGGCTTTCGGAATCGCCACTATCATCATCCACCTCTCCCATAGCTTTGACATAGCTACTGCTCCTCATCCGCCGACATGGGATCTCGTCATCCTTCTCACCGGGGTATCCACCCCACTCATCTTGAGGAACCTTGTGGGCAAGGATCAGCCTCTCTGAATCAGGTTTTAGCCAGTTTATTATTGCATTAAACAACAATGAAGCACAGATGCAACGCCCCTTCATGAGACCACGTGTCAGACTTGGCAAACTAGCAATACTTGCAAGTACTATGCAGCCCAATTAGCTAAATGAGTGTGAAGGCTGTTCCAGACAAAAGTTGCATAAGCTCTTGCTTCTTTAGCTGTAAAGAGAACATTTAACTGAGACACAGTAGCTTCTCTGTGCACACCCCATGGGAAACTGTAAACATAATAACACACTTTGGAGTACATTAAATAGCATTGCAAGCACAAAACAGAAGGGAAATGTTTGTTTTCCCCCCAAGAAATGATGCTCATGTTAATTTATTTGCATTTTAGTTGACTGTTTTTTTTTTTGTAAACATTACATAATCTTTAAGTGGTAAACATAATTCTGAGAGAAATAAATAGACAATGCTGAAAACTGTTATTCAAAACTATCCATCCATCCATTTTCTGAGCCGCTTCTCCTCACTCGGGTCGCGAGCGTCCTGGAGCCAATCCCAGCTATCATCGGGCAGGAGGCGGGGTACACCCTCAACTGGTTGCCAGCCAATCGCAGGGCACATACAAACAAACAACCATTCGCACTCACATTCACACCTACGGGCAATTTAGAGTGTTCAATTAACATGCATGTTTTTGGGATGTGGGAGGAAACCGGAGTGCCCGGAGAAAACCCACGCAGGCACAGGGAGAACATGCACACAGGCGGCGCCGGGGATTGAACCCCACTCCTCAGAACTGTGAGGCTGACGCTCTAACCAGTCGGCCACCGTGCCGCCTATTCAAAACTACAGTATATAAAATTTTATTGTCTGCTTACTGTAGAGATTAGTATTACAACTAAAATAAATGAGACTGGACAAGAGCATACTATACAAGTTGGAAGTTGCACCATTCAATACTTGATTAGGATCATGAGAACTTGCAGGTCAGGGCCATTGTTAAATTATCCCCAGTAGTATCCATTTTTTTTGAGCTACTGAACATGAACATGAGCAAACAACATACTTATGGTCATAGCATAAATATTTTTTGTATTGTTTTAATAATTTGAAAATTTGTGCTGTACATCAGACCAGGTTAAGTGTACAGTATGTCTAAGGCCTCACTCACACCAAGCAAACAAGCGACTGAGCACGACTGCAACAGAAAAATTATGACAACCCCGTGTTTTCTTATATGAAACAATGTTTTGAAGCTCCCAAAAAACTATTTTATCTATTATTGAACCACTAACAACAACACGGCGTGATTGTCAAGAATTAAGCAGATTGCTGGTAGCTAAAGCTACCATATATTATGGCAACACATGAAAACTAATTGCAGAACCCGCACACTGCGCGGCAGTTCAGTCATGTTCAATGTCCCTCGGTGTGCGGCAGGCCTTAGCTGTGCTGTAATGAATGCTTATATACTTAACGTGCTGATGTCTGTTTCTGTCCATTTCTAATGTTTATGGTTACAAGTTGTACTGTATTGATCAAGCATAAAGACAAACACAGTGCGAAGCACAAATATCCAGTTAATCCACTGTACAGTGAATCGCCTCAGGCACAGCGTTGTCCCTATAATACTCTTAACAGTGACTCACTTTACTCAGTAAAACCGCTCGTTGGCTCTAGCACTGAGATGAGTGGCTGATTACCCCTATTTTCAGTCATGTGAGACTTCCTCACTTGACAATGTGCCTCAGCTGGGCAGAAAAGTAACCACAACACCTGGCATGAAAATAATATTAATTTCTTTTGTATACAGTGGCATCTTGGGAAAAGGTATATAAATCAGCATCCTACTACAATGTCATTTTAATCTAAGTCTAATCTAAATGTAGTAAATGCTATGCTGAATGAAAGTTAAGATTGAAGTACAAGTAATGATGTAAATCTTTTGATCATCAAAAGTTAGCGACACGACCGAAGGCAAGTGAGCTATTTGCGTTGCGTAGGGTGCATTTTTCTGCAACTAGTTTCCAGCAGTTGCTGACCTTCTGCAACTAATTTGCTGCAAATCAGGCAGTCTACACGGTTCTACAGTGCGATGCAACAGCATATATGTTTACAGCCAATAAAATGGCATCATGTTTTTTCACAACAAAAATAGTGAAATGGCCGGAAAAAAGAGAGGAAGGGTTATTGTGTTATTATAATGTGCACAGCCATGTTAGTATGACTGTAGTGCCAAGGGGTGCTCAAATAGAGGAATGAAAAGCCATGTGTTGGTGAAAATATCTTTGTCTTCTTGGGAGTCAGGTTCTCCGCTTTTGACAATAGCACCATGTTGTTTGTGGTTCAGTAAACCACTCCCAAACATTGTTTCCCAATAATAATGCCAGGGGTAGCATTTTGTTGTTGCTGTAAATTCAGGATCATCAGTAAGTGTGGAAGGGCCAGTCGCCGATTGTAATTTGTTTGCGATTGTCCAGCTTTGTTTGGTTCAGTTGTGTTGCTCTGTGTGCGCCTGGCTTAAGACTGTGGTTAACGCAGAGACAAGCAATATATTTCAGATCATTATTGGATAAGAGTAATAACTGAAATATTTGAATAAGGAGCTGAACATTGCTGCGCATTGTAGGTAGTGCTTTACAACAAGACGGTTTGAGTTGGGATCAGTCTGAATCTTGCCTTGGACCTTTCTTTGTGGAGTTTATGAAACCTAATTTGAAACCGTCTTTTCAATACCCTTCAACAGCACAAATATGTGTTCAGAATTTGACATACGGTACATATATAATATAATATAAGCAATGTAATGTATGCAAGCGAAAAGCCCTGTGGTATGGAGTTGTTTTGGTTATGAATTGTGCGTGCATGACCTTATATAGATGTCCAACACTTTATATACAGTATCCATGATACAAACAATAGTAACACCAAATGCAATTGACTCCACAAAGCAGACAAGCTATACTGACATGTTTTACTGTATTTTGCAATGGAATCCATTCAAGTAAAGCACTTTGTCCTCATTAGGATCACGAGTGAGCTGACGCCTATTCCAGCTGACTTTGGGCAAGAAGCGGGATACACCCTTGACTGGTTGCCATTCAATCGCAGGGCACATAAATACAAACAACCATTCATACCTATGGATAATTTAATTTCAGTTAACCTAGCATACATGTGAGAGGAATCCAGAGTATCTGGAGAACAAGCATGGAGAGAATGCTGTCCACTATGACGACATTGTAACCAACAATACTGTCAAAATCTGTTCTGGGGGTAAAATTATTTAATAAAGAAAAACAACATTTCAAAGAAACTTGAAAAATATATCCATACCAATTACTGTGCATCACTTTTTGTGTGACATCTTCAATCAATTCTCATGTGAGCAGAATAAATGTGACCAGCTGGATGGGCTCTGCCAGCTGATATACCGGGACCATATACTTGTTAAACGCCAGTCAGAGAGCTGCTGTATTGACAGTCTTTCAACAGCTGCTGCTTGCGGCTCTTAAGCTGGATGTGCATCCAGATATTCAAGCCACTTTCGCTTTCTAATAACAGACAGGAACAATCGATTGGTGAGTGCACCTATTTTTGTCAATTGGTTTTCTTCTTTTATCCTTAGTTTTTGGCAAATATTTTACTTACTACAGCACTGTGGGTAGACTAATACAGATGTATCAACAACATTGCTGGTGATCCAGCCCACTAGGAAATAGAAAATACTCTTAAGGCTACATTTTGAAAAGTTTTAGTATTTATGTGGTAGTTCACACATTATGTGAATGGAGCAGATAGTGCCATTATTTGCAGAATCATAGACTGTGTATGTAAATAATTAATTAAAAGGTGACCACTAAAAACCTAAGGCAGAGTCAGTTTTGCAGTTTTCATAGGCCTACGATGGGAACATGCAATATGTCACTGTGCAAAAAAATATGAACTATGACGTCATGACTTTCTATTTTAGAACACCTTTGGCAAAAAAAAAGCCCTGGCTGAATAGTACAAACTGTCTTCCTGATTGTTAAGATGAGGTACAGTAGCTCTTTGTTCTCAGTATCACTGACAATGATTGACTCAGTTGTGCTATAAAAAGTTCCCAGTGGGGTCCACACAAAAGGGAATCTTGGTTAAATATATCGGGATCTCTGTCTCATGGGCACAGTAGTTGACTAACCGGTAGCGTTGGGAATCCAAAAAGCCTCTTTGCTTTACCGCGAATCAATATATCTGTCACATTTTTTTTTTTTTAATTCAAGGAATGCTATTTTCTGGGGTTGGTGGATATTGATCTGAGTCATAGTCAAATTGGTAAATCTCAACTTACCATTGTCCCTTTTAACTTACCATTACCATATCATTATTTATGAGACATCGGTCTGATTCTTTATTTTTTGTCTTTCTGTATCATGCAGTGACACTAACCTGCAGATAGTGACAGGTCCGTGAAGGCTTAAGGTCTGCGTGCATCATGGTTTTCTCTAAGTTGAGTGATGACTTTCTATAGGCCTCCTTAGCCTGGCTAACAGTCAGTGTAGACCAGGAGCTCCTCTTCATGAATTTGCCTTCAGGCGCCATTGCCATACTGTCGCACGCTATGCACTTGACGTCGTTGTTACTCTTCGAAGCCTTGAGTGACAGATCTCCAAAGTGGTGTCCGTGTATGGAATCTGGGTAACAATGGGTGATATGTTCCCCGTGGTGTCGTGACATAACACTGGGAGTGCGGTAAGTGCTGTCGCTATCCAGATTGTCATCGGAGCTCCACCAGCCGCCGGATCGTTGCTTGCGTTCTTTGCTCTTGCTCCTCTTGCTACCATGTTTGTTAGTCTGATGCCCATGATGATGGTAACTCCCTGATCCTCCACCTCCTACAATGTCACCTTTTGTGCCATTCATCTTTGATGATCCTTCCAGGGAGTGGGACTTTGTGAAGAGCTTTTGGACAGAATGAACAAGGTGTCTGATACGCCCAGGACTCTCGCTGCGTTGTTCGGCGGTGGTGGATGTGCGCTGATACTGTAATGTGTGGAAGCCATCCCGGTGTAGTGGCATTTGCTTTTCAAATTGATCCAACAGGTTGGCGGGCAGGCGATTGCTCTTGGTGCCGGCATGGTGTGAGGAGGCAGCAGCAGCAGCTGCAGCAGCAGCAACTGCTGGCGAGGTGGCAGAGGCAGTGATAGCGACGCAGTCATCCCGTGTGGCTGAATCATAATACTGAGAGCTGTAGTGCATTCGGGGAAACGTGCTGCTGGAGATGTGGTCAGACACGGCAACAGGAGGCATCACAACCGGGGACATCATCATACAGTCAGAGTGGATGGAGCTCCGTGGTGAGTAGCGATGTTGGAAGTCCATAGGACAGCTCTGTGTTGGGCTGAGCAGGTAGGAGGTGTGGCGGGAGTCCAAGCCATGGTGTGTGTGGAGGTCATGCACATGAGGGTCATAGTCAAGCCCATGGGGTAAAGGGATCTGGTGTTGGGAGCGGCTCCCCGATAAGCCCTTCATGTTCCTGGCCAGAGGGAGGTGTCTGGCTTCATTGAACTTTCGAGACCGGGACCAAGGTGTAAACTTCTGGTCTGTCTCGAAGAATAGGAAAGAAAGAGAGAAAAGAAAGACATGAGGAAGGAGGCATAAAAGTTCTCCCAAAATTATACTTGCATTTAGTTCATAGAAGGCCTCTGCTTCATTCCAAATTCCGCTAAGTTGCAGATGTTTCTGTCAATTTAAAGACACTCCTTCCTTACAGACGACATAAGTTATGTTGCACCTTATAATTTCGTTAATAATTCTCTTTGTACCAAATGTTTGTTGAATAGCGACAGTTGCACCTAACTAACCTCAAGATGATGGAAATTGAAGCAACAAAGTCATGGTCCGAAGCTAAAGTAGTCAATCCAATAAATGTACGTTCATAACACTACCAGAACTCATTACACCATGAAAGCAAATCCAAATGATTTGAATATTTTAAGGTAGAAATACTACATATTATTCACTTCTTTTATCCTAACAATCTCGGAAAAGGAGACAATATGAATGAACTATATAATCCTGAGTGATACTTTTCTGGCTGGAAATCGAAAAATAATAATACAATAAAAGCACTTCCTGTAAACACGTTACCCATTTCATTGTACAACCATGCATGAACATATAGGAGGAGGAAATTCAGATGAAAACCACCATTGAGTGGTTGCAATGTGGGTAGTAAAGCCAAATGCGCTATTTTCAACTTCCCACCACGTTACCTGCACCCTGAGCTCATTAATTACTTCTCTCCTCTGCAGCAGGAAACCCCAGTGCAGAACAGTGTACTCCGTCTTACATAATGCTTGGGATCTCTGATTTCACACACCATTTGAAAGGAAGCACAAATAAATTGCACAGTTGTCATGGCAACCACTGCAGAAAAACCCAGGTTCTGTAACAGGATTTTCAAGGTTGTTTTGGGTGGATCCCAGCTACAGAAAAAAAGGCTTATGACCCATACTCTGTACTATGTGACAAAACTACATGAGCATAGCATTAAACATTGGACGGCACTTTGGGCAGTTCAAATGTGGAGACCATCACTTAAGTAAGCTTAATCGCATTCTGTATAGCTATGAATGTCTCAACACAGTGATCTTCCAGTGAGACTCCAGTGACTTCCTTTGAAACACAGCTGATCCCTATGTCATCAGATTTTATCGACTATCATTGGGGTTTACTTGTGTGAGATCATAATAATTAGTATTGTGTTTTTGCATTTAATGTATTTTACTAGTTATTCCTTGTGTTTGTAGTTCTGCCAACCCTGACTACAGTCAGCATTATTTTGTCTCCTTTTGGCTTTGTGTTAATTGTAATGGCAACTGTGATCATCTCTGTCCAGAAGTCTATCAGTGTCACACTCCCTTAAGTGTGGATGACATGAGATGGTTGCTAAGGCTACAAATTGTGTAAAATTAAAGTAGACAGCAGTACATGCTCAGATGTTTAAAGAGTATGTGTGTGTGTAGATTCATTTTGAGACCATGTTGTTTACACTGTAAAGTAGACTTTGTAACATACTGTGATGAGTTCATCAATCAGGGTGCTCATGGAGATACAGAATAAGCATCAATCAACAGTTTGACTTCCCCATGATTAGTGGCTGGACTTGCTTAGCTAATATTCAATGTGTCTTTCTGTTGTTTCTAAGCATGTGCACTACTGGCTACACTACCCAATCACCTGCTAACATACTGACAGATGAACAAATATTAAACATTTTTGTTTCACAGTTAAATTGTGGCAAATTTGAGGGTAATTCTAGTTTTTGTACTCTGGAGTGTTTACCTTATTTAATAATGAAAAACAACTATTCGAAACGTATTCACATATTTATTTTGTCCTGAAATGTTGCCCCGTTTCGGATCCGATACATTGGTTTCAGCTTTAGGCCACTTTAAGTTGTTGCGTCAACCTTTGAACTTTAGTTGTCTGGTAAAACTCTCAACCACAGGCTATCTGGAACCATCAACAAATTTCTCAATTTATTATACCACTACCACTAATATAAACTAAAACTTAAAGGTGTAAACCGCCACATTCATTCGGGAATGTAATAAGCCCGCAGCAGGATTCGCAGCAGAGCAAGAGGCTGATGACAAAAAGATTCAGTCGATTTATAGGGTACTTCTTCTAAATAAAAAAAAATAAAAATAAATAAATCAACCCAAGGAGGTCCAGGTCATCCAGTATTTGCAGCAGACTGCCTTGCGCTATTTGCCAGTGCATAGTGGCCAGTGTAGTTTTGTGCATGCGGGAGAGGTGACATCAAGGCAAAGGATGCTGGCAGGCTCAACAAACTGGTAGAAAACAAACTTATTGTCTTATAAGGCTGAATTCATCTGAATTTGCTGAAGGCAGTAGCAGAGGGGAGGACGAGTTTCTGAGCTCAGTCTTGGTCAATACTACCCACTCTCTTTGCAATAACCTGATATATAGTGGAGCATTAGCCTCTATTATCCAGCTGGATTGACCTGTAGAGTTTTGGTCAAGTGTCTGAGCAAACCTCTATCTGTCTGCCCAATTTAAGACTCTAAAGGCTTTTGTAAAGTACTTAAGCATGGTCACCTACAGACCCCCAGACATCTTTCTCTTCAACTAGACAGTTACTGCACCTTACCTGTTATGTTCTACACAAACCTGCACTTTGACTTTATTATGGTGAGAGAAGAGATTTAAAACATTCCAAGGAAGAGATCATGTGGCACGGGGTGCATAAAGTAAATCGAAGAAACATGATACATTAGTTGAAAAAAATCTTTCAGATTACACCTATCTGTTCCTCTTGGTCGTTAATTCTCCATTTTACGAAGACGTGTTGAAAAATGAAATGGTTGACCTTAACTCCACCTTTGGGATGAATTCGACCAGGTATTGTAAGCCCCCCCCTTTGACCTCATGTTCTCTTTTGGATGAAATGATAAATACTCCTAAAGATGCAGCATTTTATAAGCTTTCCCAATAAACTAGACATTGCAACAATATCCTATTTTGTTACATTTTCACTTTCTGCAGATGTCCATATGCTTTCACCCATATAATGCATTTGACATTTACAATTACACACTGTTACTTCCAGAACACACATTGAATGCATGTAAGATGCAGATGTGAGCTTTCTTGCTTTGCAGCTTACGCAACAGTTATTGTGGTGTCAGCGCCACAGGCTTTTTCCTCACGACCATAAATCTGCTTTTGTCAGCACCTGATGCAGCTTGTAACCCACTTTCAACCTGAGAAAGATGTCACACACGGGGGGAGGTGGTATGAGGACCAGCGTAGCAGAGAAAAAAGAGAGGGGAAAGCCTCACTGCACGCTCTATTCTTACGCTGCGGGGAGACGGGTGTGCTGATGGCTGCTAAGCTAAAACTAAAGCTGTGCAGCTACAGTCATCTCCTGGCCATGCATTTCCCAAGATGGTTGCATAACATGGCATAAATGAAGCCTTCCTCCTCCACACCAATACACAGCTAGCTAAATGCCACAGGGAGACACAGAGCAACAGGCAGCTAAACTGTAGAGCATGAATGTGAAAAATATTTTCCATGTGGTAATTTTTCGATCGGTGTTGACCAAGCATAAGCTCCTAATCAATCTTAGTCTTTATGGTTTCACTCACACAGACACCAGCCCTGACCTGTTACTATCACTAAAGGACTGAAAGCAGGAACGCAGGGAAGACTAGCGCTTGTAATCAAGTATCTATGACTGCTAAACTGATTGAGATTCCCTCTTGGAAGTGAATTTTTAAATGCTTGCCAGGCCTACGTGTGACACTTACAAAATTACAACACAGTTAAATCACTCAATGTAATAATAACCAAAGTACAATATGAGTAGGTGGGAAGGGTCAGATACACCAACACTGACATTCAAAACATCATATAAATTAGATTTTTATAGAGGCTAATTGAAGATTCTAAATTGCCCTTTCAGTGTGAGTATATTTGTCATTGCCTTGCTGACTCTGTGGGCCCTATTTTAGTGACCGGTGTAAATCCAGCACGGCGGGCGGCGCAACTGCGCCAGGGGTGGGTTAGACCGGTGTTGGTAATTGTTATTGGTAGACCAGCGCAGGCCGGCAGATCCAAGAGTGGTCTGGCTGAACCACTGTGGGTGTGTTTACAGCCGACTTTATTTGCAGCCAATCAAAGTGGGTCCTGTCGTTCCCTTTAAATGTGGCACAATGGGAATCTCAACAGAGACATCTCTGTGTGGAAGAGGACAATGCCTAAAGCTATCTGTGCATGAGTGGAACATTGTCACTGCTCTTGGCCGGTGTGTCAATAGACAATGTGAGCGGGTACCCTCATTAAATACAGAATAAGATGGTGATAACTGCTGGTGACTTAACCTTAGTATCTGTCTGCGTGTGCCCCGAACTCACCAAAATCGTGTCCAGTGTTTAGATGGGGTCTGAGCAGGTGTAAGTTTAGACCGACTTTCTGCCAGCAAATTGTCATTTCACCAGGCGCATCTTCAGAGACACACCCTGCGTCGGAACACCCAGCTTGGCGTAGACCAGTCTGCCAAATTTGGAAGCACGCAGCGAGCAGAAGCAGATGTGCTGTCTACGAAAGGTGGTCTATTGCTCCTCAGGTATTGGTTAAATGCAGAGAGCAAATTTTACCTAAGCCTGGCCACTTGTGGCTGTCTACAGCCACCTCATGTAAACCATGACACAAAGACATTAAATGTTTAATGGTAAAGGTTAAACTGACTGAAGTGCAATGAGAAGATAAAGATTCAGTTAAACAAGAGGGTGTCTACAAACCTTCCTCAATTGTGTTTCAATACACCTTTCCATATCTTGTACTATCACATAGATAGAGAATCAATAAGGGTTCTCGAAAAGTAGTAGCCTGTGCCCATGCGGTAAATGTTATATAAGTGGAATGAGTGTTATATCCTGCAACATCATATTCAATTGGATGGTAGTTTTGCAGCAGAGGCTGAATTCACGGTTTCTTTTCCACCCACTTCAGCCCACCGCTGTTCTCGTTACAGAAGGCAGACACTGACGGATGCTACAATGACGCCTCCTATTTTGGAGACAGCCTCTGTCCCTTTTCTATGCCCTTTGACAGAAGAAACGGCCAAATAAGGATCTTATAATCCATCACTACTCATTGTGCAGTAGCCCGTAAAGCCTCCTATGTTATCGCCACTCCACACAAACCCTTCAAAGAAAGATTAGCCAGAAACATACCCTTCCGAAATCACCAGAAATGGTCATAACACAATGTTGAAATCCAGTTCACAACGTGTAATAATTTCATTAGTCCGTAATTATAACATTTGTTTCATTTGCTTTCAATTCACTGCGGATGAGTAAATGACTTACCTGCATAAGTTTGCTTTGCTTAGTTCAGATAATATAGGAGAAGCTGATATGAAAATTACTAATACAGAATGTTGCCATTCTTAACAGAGTCTGTCTAACGAGACATCAGGCGCACTTGATACGCTTTTGTGTGCATCTGTTGATAAAGCTACTGACTTTGAAATTTAGACCACAAATTATTGTCGTGTTTAAAAAAATATATTTATCTCTGGATACTCCTCTGTTTACACATAAGCACTGAGAAACCATGCTTGGAGTCTGGGATTCCAGTCCTTGTAAAATATATGTCACAATAAAACCAAGGCACAATGAGGGCTTTTGTGATACACTGCATATACACTACCCACAAAAAAGTTGGCTTTCAGGTGAAGTTTCAGGATGAACCTAAAATGCAACATAACCTTTACAGGTGAACTTAATTTGACCTACTCTAACGGTCGGCCCTTCGAA
The DNA here is from genome assembly GCF_024500275.1 of Phycodurus eques. Taxonomy (NCBI): domain Eukaryota; kingdom Metazoa; phylum Chordata; class Actinopteri; order Syngnathiformes; family Syngnathidae; genus Phycodurus; species Phycodurus eques. The sequence goes on from NC_084542.1 coordinate 10,142,848, forward strand.
GTGACACCGGACACACCGCCACAACTACACTCAACGTTCAACTAGTACTGGAGAAAGAACTCATTTGTACCTTCTGCGCATGTGTTAGGAGTAATACTACTCCATACCATCAGGCGGCTATAGCCAGTGTTGCTCAAAAAAAAAAAAAGAGAGGAAAAAAAAGGCCGACCATCGGCTCAGTGTGTCCCGGCCTCAAACTTTTGAATGCGCATGTCCAATTGTTCAAAGTTTCAGTACTTTAATGCACATCTTCTTGTTGTCTAACTAGAAGTTTAACATCAAGACTCGGGTGTTCGATCCATTAAAATTTCTAAGGACATCCACTTCTACGTCTTTGTTTCTCTGTTGCAACCTGCTGATGAGCCTCTTTGACTCATTTGCCACGTCCCTCTAATAACATGCTGTTTGAAGCCTTGCAGTGGCGAGGCACGGTTGATCAAGTTTTAGATGTTGTCATGGTCTCATGATGTAAGAAATTTGATCAGGATGATGACGAGGACTGTTTAAATATTAATTCTAAATGGTTCATGGACGAAACCCCAAGTGATTTTGTTTTTCCATTCAGCTTTTTTAGAGCTATATTTTCCTGAAATGTGTGACTTGTAGAACCTTAAGGGCATTCAACTATTGGTGTTCATTGTGAAAGACAATTTGTCATGGTCTGTGTTTTAGTTTAGATTATGTTTAGTTTTGTTTCATGTTTTCCTGTGTCCCATTTTTTTCATGTTGTGTGCTCATTTAATTATTGTGTCCACCTGTTCTTGTTAGACTGCACAACTGAAGTACGTCGTGGGGAACGTCATCTAAATGCTTCAACACAACAAATTTGATCGAGCACCAGAATAATGTATACGAGGAGTATGCTGTTTTCATGCAACGCAGCGTGTGTGTGGGTGGGGGGGATAAAATAAAAAACAGTCAAACGGACTCAAACTCTGGACAACACCTGTCCATATAGCTGGGACAGTGAGAAAGTTAGAGTAACCATGTCATTAACAGTATTTATTAAAGTAATTTATTTGCAGTAAATTAACACCCATTATTTCTGTCATGTAATGTTAATTTGACCTAAATTTATGTCAGTGGCCAATCCTTGAATGCCCCCTAGAGGTCATTGGTGTTTTAACTTTTGTCTAAAATGCTAGAGAATAATTTGAGCTGGGACGGACGGTTCCAGCACGCCCGCAACCCTTGTGAGGATAAGCTGTACAGAAAATGGATGTATACAGTACACATGTATATACAATAAATGAACAAGTCATGTAAATAGACACATTGCTCCACGTTGTGATCGGATCGGTTATCTTTTTTTTAAACTTGCTGATCGGTGATCGGCCCCAAAAATCCTGATCGTGTAAAGCCTAATTCTTGTCAACCCTCTACTTTGTGTCAACCAATCAACTCCCTCCAGCCACTCGTGTCTTGTCCAGGTGTTCCTTGTTGTCTCGTCAATTTGTTTGTATTTAGTTCCCTAGTTTCTTTCAGTGCTTGTCAGTTCATTGTCATATGTCAAAGGTAGTCTTGTCTCACGTCATGTTTTCTGGTCCCGTCTTGTAGTGTTGAGTTATTTGTCCCCCATTGTTCCTTTGTTACTTTTTATTTAGATTTTTGGACTTGTGCTAATGTAGCGTTACCTCCTTGATCCTTGTTTGCCTTTTTGGGGGTGGGGGGGAATTAAAAAAAAAAGTGATATTCCTGCACTCCTGCCTTGCCTCCCTGCTTCCCTGCACTTTGGGTTCTCCACATTTTGTCTTGCCTTCCAACACCACGAAAACCCGATCATGACACAATTAGCGCTGTAACTTAGTATTTTTAAGTTTCTATATTTTAAATTGGACCACAACCTGTCAGAAACCGGTTAGTGTCTGGGGGTAAATTTAAGGCAACTTGTTCTCAAAACATGAATTACTTTTCAGTCTAAAATTTGGATGTGCATGCATCTAACATATTGAATCTTCTTTCCTCTAAATGCAGCCATTCCTTAGTTGATGAATGGACAAGATTATAAATGTGATGTCTCTCCATACAATCCAATGAGGTTGTACTGCAGAGATTCCTGCCATTATTAAAATAAATCAACATCTACCACAAACATTTAATTCAAACAGCACATTATAATCACCATAAAGACTTTTTGGCGAGCTGTTAGTTTTAATAGGTGGCGTGGGCACATCATCGTCAAGAAGCATCAATGAAATTGAAAAATACAGCTCGTCACATACTCTACATCAACACAAAACACACAATTCGCTGTGAGCCATGCTGTCTCTTTTCTGGACAGGTGCATTGGTAAAACTATGTTGTTGTTTGCTTTTGGGTAACCCATTCTATTTTGATACTGACCAAAAGCAAAACTGTTGACAAATATTGCCACTGTGCTCTGCACAGACAAAGACCCACATGCAGACAGACACACACACACACACACACACTTCGGCTTGTCACTTTGGTAGCAATGCTCCTATTAACCTCAATCACTTTTAGTGGGAAATAATATTCAGAACAGATGACTGATTTGAAATTTATTGCTTTGCTAATTATCATTACCCAAGTTGAATTCATTATTAGCTGTGCGCTATGATCAATTTATAAGTAGCTATTTTTCTGCATTGACACACCAAAATACAGTAAGTACAAATAGTGTTATGGAGCCTTGAAGGACAGCTATGGACTCCTATCCCAATTCCCAATCATCTTTCGCTTAAAACATGATTTATCCGTGTATACTTTTAGGATCTAGTCAGTAAAAGCCCAGTGCTTTGCAGGGCAGTGTAGAGAATGCAAACATTTTTTTGCTTCTCTTGTCAGTGCCAACATGTTATGTCGGCCTCAAGAGGGTTTCCAAGTGTAGAAATTCAGAAGTAGACTGCTCTCTTTATCAGGCTGTGTAGTCATGTACTGCACCATCTGTCTTTCTTTTACTGCAAAAGAGAGGAGAGAGGGTGTCTGTGTGAAAGAGTAGTTTTAAAAGACGAGTTTTGCGACGGACGTTTGAATTTTATTGATACAGTGTTGCCTTCCCAATAACACGGCAATGAGTGGAATTGCATCAGGGTTGCTGAAGGCAATAGAAATACTTGAAACAATTTACATTTTTCAGAACAATTTTCTATTCAATGTACCTGTATTTAAAAAAACAAAAACAACGAAATCTCTGTATACACCAATGCTTAAGTCAGTAAATTGCAACAGCAGGTTAGGTCAAGTGTACGCTCAAGTACTCCTTACCCATAAGGTAACCAATCTAATTTATCTGAAAAGTCAATTTTGTCAACTAAAACTATGTTTGTAATTGTCTATGTGGGCAACATTTTTATGGACATGGGCTAAAGGCATACCTCCACTCAGGGCAATGTGACTAAAGGGCCAAATATTTACTCAAATAGATGAGTAATCTCAGTTCTTCCTTCGCTGTTTCGACAGAATAATTTCCTTTGGCAGGTGCTACCAATAAAACCTAAAGGATGCCAAAAGTATAGTTGCAGTAGAAACACAGAGTCCTCACAGCTCATTCTTCAGTTCATGCGATCTGTTGCTGCTCCTCTTATGAGCTACACTGCAATCTGCCTGTTGGCACAAACAAACTTGCAGACTGCAGTTTGAAAGTTATCATTTATTTGATAACAGACTTTTCCTGTTCAGTAATAGTTACAGTTGCGGTCAGAAGTTTACATACTGTTCAGTGCACTCTTATTTGGCATGAATATCATTAGTTTGGGGGTTTACTTATTTTAAAATTTCTTTTTCCAGGGTGGAATAATTATCCAACATACATCTTCAAAGATTTTTTTTTTAAACATTTGGGTGCATAAGTTAGAATTTATTTATCATTTTGTCCTAACCACCCAAAATAAATAATAAACATACAGGATCAAATATTGTATTTGCCCACGTTCCCCTAAATCAGGGGTCACCAACCTTTTTGAAACTGAGAGCTACTTCTTGGGTACTGATTAACGCAAAGGGCTACACACTAACACTTCTGAAATCATTTTGCTCAAATGACCTATAATATTAATCTGCGTGAGGATACTAATCATGTAACTGGTTTTCACCAGAATGATCAACAATAATTTAACAATGTAGGAAACAGATAAATGTCAATATACAACACTTAATTTCTATAATTCTCTGCAAGTGTTAATTTTATCAAATTATCAGTTCAAAGCCATTCCTAGGAAATCACAATGTCCCATCGCTGGTGAGCTTTTTTTTTTTTTTTTTTTTAACAGGCCCGCAGGCTACTCATGTGGTCCTTGGACAGAGGTGAGTAGAGTAGCCTAATATTGTACCCACACAGGCACGGGGAGAACATGCAAACTCCACACAGACAGGGGCAGGATTTGAACCCCGGTCCCCGGTCCCCGGTCCCCAGAAATATGAGGCAGATGTGCTAACCATGCCGGCGAGTGTAGATTAGAGCACTGTAAATTCAAACGTGCAGCCAAGCTTTTTTTCTTTTTTTTTTTTTTTAAAATCTGGAAAACGCAAGGTTCAAATTTCAAATAAATCACTAAAAGTTATATATTGGTTATTATATTATATATTTCATCTATACCCATGACGAGTGTATGTTAAATGTTGACCACAACTGTGTATGTTAACCTCACCCTACATACATATTCTTTGCCAACCCTTATGTTGGTTCCTATAAAAACAGACTATACGCTAATATGCATAATTCGTTAAGTGCACATTACGCCTTAAGTGGGAAAACTCTCTTTTCATACTGTAGGTGGGGCAGTAACTTTATTTGTTTTACGCCCGAGTGTGCCACACATTGATTTTACCGCAGGAAAAGTGATTTATCTGAATAACTCGAGGAAGCTGGGCACCATGTGCATAAATTATAAGGCAACACTGCTTTAATTTATTTAGGTAGCTCTACAAATATAGACTTGCGTTGTTGCATTACTGACTCTACTGTGTGCAAGTACACAATACCCATCACTTAGGTGTTTGGGGGCCAAGATGGCTGATGAGATATGTACTACAATTTGCTCTCAGAGTAGCGGGGGGTGGTATAAAATAGCCTGGAATTCTAAAGCAGATTTAACCTTTCGGTATTCCGAGCAGTCTACACTGTTGATCCAGAACTAATCCGATTATTCAGTTTGGCACAGCATCAAGGTTAACTATGGCTTCAGTCCAGAGATACTGTAATTTAACATTGCATATCTCTGAAGACAAAAATAACAGATTATCAAGGTGGTTTATAGTTTTATTATGTGTTAATTTTACCTTAAATGATAGCATTCAGAGGATATGGATCATACATTACCTTGGAATAAGGACATTGTTGTTCGCTGCCCTGTATTGCCTACTGTGGTGGTCTAATTGTATTGGTGGACCTGACAAGTCACATGTTTGACATTGACTTAGATTTGTCAATTTGTGTTTTCCAGAAAATACAAAATATATATATATATACCTTACTGCTAAAATAAAAATTAGTTCTCAAAAAAGGCAATCCCAACCTGTCATTACAGTATTATTTAAATGTTTGTGCAACAAGTCATTAGTTGTTTATGCCCTATTAACCACGAGTGGGATGTTGTCTACGTCTTAGTGCCATTCGGTTTGTTTATGAGCAAAGCCATGAAGAGCAGCGACACATATATCAGTACTTATCTCCATTTTTTCTCAGTGTGAAAGGACAATGGCAAAAACCTCCTCTAGTTCTCCGTTAGCAGACAGAGAAGACAGGCTGCTAATGAAGGTAAAAGCAGGATGTGGCAATAATTACAACAAGATCAGCTGCTGTTCTGAATCAATTATCATGTTATTAAACTGGGATGATAACTACTTGTACATTTTACTCATGACAAGAATTGAAACGATCAATATGGCAGCCATATTTTACTCCAGGAGCAAATGGGTGAGCCTGCTTTGAGTAAATAGAATTAAGGCTGTCCAACAGACCTAACAACTAATTATTCACTTTAACCTTCTGTATACCAGTGAATGATTATGTTGTTACTATAGTGCACTGTACTTTAATTCAAATCTGCTTGCATGTGAACAAATGTGCTCTCTACTATCTCAAGTCATCCAGCTATGTGTGCGTTCGGGAGCACATTTTGCCATGTTAATACACGCACACATATACAGTGGTTACGGAAAGTATTCAGACCCCCTTAAATTTTTCACTCTTTGTTATATTGCAGTCATTTGCTAAAATCATTTAAGTTCATTTTTTCCTGATTAATGTAGACACAGCACCCCATATTGATAGAAAAAAATGGAATTGTTGAAATGTATGCAGATTTATTAAAAAGGAAAAACTGAAATATCACACAGCTAACTCAGGTGCTGTCCATTTCTTCTGATCATCCTTGAGACAGTTCTACACCTTCATTGGAGTCCAGGTGTGTTTGATTATACTGATTGGACTTGATTAGGAAAGCCACACACCTGTCTATATAAGACCTTACAGCTCACAGTGCATGTCAGAGCAAATGAGAATCATGAGGTCAAAGGAACTGCCTGAAGAGCTCAGAAACAGAATTGTGGCAAGGCACAGATCTGGCCAAGGTTACAAAAAAATTATGCTGCACGTAAGGTTCCTAAGAGCACAGTGGCCTCCATAATCCTGAAATGGAAGACATTTGGGACGACCAGAACCCTTCCTAGAGCTGGACGTCCGGCCAAACTGAGCAATTGGGGGAGAAGAGCCTTGGTGAGAGATGTAAAGAAGAACCCAAAGATCACTGTGGCTGAGCTCCAGAGATGCAGTCGGGAGATAGGAGAAAGTTCTAGAAAGTCAACCTTCACTCCAGCCCTCCACCAGTTTATGGGAGAGTGGCCCGACGGAAGCCTCTCCTCAGTGCAAGACACATGAAAGGCCACATGGAGTTTGCTAAAAAAAACACCCGAAGGACTCCAATATAGTGAGAAATAAGATTCTCTGGTCTGATGAGACCAATATAGAACTATTTGGCCTTAATTCTAAGCGGTATGTCTGGCGAAAACCAGGCACTGCTCGACACCTGTCCAATACAGTCCCAACTGGGAAGCATGGTGTTGGCAGCATGATGCTGTGGCGGTGTTTTTCAGCTGCAGGGACAGGACTACTGGTTGCAATCGAAAGAAAGATGAATGCGGCCAAGTACAAGGATATCCTGACAGAAAACCTTCTCCAGACTGCTCAGGACCTCAGACTGGGCCGAAGATTCACCTTCCAACAAGACAATGACCCTAAGCAGACAGCTAAAATAACGAAGGAGTAGCTTCAGAACATGGCCCAGCCAGAGCCCTGCCTTAAACCCAATTGTGCAACTCTGGAGAGACCTGAAAATGGCTGTCCACCAAAGTTCACCATCCAACCTGACAGAACTGGAGAGAATCTGCAAGCAGGAATGGCAGAGGATCCCCAAATCCAGATGTGAAAAACTTTTTGCATCATACCCAAAAATATTCATGGCTGTATTAGCTCAAAAGGGTGCTTCTACTAAATACTGAGTAAAGGGTCTGAATACTTATGGCTGTGTGATATTTCAGTTTTTCTTTTTTAATAAATCTGCAAAAAATGTCAACAATTCCGTTATTTTTTTCCGTCTACATGGGGTGCTGTGTGTACATTAATGAGGAAAAAATTAACTGAAATGATTTTAGCAAATGGCTGCAATATAACAAAGACTGAAAAATTGAAGAGGGTCTGAATACTTTCTGTACCCATGTACACACATAACATAGAACATGCAGTGAGGGCTGGTAAAAATGGTTAAATGAATGGCTAATTCAATGGCTTTCTACTCCATTCTGCTGTATTGTATGGTCGCTAGTTTTATTGTTATATTAAGGGACTTCTGATCGGAGCAATTATATGGCCTACTATGTGTTCACCTCTCATACAATGGACTTTGTACCAATGCTACATTTTAAAAATATTTTGCAGTTATTTTTTTAATAGAAAAAAAACCCCTCATTGTTTTTAGCACAGTGGGCGACTGGATTGAGCGTCAGCCTCACAGTTCTGAGGAGCGGGGTTCAATCCCTGGCCCCGCCTGTGTGGAGTGTGCATGTTCTCCCCGTGCCTGCGTGGGTTTTCTCCGGGCACTCCGGTTTCCTACCACATCCCAAAAACATGCATTAATTGGAGACTCTAAATTGTACGTAGGTGTGACTGTGAGTGCGAATGGTTGTTTGTTTGTATGTGCCCTGCGATTGGCTGGCAACCAGTTCAGGGTGTACCACCCCTCCTGGCCGCTGATAGCTGGGACAGGCTCCAGCACGCCCGCGACCCTTGTGAGGAGAAGCGGCTCAGAAAATGGATGGATGGATGTTTTTAGCACAACAAATCAGTCACAAGACAGCAAACCATTAATCTCTAAAGAAGTTCAACTATTTAACTTTGATTCAATTATACGTCTCAAAATTTCACAAAAGATTTGTTTTTTAACCTGATAGGCATAAAAATAAGAAAGTGGAAAGCTCCTCTTGGTGTTCAGTGAGAAATATCAGTATGTATTTAAATGCTCAAACACCCACAGTCGGCACTCAAACAACTTAGCCTTTACTGTGCCTTTTCTAAAAGATGCGAGTGTAAGGGTACCCATCACCCAAAAAAAATATGTTGGTTGCCAGGCAACACCGGATATGTCAGTGGGAGACGGAAAAGTAGAACATAGCTACATCATTGTACGTTTTTGAAGAGTCGAATGACAGAAAATCTAAGTCCAGGTAGTTTTGTTGTGTGTCAACAATAAAAAAATATATATATATCCATCCATCCATTATCTACACCGCTTATCCTCACTAGGGTCGCGGGTATGCTGGAGCCTATCCCAGCTAACTGGGGGCAGGAGGCGGGGTACACCCTGAACTGGTTGCCAGCCAATCGCAGGGCACGTATAAAAAAAAAAAACAAGCAGTCGCACTCACATTCTTACCTATGGACAATTTAGGGTCTTCAATTAACCTACCGTGCATGTTTTTGGGAAGTGGGAGGAAACCGGAGTACCCGGAGAAAACCCACGCAGGCACGGGGAGAACATGCAAACTCCACACAGGTGGGGCCGGGATTTGAACCCCGGTCCTCAGAACTATGAGGCAGATGTGCTATATCTCTCTCTCTCTCTCTCTCTCTCTCTCTCTCTCTCTCTCTCTCTCTCTCTGTCTCTCTCTCTCATCAGGCAGGAGGCGGGGTACACCCTGAACTGGTTGCCAGCCAATCGCAGTATATATATGCTCCATAAGGACTGATGCATGTCTAGTGTGTATAGTATAATACGTACGGAATATACAGCGGGAAGAAAAATCATGTGAACCCTTTGGAATTACCTGGATTTGGTCATAAAATGTGATCTGATCTTCATTGAAATCGCAAAAATCAAACAAATTGGATGCAAGCTTTAAGTGTCACAGTGTCGTGTGGAAAAAGTATGTAAAACTCTAGACTAATGTCTTCTCTAAGAGCTAGGAGTCAGCCAACCTAGAATCCAATAAATGTGACAAGGTGGGTGTGTTAGTTAAAGCTGACTTGCCCTATGAAAAGAGTTTTCCATTCTCAAGAAGCATTGCCTGATTTGAACCATGCCTCGCAAAAAATTGCTCTCAGAATATCTACAATAGTAATGTTTAATTTGCATGAAACTGGTAAGGGTCACAAAAGTATCTCTAACAGCCTTTATGTTCGTCAGTCCACGGTATGATAGATTGTCTGTTATAAATGGAGCAAGTTTAGCACTGTTACTACTCTCCCTCGGTGTGACAGTCCTGTAAAGATGCAAGAGAACAGCGTAGAAAGCTCTATAATGTGAAGTAAAATCCTAGGGTTGGCTAAAGATTTCTGGCACATGCTAACACCTCTGAAAAATCTACGATAAGTAAATATTTAAGCAAGAATGAGTGTCATTATAGGTGAGCTTGGACAATCCAACAGCTTTCCAAAATGAACAATGCTATATGTTTGAAGTTTGCAAAAGAGCATCTGGATGTTTCACAGCACTATTGGCAAACTATTTAGTGGACAGATGAAACCAAGGCCAGAGTTTTTTTGCAACGCACAACACTATGTGTGGAGAGAAAAAGGCACAGCACACCACCATTAAAACCTCACCCTATCTGTGAAGGATAGTTGAGGGGGCATCATGGTTTGGGAAATTTTATCAAGACATTTTTCAAGAGAACTTAAAACCATCTGTCTTCAAACTGAAGCTTAACAGAAGATCAGTGATACAACGGTAAACAACCCAGAGGACAGTGATAATAATCAACAACAGAATGGCTTCACGTGAAGATAATAGACCTTCTGGAGTGGCCCAGTCAGAGTCCTGACCTAAACCTGGGTGATAGCGCCGGCATGACCTCGTAAGGGTGATTCACACCAGACATTTCAAATAATTTTGCTGAACTGAAACAGCTTTGTGAAACAGAATGGTGTAGAATTCTTCCTGACCATTGTGCAGGTCGGGTCTGCAACTACAGGAAAACCTCCAGTTAAGGTTATTGCTTCCAAAGAAGTATCAACCACTGATTAAATCCAAATGGTCACTTTTTCTACTCTGCACCGTGACATTTACGTTGTGTCAGTAAAAACATGTTTCAGTCGAGTCAATGTCATGAGAATGAAATGACCTGGATAAATGAGAATATTCACATGCATGAACTTGACAATACATATCATACACAACATATTGTTACACATTTACAATTGCTCCTATAACTGATTGTTATATACAGGGAGTCCCAAAAATCAGTTTACACTTCCTTTTTTCTATTTCATTTTCTGGTATCATTCAAACAGACGTGAGTAACAGTGAGTGTTTGCTGTGTCCGCTACTGTGATGGGTCAAATGCAGAGGAAAAAAATTGTGTCCATGCGTGTTCACGACAATAAAAAGATGATTCGGATTCTAGTACAATTGACGTTATCCATGGCAAGTTTCTTGAAACAGGGTATGTTGCCAAACCATGCAGCGGAAGGGCTGCTACTCCACCAATGATAAAAATAAAATGGCTTAGATCAGGCATTCTCGCAAAGCCAGAGAAAATCATACTTTTATATATTGTATTTGTATATTTTGTATATTATATTTATACATATTTTTTTTCTATCTTTTGTCAGCAGTCACAAGTCATAAGTAAATACAAGGGAACCAGTTCCATTGTCAGCCATACAGGTACATGCCCACGCCATGGAACTACCACCATCATGCTTCACTGATGTGGTACATATGTTTTGGATCATGAGCAGTTCCTTTTCTCTTCATATGCTTCTCTTCCCATCACTCTGGTACAAATGGATCTTTGTCTCATCTGTCCATGTTGTAAGAACACTCTTTTAGATGTTGTTTGGCAAGCTCTAATCTGGTCTGACTGTTTTTGAGACTCACCAATGGTTTAAATCTTGTGGTGAACTCTGTCTTGTTGTCCTTGACACATACAACAAAAGGCGCAGGATGAATTACATTGTGTTTCGGGCAATATTAACTGCTCATATTCAGCCAAATACTGAAGCAACCAAATATTTTTTAAGGCGAAGAGGTGGAATGTTATGCAATGGCCAAGTCAATCACCTGAGCTGAATCTGACTGAGGATGCATTTCACTTGCTGTATACAAAACTGAAGGGAAAATCCCCCAAGAACAAGCCGGAACTGAAGACAGTTGCAGTAGAGGCCTGACAGGGTATCACCAGGTATGAAATCCAGCGTCTGGTGATGCTAATGTCTTTCAGACTTCAAGCTGTAATTGACTGCAAAGGATTCGCAACCAAGTATTAAAAAGTGAAAGTTTGAACATGATTGTGAATTTGGCCAATTACTTTTAGTCCCTTAAAAAATTAGGAGACATTTACAGCATACAAGCTGTTCACCTGATTTGGATGTAAATACCTTCAAACCTTTGTCAATGTCTCATTATTTATGGACCTGACTGTAGATGTGAAGCACACAGATGTATCTGCTCTATTAGACGCCACAGCATCGAGAAAGTGGCAACAAATATGATACAACTGTTGGTGGAGGCTTCACGTATCACTGTAGGAATTTGTGTGACTCTGATAATAACGGTGCCAAAATAAATCTCAGGTGTCTCTGCTTCTGCAGTGTCAAATTTCCCTTCAGGCATATGAGTGGTGAGCTTCAAATAAATCAAAACACATGCAGACAACAAACACGCCTGTGCTGTTCACTCATGTATGCGTGAATACAGGCTGTGCCAATAAGTCAGTCATCTTTTGAGGTGACATTCGGCTCTCCCATGACACCATTTGCATATTTTGGCAGGCAAGCTGAAACAATCCATGCCCTTCTCTCTCTGCTAATTCCCTTGTCTTTGTTGGCTTTTAAACAGATCGACCATGACTAACTGGCCACCACTGCAGTACAGCTATGAGCCAGGGAAACTGACAAAGCAGTTTTACTATTCATATATTTAGTGCTGTAATTTATTACCCGTTCAATGGGCATTTACTACATATAAAATGATCTTAAATTTCTGTACTAACCTCCAGTGATATTTTGCGGTGGTACCAGGAAGACAATATAATTCTCTTTGACTGTGTATTTTTTTTTAATTCCAAATTTTCATCCAGCATTAATGACAAACCAGCACGAACCACACAAATTATTCCCGAGTTATTGTATAACTTCGCAAGTGGAATAACATTTTAACATGATCTTGTTGAAACAGCAATGTAAATAACAATCTGCACAGACACATGATGGCATCAGTCATAGTAAGGGTAATTGCAGCCACCTACTGGCCCCACCATTTTCTTTTCTTCTTTTGAAAGTAGGCAGGCAGCTGATTAATTCTTTATTGGAACAGACAAAAAAAGTACAAATAAACCACTACTCTGTAATACGTAGTAAAAAAGTACAAAACAAGAAGTGCCATGTGATGGGACACTGCCTCCTTGCCCTTATTGCAGAATCACCTCTCCCACCTTTGGTATGACTATGTCCAAAGCATGTACAACTGAGGAAGGGACACTGCTGGCACTCGTCCTGATGATGTGACAAGAGGGTGTAATGTTCTGTGTACTGTGTAAAAACCAGCAGCGTTTCTCCTGACATGACAGTATCAAAGAACAAAGAACGGCGGTCTGAATGGTTACATATAGTGGAAACTCAAGGGATTAAGCCTTCGACTGTGCCTTTTCAAAAAAAATAAGATCCTGTTCTGTGGGCGAATGAAGCTGAGACGACTTGAATTGCCTTTTTTAGCAACGCAAAAATTACGATGATTATGATAGCTTGATCTCGGCACTCGATCTAAAGAGCCATCACTGACTCATTAACGGGCGTGCTCCCAAACTAAGGGACAGCTGGCTGCAAGTGTCCGTGTCATCCAGACAGGCCCAGTCAGCTTGGCCTCCCCCCAAGGTCACAGTCAGTCTCTCAAAGAGCTCTGGCATCACAGCAGCACATGGCGATAAAAAGAGGGCCTGTCACTACACATCCAGCATAGAACGTGACTATTCTTTGGGATAATATGCATCAACCAAAGCTTACTGTAATACTTTGAACATATTTGTACTACAGAACTGTTCAACAATTACACTCGTATCATCTTTCATTTAAACTATGCAATTTGCCAATAACGAAAGCCGACGTTCTCATGACAACATTGGTTTACAGAAATGTGGCAACTGCTTGTCCATAAGAATGGGAAATCTGGTGCTTCAATATTGCTCTGGATACGACAAAACCAGGGTAGATGTGTCCGGCAATTGACTGGCAATCAGGGTGGACCGCAACTCTCCCCCAAAGTCAACTGGGATAGTCTCCAATTACTTGTGAGCCTAACAAGGACAAGCTGTTTAGAAAATGGATGGATGGATGCTTAAATATTTGTCTTCTACCTTAACAGAAAGAAAATTAGTGTACCAACCGGGACATCTGGAGTCTCAGTTTGCCAAAATAATTGCCTACTATCAAACAATCCAACAATCACCTAATGGACGCTACACCGTGGGCTGTTGTAAATGAGTGCCGAACATGGAACAGAGGAACAGCTTTTGATCATCTAAAATAAGAGGAGCCCTTTAGAATTTAAAGATGTTTAACAATTCAGTGTTAAAACTGCGAATTGAGCATGTAGTGTGTATTCAATTAGACTTGCACGATTGAACCAGAAATGGAAATACGATAAAAAATGTTGGAAAAACATGCTTAGTCAGCATTATACTGCACACGTACTACACACTGTGAACTAGAATCAATATCTGTTGGGTTAGCCTCATTAAAAGCACAATTGTGCAGTACGATGGCGCTATTAAGCAATAAGGTTGTAGGAACCAAATATCTTACTTCTAAATATATCACACAATGCTTCATGATTCAACCTGTGGACACATCCTTCAAAAATCGTTCAGTAGCTCATTGGTTCATTCAAACATTCTTTGTCATCATGGTGACAGAGACAATACGACCTGGCCGGAGTGTTTTCTCCACTGTTTCACTGTATCCAGGCAACAGCCAACCGCCGTGTTTATTACATCATCCACCAGACCGGACCTCCCTTTTTTTACTAATCTCCAAACAACCTTCAGGTGATCCTGATGAATGATGAGCAGAAGTGGAAAGTGATGCTTCACATTGACAAGTGGCATGCTGTAGTTTTGAGTGTCTAAAGATGGATTTACACCAAATCTGTTTTTTTTTTTCCTTTTACTTCTATGTCACCAAAAGGATTTCAAGCATGGCGGAGCGTATCAATAACACCACGCTTCATCTTGTTGGCTGCTGATATGGCATATGACATATTTTTACAGTTAACCTATTATCACATAATACAAAGAGAAGCTGGCTACACAGCCGAACATTTACAGTAAAAATGAATGTGTTCATATGCAGGCTCTAGCTGACTGAAGTCAGAGGGCTTTCACATCACATGGGAACTGTGCTACAGTGTGTTTGGAACTGTACCAAGGCTTCTAGGAGGTCTTAGACCGGTTGATTTGGTCTGCACCAGTTTCGTTATTGTGTTCACACGTCAATATGAACCACACCAACCGTAGACCAGACAGGGGTCACCATTGTGGTAGCCCCCAAGGACCACATGAGTAGCAGCTGTGGGTCAGTTGGTAGAACGGGTTGGCCACTGACCAAAGGGTCGTTAGTTTGAATCTCGGCACGACTGTACGTTGGGCAAGACACTGGACCCTCAAATGCTTTCTGGTTAGTATTGTAAATGAGAAACTCAATTTCCTTACCTGGTTAAAAAAAAAAAAAGGAAATTATTATTATTGGCCTGTGGCTTGTTCTAAAGATAGCTCACCAGTGATGGGACATTGTGATTTTCTAGGATTGTTGTAGAAGTGATCATTTTAAAATCTAAACACTGGCAGATTTTATAGAAATGGTGTTGCATATTGATATTTATCAGTTTCCTAATTATTGTGAGAAATCATTGACATGATCATTGTCTTCACATAAATTAGCACATTAATTATTAATACTGACAGCATCATGATAATAAATTATTAAAGATAATTTAAGCAAATGTGTTATTTCTGAAGAGTGTATGAAACTTGTAGCCCTTTGTGTGAGTGTGTCTGTGTGTTTGTTAACGGATGTATTCAGTGGAGATCTGGTAGAAAGTCGCAAATAGCACTGATCAGGGAAATTACCTACAGTTTCACTAATTGCATGCATGGACTATTTGACTGTGTGTTCATTTTGAATTAATTGGCAGCTTGAGAGCAACATTGTCATATTAGAACATGGAGTTGATATGGGAGACATGTTGTCAAACTGCTGGTCACGCATCCAGTAGACATTAGCATTCGTTTGGGGCCACCTGATGAATGTAAATTAATAATTAATAAGATTGCACTTTGATTTCGAGCGGGTAAGAAAAACAAATGATCTGGCTCTAAATCAAATCTAATTTATTTATATAGCACTTTTCATACATTAATTATACAAATGCAACACAAATTGCTTCACAAAGATGAAAACAGACAATTAAAATAGCAATATATATTAGACATGGCAAGGCACTAAAGATCCAGGTGAGGAAAGACAACCTGTGGGAGCCATCCATACCTAGAATGGCCCCAGCCCGCACCCACAGAGGGTGCCGTCACAGAGACCACCGTGATCCGGGGAGATCGGGGTGAATACTTCACATTATGCAGAAGCCCCGCCCCACCTCACCCCCCACTCCCCACTCCCCACAGTCCCCTGGCAGGGTGACATCCCCACAGGAACTCTAATAAAATAGGGTAAGGATACAAGAAAGTAGGATAAAAAATAATGACTACATGAATGAATAAATCAGTAATAATTGTCTAAAAAAGTAATAAAAGAATCAGTTAAGATCTAAACCAAACAGGTGATTCTTGAACCTGCTTTTAAAAGCATTTAAAAGCTATCCATCCATCCATTTTCTGAGCCGCTTCTCCTCACTAGGGTCGCGGGCGTGCTGGAGCCTATCCCAGCTGTCATCGGGCAGGAGGCAGGGTACACCCTGAACTGGTTGCCAGCCAATCGCAGGGCACATACAAACAGACAACCATTCGCACTCACATGCACACCTACGGGCAATTTAGAGTCTCCAATTTATGCATGTTTTTTGGGGATGTGGGAGGAAACCGGAGTGCACGGAGAAAACCCACGCAGGCACGGGGAGAACATGCAAACTCCACACAGTCGGGACCGGGGATTGAACCCGGGTCCTCAGAACTATGAGGCTGACGCTCTAACCAGTCGTCCACCGTGCCGCCCATTTAAAAACTAGTAAAATAGTTTTAAAATTGATCCTGAAACACAGGGAGCCAATGCAGTGAGCTTAAAACCGGTGTAAAGTGTGCACTAAAGCTAAACGAAGATCTATACCAATTCAGTCTTAATTTTCCCATTAATAAGGGAGCAATGTTCAAGTTTGATCTTGTTTTGTTCATTTTGGTAGAGATGCATTGCATCAACTGTGAATTGCCACGGCTATCCGAGGGTGGTTTGTGTTATGACATCCAATTCACGAACATGTCAAGTCCAAAGGGCCAGTCGTCTATTCTCCAGAGTCAGTTTGTATTGAGAAACAGCCATTATCACTTGGTGAAGTTTCTATGTTGTTACAGTGACACACTCATGTCCCTTGAGGTTCAAATTGCTACTAATGGATAGGGCAGACCTAACAATGACCTTTTTGCACTGCATGGTACTTAGTGGGCTTGCCTTGGCTGTACTTGCTGTGCTAATGCTTTTACGCTGGCAAGACCAAGTACTAGTATGTCTGAGTACCAAGCCTGTCGAACCATTACCATATCAGTGATGTTACACTAATATTAGGTTCTCCTGTTGCTGTGCCTTTGCCCTGATGCAGAAGTATATACAATAACACCATAATCTCCACTTTGCTGCAGCGGCCTATTCTCCTGCTGCCTTGAGTCTCCACTCGAATAATATTTGTTTCCTTACCGTGGCCAGCAGCCTCTTGCCTTCATTCTTGTTGTTCATTTTGTCTCGTTCCAACTGACATGTTTTTTTGTTTTTTTTTTCCTCACAGCAGTCACAAAAGAAACTTGGGCGGTAACACTGTTACTGTAAAGGATTTTGTAGAGGGATAATCAGCTGAACAGGTTAAAATTGAAATCAGAATTTCTTGGAGATTTGCAGCGTTCTTGTAGAGTATTTTTTTTAGATTTTTAAGATTTGATCTGCGCTGTCATATTTTTATCCAATTTCATCTTCTTTTCAAAATCAAGCGATAGTTTATATATATATATATATATATATATATATATATATATATATATATATATATATATATATATGCCAAGATTGTTGAGAAAGTTACTTTTAATCAACTCACCAATTTCTTTAACTTAAATTTACTTTTTGACTATTTCAATCAGGTTTTCGACCTCATCACAGTACAGAATATGTTCTTATCAAAGTGCTAAATGATATAAGGTTGAAGACTGAGTCGGGAAAGGTGTCAATTCTGGTCTTGTTGGATTTCAGTGCGGGTTTTGATACGGTAGATCATAATATACTGCTGAACAGATTGGAAACGTGCGTAGGACTAAATGGAACAGTCCTTAAATGGTTCAGGTTCTACCTGGAGGAAATGAGTTATTTTGTAACCATTGGAAGTGTTCAACCTCATCGAATGGCAATGACCTATGGGGTCCCTCAAGGGTCAGTTCTTGGACCCCTCCTGTCCAGACTGTATATGCTACCCTTGGGTCAAATTCTTCAGAACTTTATTTTGACTATCATAGCTATGCAAATGACACACAGTTATATCAAGCAGTGTCTCCAGATGACTACTGTTCAATTGAGATGTTGTGTTGACTGGACTATTGTAATGGTCTTCTGAATGGACTCCCCAAAAAGAGCATTCAACAGCTGCAGCTCATTCAAAATGCTGCAGCTCAGGTTCTGACCAGAACAAAGTCAATTCTAAAGTATTTCAACTGGCTTCCAGTCAGCTTTAGAATAGATGTTAAAGTTCCGCTACTGGTCTACAAATCACTAAATGGTTTACGTCCTGAATATATGAAATAAATGCTAATGGAATATATAAACCCAGTAGGGCTCTGAGATCGACAGAATCAGGTCAAATACTGGAGCACAGAGTCCAAAGCAAACATGGTGAAGCAGCATTTAGCTATTATGCTGCACACAAATGGAAAAAGTTGCCAACAGAAGTGACGTAAGCCCCAAGTGTGCATGTTTTTAAGTCCAGGTTAAACTCTTCTTTTTCTCATGGTTTTTACAGCATTTCCACTTTTAAATGATATTTCGTGCACTGCATGCTGTTTTAATTGTACTTTTATTTTATTTTTAAATGTTTATAATCTGCTTTTTTTGTTTTTGTTTTTAAATGCTTTTAATCATGTAAAGCACATTGTGTTACCTTGTGTATGAAATCCGCTATATAAATATATTTGCTTTGCTTTGCTTTATACGACCAACAGCTTGGGTGACAAACAGATATTTATAGGAATACTGACTACGTAATCAGGACATTTAAAGACCTGTTTCTGTCATGTGGGATTCTTCTCATTGCAACTGTTTGGATAAAAAAAATCAAATAAAATACTTGCCTGACCAAACTGTGATTTACACATTAACATTAGCACTCTGAATTTGCCATGTGGACACATACCACCTTGCAGGTGCTTCTGCCCAGTATGAGTCAGAGCACTTTGACTATTAACACACAGCAAGTAGCATGGCACTGAAGAGGAGCCAAAGCCATCTGGCAATGTCAACCTTTATCAGCACACACAACTTGCATCTCCACAACCCCCCCCCCCCCCCCCCCCCCTAAAAAAAAAAACCTGCACGTAGTACATCATGCATGATGGTTTACCTAATAGGGAAGGCACAAACCATCAATACTTGGATAGGCCACAATACTCCCTTTTGTAACATGTTAGTGATACACTGGTCTCAAATATTGATTTAGCACCCGGACTCCATTGTGGCTAATCAGACAGGTGGTGGGTATCTGTTGTTGGTTGTCAAATTTTATTTTAAAAAAAATAATAATAACTCCATCCTGCAAAATCTGTATTTACGCTGGCTCTTTAACGAGAGCTCTGCCAAGGTATAAACATTTGCAACCTGCAAACTCAAACTAGCACCTGACATTTTTAGAAAGTGAAAAAAAACCTTCTGGATAAAAAATATTTTTTTTTAGCTGTTAGGATTCTACATTAACAAAAAACAAAACAAAAATCCACATAATCTGATGAGATTTGACTCAAGTGTTTGCGTGAGAGAGAGAGAGAGAGAGAGCGAGAGAGAGAGAGAGAGAGCATTTTAAATGGGACTTTCCATCTTAGTGTGCCATACGCCCTGAATCTGCACCAACCCTAACAGACATGAGCTTTTATCACGTTTTTTTTTTTAAAGTTATTTTTTGTGATGTTTTTTTTTTTTTTTATTGGCGGCACGGTGGACGACTGGTTAGAGTGTCAGCCTCACAGTTCTGAGGACCCGGGTTCAATCCCCGGCCCCGCAAGTGTGGAGTTTGCATGTTCTTCCCGTGCCTGCGTGGGTTTTCTCCGGGCACTCCAGTTTCCTCCCACATCCCAAAAACATGCATTAATTGGAGACTCTAAATTGCCCGTAGGTGTGACTGCGAATGGTTATAGGTTTGTATGTGCCCTGCGATTGGCTGGCAACCAGTTCAGGGTGTGCCCCGCCTCCTGCCTGATGACAGCTGGGATAGGCTCCAGCACGTCCGCGACCCTAGTGAGGAGAAGCGGCTCAGAAAATGGATGGATGGATTTTTTTATCATGGTGATTTTAGTAATTTTAATCACATTTCCTGAGCTCTTGCATGCATTTCTGCTGTTTACAATTGCTGTTGTGCAAAAAGTTCACAAGGTTGCTGATCAGTTTTTCATTCAGATGTAACTGCTTTCAGCGTGTGCATCTGTGGTTTATTTATTTACATTTCTTGATACAATACTGTGATAATACTGATCACCGGGATCATTTTGGTCAATAAAGGCTTGAGATTCAATTTATCGTTTCATCTTTAATAGCCATTTCAAAAGGTTGATATTGAACAGACGACTGACGTAATTAGGATTTTTTTTGGGATGGTTCCATTAACACAACAGTGACTCAAACAGTGCAATTATTACAAATGGGTTTTGTATTTCTTGCTTATTCTGTCAAAGTGATTGCAACCAAAGCAAAAGGTTGATATTGAACAGACGACTGACGTAATTAGGATTTTTTTTTTGGGATGGTTCCATTAACGCGACAGTGACTCAAACAGTGCAATTATTACAAATGGGTTTTGTATTTCTTGCTTATTCTGTCAAAGTGATTGCAACCAAAGCAAGCGGTGGAGACAGATTTCATTATATGTATGTCAAGAACTTTGTAAGCAAAAACAACAGAAATGTTTAGGTCTCGACAACATCAAGAGACACGTACGTACAGTATCTATAAATTTAAAAATGTCTTATTACCCTTTTTCTGCCACTTTAAACTACCCACATTTGACAGTTTAACCACCATTTTCGGCATCCATTATATCAAGGGTCTTTTCGTTGTTCTTTGTCTCCACTCCTGACCTTCGTCACCCTCTCACTCTCCTGATGGCACTCTTCACCCTCACTCTCTCCATTCCTCTGACTTACAATGTCTCTCGCTCACACACACATACAGTACACATGGTACATTAGCTTTTATGGTTTGTCAATGACACAGATTCCCTGATAATTCAGCCTTCATAACACACCCCTATCCGTGTGCACATTTAAAGATTTAGTAGTGACAACATGATAGGCAACACACCTTCTCATCGCAAACGATGAAACACATGCATGTTAAAATATGCGGCCCTTGAACGCACCGTTATTATCTCCCACACAAACACACACTGGCCCAGATCCTCTTATGAAGCGACACTGTTCGGTGGAATGTACAGCAGAAGCAGGATGGTGGGGGGGGGGGGGGGGGGGGGGGGGGGTTGGTTTTGTGGTGGGGTGCTACAGCTCCATGAGCATCTCCATGGAAACAGGCTGGAGAGCAACATTTCCCGCTCAGCATACTGTCAGACTGAAGATGAATCTAGTCCTCATTAGGAAAGCCAAATCATAACACCACACACAAGGAGGGTATTTCCATTATTAACATCAACAGCTTTTTACCTCCAACGTGCAAGTAAACACACACACACCTGGGTGAAGGGGTTTCCCACCACCCCCTAAAAAGAAAGAAACTCCAAGGCTGAACACCTTAAAGTGCAGAACATTTGCAGTTTGGCCTGAATATTTGGAGAAAACTTGCCTTCAATGTTGAAACTTTGAACATCAAACTGTCATAATATGTGATGTAGCATGTCACGCTAGCATTAGACTTCATTAGAACCAGTATTAGAACTCTCTGTATTTTTTGTTGTTGTCGCTTTTTCCTTTGGCTTGTTGAAACACTTTTTGTGAAAGCAGGACGTGATAAGAGAAGAAGAAAGATGTGAGAAGAGAAAAATATTCACCAGATGTTACTGTGAAATCAGCAGGCTTATTTCCAACAGAAAGCCTACCAGGGCCCTATTTCCATAGACAGCGCATCGGTGGTGGGGCGCAAATGTGGGCGGATCCTGATTTTCGCGCAAGCGCATGGCTTGCTGCACGTGTTTGCCAATTTGCCAAAGAGGTCTACATTAAGCTGGACGTTCCTGCTCAGCATAGGGTGGGTCCTCGGAGATGCGCCCAGTGGAGTGACAATTTGGTGACAGAAAGTCACGTTTTAGTGCTGGTGCAAGGTAGACCGCTGGTCTGACGTGATTTTGGTGAATTTGATCATGGCAGACAGACAGATACTGATACTCCGTGGACATACAGTATTTACGTCACCTGTGGTTATCACCAGCTAATTCTGTATTAATAAGGGTACCTGCTCACATTGTCTGTTGCCACACCATGGAATTAGTTATTACTAATAACTTATTATTAGTGGTCGATTTCAACTTTTGTGTGTGGTAGTTGACTTAAAATGGGATGTGTGCGGTGCCTCTGTGACACAGCATTATCCATCTCATATGTCA
Organism: Phycodurus eques; assembly: GCF_024500275.1. NCBI lineage: Eukaryota > Metazoa > Chordata > Actinopteri > Syngnathiformes > Syngnathidae > Phycodurus > Phycodurus eques. Next base: position 10,165,320 of record NC_084542.1, read on the forward strand.
TTAAAGTTAAGTGAATATTTAAAGTGTTGTATTATTTGTAACACATTAATATTAGAATGGCTACACCTTATACTGGCTTATACTTCCTTGGTATATTCATGACAATTGAAGTTTTACCTGTTTATAAAACCAGTCTTTTGTAGTAAACTCTTTACATTTGATATTGTGTGCAACAGATTTGGATTCTACAAGTTTGTGAGCGGAGCAGTGTGTGTGTCTCTGTTGGTTGTGTGCTATGTACAACCAGACCAGAGGTGTCATGCAGGAAAGCTCTTTATTGGCAGATGTTAGGTGACAATGACAGAGCTGGCTTGTGCCAACAAATAATTGGTGCAGTGAGAAAGTCAAGGTTGCGTCACAGAGCAGCAGGTGACGCTCAGTAGTGGCTGATACTTCTGAATCATATCTTCTATTCGCTGTAATTTATAATTGTTTTTTTTTCAAGTATATACAGTACATGGGTCAAAGAAGCCATAGAGAATGCTCATGCATGTTTTCAGCACACAGCCAGTCATATCGATCATGAGCTATGCTTCAAATGTTAAGCGGACGCCTCTGAACACTCTCAAACTCATCCTTCCACTCACTTGTACGCCCCCACACAGCCTTGCTCACTACCTAACATGGTCATGTTCCAAAGAGCACTAGCAAGGATTAAAATGGAAAAGTATGATTCTGGTTATTTTCAGACAGTTTCTGTCAGCCCTTACACATAATTAAAGACCAACTGGTCAGAAAACATTTGAAAAACCATGGGAAAACCATGAAAAACCTGGAAGAGTTATTGAAATTGAAAATACATTTTCGAGGTCCTTGAAAAGTTAAAGAAAAATAAAATTTTCTGTAAAGTTTTGAAAAAGTCAGCAAAATGATGGATAATATTTGGGATGTTTAAAACATAAGTCAAATGGTGTAATGTTGAGTTAAAACTTAAATTGAACGTCATGTTATATCGGTAATGCGACAGTTCACGACGTTAGCATAAAGCAAACAAGTGGAACATTCAACGGCGCTATCAAGCACTCTCCCTCCGCTAAACGTGGATTTTGACATGTTAGATTTGCAAACATAATGCCGGGAAAATATAGTTTCACAAATGAGTGTTATTTCTTTTTTTTCTTTCAAGAACAGGTTTTAAATTTTGCCTCCTGAAAGACCTTGACCACGGATGTGCAAAATGCAGACTTTGCTCCAAGGCCTTCGATGTAGCCAGCATGGGAAAAGCAGTGGAAACACGGCTGCTCCTAAACATTGCTGAAGCAACTCCATCAGAGAATTTATTGCAGCAGGTGATGGCGTTGCTTCACTATTCTCCGCAGCGACACAGGTGGCCGTTGCTGCAACGGCAGCAATTTAAACGGCAAGGCAGTCGAACTTTGATGTGTCTAACATACAGACAACAGAAGTTCTGAAATCTGAAGTTTCGTGCGCATTAATAGTGATGAAGTCCCACTACTCCTACAAGTCTTCAGAAGACAGCTCGTCTTTTCCTGATGTTTCCCGACGGCCAGATTGCTAGGAGATTTGCATGTGGTGAGAAAAAACAATTATATATGTATCATGTTGATACAACATTGATAACTTAATAAGGGAAATCAGGAGATTGTATGCCAAGCCCTAAAGCCCTTTTTGTCCTCTGTTCCTCTTGCCCTCCATGATGGAGAGAGGTTGGATGGTTCATTTGTTAATGTCATTGATAATTGTGTTAGTGTTGCTTCTGTTGCAATAAAAACATGACAAAGTGTACCAAGATGTATCTATGGGTTGATTTAGGCTCTAAATATTAGAGGCACTGACTTCAATGTTTTAGATGATGACCTACTTTTTAATTTTTTGCTTTGTGCACCTCGAAAATGTTCAGTGGTCTGCCTGAAACGTGTAAATGTTTCAGTCTTTAAAATTAAGTGAAAGGTTATGGAAAAGTATTGAAAAATCATGTAAAACTATTTATTAAAAAAAAGTGTACGAACCCTGTGAACAGAGAACGTACTCTACATGGTAAAGGGAAGCATCCAACGGCCCCTTACCATACTATACACACACACACACATATATGTAGTGTGTATATATACATATATATATACCGTATTTTCACGACCATAAGGCGCACTTAAAAGTCGTACATTTTCTCCAGAATGGACGGGGGCGCCTTATAATGCGGCGTGCCTTACGTGTGCACCGAGTTCCAACATCTATAAATGTTCTGTGATGAGCGCTCCGCTTGACTTTTTGTTTTGGTTTTTGTTTTTTAGCATTTACTGCCGACACGCTGATTACACAGAGGAAAAGTGGACGTGGCTGAGGACAGGGGAGGGTGCATGAAGGAGGACGCGAAAGCCACGGCCCCGCACCGGGGTGTGTTTTTTTTTTTTTTTTTTTTTTTTCCTACCGCTTGACTGACTGTGAGCATTTCCGGAGTGTGCATTGTGCAAAACAACATCGGTTTGGGTAAGGACCCCGAAAATGTCACCTATGAAGACACACGCTTACGAAGCACAGTTTAAACTGCAAGCTATCAGTTATGCGGAGGAACATGGGAATCGAGCAGCCGCGAGAGAATTCAAGATCAACGAATCCATGGTTCGCAAGTGGAGAAAACAGGAAGACGAGCTTTGTCAAGTCAAGAAGATTAAGCTGAGTTTCCGCGGAAAAAAAAGAAAAACAAAACGCGCAAACAAGGCGAGGTGGCCCAAGTTGGAAGACCCACTCGAGCAATGGATTAATGAGCAACGAACAGCCGGGAGAAGCTTCTCTACAGTCATCATTCGACTGAGTCCAACAACTCGGGGATTGCCATCATTCCGGGAGGCTTGACGAACCGCTGGACATCCGTGTAAACAGGGCGTTCAAAGTGAAGTGAGCGGCGTGGTAGCCATGGATGACAGATGGCGAACACAGCTTTACTAAGACTAGGAGGCAGCGCCGGGCGAGTTACGCCACAATTTGTGAATGGATTGTGGATGCTTTTTCGAGCTTTCGCATAGCGTGTTTGATGGAGAACGTGCCCAGCTGTTCATTTCGGATACAGAAGATGAGGACTTTGACGGATTTGTGGATGAGGATTAATCAAAAAATAACGTGAGTACATTGTTAAATACTTAAAGTACAACCGAACTCAGTTTTGCTCCCGCTGCCTTTTTAAGAACATTGTTTTAGCGCGCATGCATGCTATGTTTTAAGCTAGCATATGCTTTACCATGCCTGCGCCCAATAATACAGTGCGCCTTATGTATGTGTTAAATACAGAAATATACCCCGTAACTGAGACTGCAACTTTTAATACGATGCGCCCTATGGTCATGAAAATACAGTGTGTGTGTGTGTGTGTGTGTGTGTGTATATATATATATATATATATATATATATATATATATATACAGAGAGAGAGAGATATGTGATACCTCAAATTTCATACACAAGGTAGCTTAAATTTAAATTTCAAGAGTTATGCTATTCGCCATGAAAAAGTAAATAAATGTGACAAAATATATACACAAATGACTGCACATCAATGTACCCAGCTGTCAAAACAGACAAAACCCCATTCATCAGTCTCTTTCACAAAGGCGATAAGTCTGCATATCGACAAGAAGTGGAGCGACTGGTCTCCTGATGCAGCCAGCGCAACCTGGAGCTGAACACGCTAAAGAATGTAGAGATGATTGTGGACTTCAGGAAACATCCTTCATCACAGCTGCCCCTCACGCTGTACCCAGTGCCCTATGTCAACCGTCAAGACCTTCAAGTTCCTCGGAATAAAAATTTCTCAGGGCCTGAAGCGGGAGACAAACATCGACTCCATCCTCAAAAAGGCCCAGTGGAAGATATACTTCCTGCAGCTGCTGAGAAAGCAAGGCCTGCCACAGGAGCTGTCATGGCAGTTCTGTACAGCAACCATTCAATCTGTTCCGCGTTCATCCATCACAGTCTGGTTTGTTGCGGCTACAAAGAGGGACAAAATCCGACAGCAAAGGAGAGTTACAACTGCCAAGAGGATCATCGGCACCCCCCCTACCCACTCTTTAGTATTTGAACAATGCAAGAGCTAAGGTAAGGACAGGAAAAATCCCCCTGAACTCACACCAGCCAAGGACAGCACCTTTTCCAGCTCCTTATGTCTGTTGGCGCTATCCAACACTGCACACTAAAACCAGGAGACATTCCAATAGCTTCTTTTCCCTTGGCATTTACTTTTTAAACAGTTGACTCACATTTTATAGTGACACTTGGACAATTTGCACATCTCTGTAGGTTGATTATGACTGAATACATTGTTGTGGATCCATTACTCTGCATCATTTGCACACTTGTTGTTGATAATTATCATTGCAGTACTGGACATTATTTTTGCTTAATTACTGAACTTTGAACATTAGTGTTTGTCCTAAATGTACATGTTCCCATAATGGCTTTTTTGCTGTAGTACTAGAGCGGCTCCAACTACCGGAGACAAATTTCGTTTTAACTTACTTGGTGAATGAAATTGATTCTGATGGAACGGTAACAAAATAAACTTCGTGATCCCCAAGGTATCTTGTCATGCCTGACCGCTCCAGAAAGTTTGGTGGATATCACTCAAGTAGTTTGCTGTGGTAAACAGAAACTCACTTGTTAAATTACAAATGTAACCGAAGATCGTCTTGAGACAGTGATGTTATTTCATAGTTTGACATTTTGAACATGGTGTTGTCAATAATAATTTCTTCTTGAGAAAACGCAAATGTAAAAAAAATCAAACAAGAAAAACGACACCACGAGAACAGATACGTTTGTGTCAGTTTTGGGAAAGATTTCAGACATAAGATTTAATGGAAGTGCACATTGTAAGAAGTTGAAGTGAGGGCAACAGGCCCAGCTGATATTTCACAAGATTTTTGCCCACTTTTAGATGTGTCCTTTCCAAGACCAGGAAACCCATTAAATTGTCACTCAACCCAGATAAGAATGCGGATAGAGGATTATATTTTCTCTTTTAGCTTTTGAATCACAATAGAACCGTTAACCTTGGAATTCAGAACCCAGAATACAAATGCTTAAGTCCTGTCATTGCGTCATTCTTCATGAACCAGAAATGAGCCCACTACTTCCTTACAAATTGACAAAAGCTGGAGTGGGACATGTCAACAACGAGCACGCCCATTTGCTCGTAACTTTTTCGGTCACCCACCATGTACCAGGAAGTGCCCTACTAACGGGTGGACATGGATATGTGCACTCCATTGCAGTGTTTCACAACCTTTATTGGGCCAAAGCACTTACTGTATTTCACCACCAAACAAAAATGTCACAAAAAGTAAATGTAGTATCCTGAAATAATGAATGATAATCTCATCTCAATTTACTCACAAATTCACTTCTTCACTGGGTGCGTGCCATGACTTCTTCTGCTGCGTGAATGGCAACAGGTGGATCTACAGATTAATTACCGGTATGTACTTTCTGTCATCTAGTAGTCATTAATCATTTTACAATTGAGACAATGTGAGTCCCGGGATGCACATGTCATTGAAACAATGAGTCGCAGCTCTGGAACAATGAGTGCCTGCAATTTCTCATCACGGAATACAAATACAGTAATCCGCCGCTAGATCGTGGTTCTTGCTTTGCGATCCTGCTATATTGCAGATTTTTATTACAGTTGTTACTCTATCTTTTACCCTGTTTGTACAATATGTTTGTGTTATCCATTGCTCTTGCTCTCTCTCTCAATATATTATGTTTAGCCCTGCCACAATAGCAAATATTTTTGAACGATATATTTTCCCAAAAACGTTAAAGATAAATGATAGTATCGTTGGGGTTTTATTTTTTATGCCACTGATATAATGATATTAGAGGATAATAAAGAATTGTACACATCTTACAAATTCTGCCCTGGTAAACAAACATCAGAATCAGAATCAGAATCATCTTTATTTGCCAAGTATGTCCAAAACACACAAGGAATTTGTCTCCGGTAGTTGGAGCCGCTCTAGTACAACAGACAGTTCTCTTTTTTACTAAATAAAAGTGGGACTCCAGTTCACAATTAGAGCAAGTAATCAAAACGAAAGTTATACGTCTTCAAATAAAGTGCTTCACTTCAAAAAAATAAAAAAGTTAGCATTTCCCCGTTTGTCTCTCATGGTGCCAAATCTTGACACAACTGTGAAGTCTCAAGCATTTTTACAGATTTTAAAGAAATTGAATCCAGAAAAAAAGTCTCGTCTGCATTGCATTTATGGAACGATAACCTCCCATCCTCTCATTGACTAGCACCAAGAAAGGGCTCGTACCTTTAGTGGATAATGGTTCGCTGAAGCACTTTAGCAACACACACATATGAAGGTAAGCAATGCTGCACGTCTGTGGACGCAGCGTCTCCGTGCTTCTGCGTCCCTGATCACTTTTGTGCATCCCAGACGCAGATCACATGCCAAACAAGATACCCGAGTAGGGGTCTGCCAGTCACGATACGTCACCGGGATTGATAGATGAACAAAAGTACATTAGTTGTAGGTAATGAAATCTAATTTATTGACCAATGAAGTGGAATTGGATAAGTTCCCACGTCACACCTTATGATCTCTTACGACACTGTAATGGGCCATGGCACAGTGATTAGTAATCACTGCTCTCGAGAGTGCCTTTCTACTTACTTGCTGTATCCCTACCAGCATTGCATAGTGCGGTAGTAGTCCCTTTTAGCCTCTAGGGGCTGCTTGAGGAAAGCTGCAAGATTTTGCCAAAGCTATCTGCACAAGGCGTTGGGGGGTGATTGTGTCGCCTCTGGAGGATCACAGTGGTGAAAAAGCTGCCAGGGAGCTGAGACTTCTTCTCTGAGATCCTCTGTATGATAACTGTGTCACACACTTTGGTCACTTTGTTTTTTTTTTTTTTACATAACTTGATGCGCACAATGTTTAAGGAGATGTTTTTTTACATAATAAAGATATACAGTATTACTGGATTAAAACGCAGTTAATGTGTCTGCCAGTTAGGGGATGGTAATCGCAAAGTAACTCACAATATGATATTATCCTTATATTATCACAATACAGCGGCTGTGCAACAACTTACGATGTTTATGTAAGAAGAAAAAAAATTGGAAATATGTTAATAATCTCATCTGTTTTGTCAAACCAACTCCGTCGCTGCTATTTGCTCTGTTTGAGTTTCTTTCTCTTTGTGTCTAGATATTTAATTAAAATATCAACATTTGGCTCTCATGTATTGATACTGTAGTATAATGTAAGCTTTACACGATCAGGGTTTTTGGGCCGATCAGCAAATTTAAAAAAAACGATAACAGATCCGATCACAAGATGTGATCACAATGTGTCTATTTACATGACTCGTTCATTTATTGTATAAACTTGTGTACTGTATACTGAGTATTTTCAAGTATAAGGTATTCTCATTTTAGACCAAAGTTAAAACATCAATGACCTTTAGGGGGCCTTCAAGGATTGGCCACTGACATAGGTTAAGGTCAAATCAACATTACAACATGACAGAAATAATGGATGCTAACTTACTGTAATTAAATTACTTTATTGCAATTTAATTACTTTAACAAATACTGTTAATGACATGCTTACTCTAACTTTCCCACTGTCCCTAAGGGACGGGTGTTGTCCAGAGTTTGCTTCCGTTTGACTACCTTTATTGGCCGTCAGATAGTAACAGTACTACACCACAAGATGCGTAACAAGGCAAAAATAAACTAGCCTTTGGATTCATACGCTATGGCGACGTGGAGTAAATGTCTTTTGAGGAGCCGATCGATGACGTCATTGATCGGATCGGCGAATTATGACATGAAAGCCGATCAGCAAAAAATGCTAATTATCTGCCAATACCGATCAAACCGATCAGATCGGTGTAAAGTCTAGTATAATGCATTGCCGTATTAATATTTTGTCACATTTACTGCAAGCTGCATGCGCTTCAAGCCAGGTGTATGGTGACTTCAGCTCACAAGCAAAGCATCTTCACTTTTTGTGGGCCAGTTTACGCATAATCATAGCACAAGTGCTTTAGCTAAGACACCCACTCACAGAAATCCAAAACGCCTGAAGCCCTCTGAAACAACAGGAGGCTGGATTTTGGTATCACTGCAGCACCCAGTTTATTACCCCTCTCTATTTCAGACACAAGGATAGGACGTGCTGAACCTTCATGAGGTCACATCAGGTATTGAGCTGCTCGTCAACACCAGCTGACCAGCAGATTTCCCAAAATCCAACTAATGAAGAGGCGTATGTTCCCCAACCTACCCTCTTCATCCTTCTGTTCAATTTTCTTTAGTCCCCTCACCTCACACCTCTCTCCTCATCATAAATTCACAATTTATTGAGATTATAGGTTATTTGCCTCCCCTCTGGGCCAAACCAAATTGATAAGAAATGATTACATAATTACTGACAATTATTAAATGAGACTGCGCTTTTGGAGCAAAACATGCTGAGTATATTATTGGCAATGCGAATGATGTTAAGCTGTTTGCCCACATAGTTGAGATAAAAATCCCCTTGTTGCCCATAGAGAAGCCTGGTTGAGGGGCAATCCCTCCCACCCTGTTGGATTCTGTCACACACAGACACAGCGTATGGGCACACACTTGCACATTGTGAATGAGAAGAGGAGCCTCTTCACCCAAACCGAAGGCGACATCTAGTCAGACTGCTTCATTGCGAAGACACATATACATAAATAAACCTGTGTGCAACTTCTCATCTACCTGTTCAGTTCACAGTCAGGGCTGCAACAGTTTAACAGAAAACAATTTCACCGAATAGCGAAATGGAAAAACTGGAAATGTGAAGGAAGTAGTCTTACCGTGCAGCAAGTCTATGTTGCGGGGACATCGGAGCACATATGCTGTGTGTCATCACACGATGACCGTAAAGCTGCAGCCAGCCGAGAAGGTGTTTCACATCAGAGAACAGAGAGGGGAGTGTGGGGTTTCTCCTCTGCTTTTCTCTTCCTTTTTTTGCAAAGCCCTCATAGGAATGAAGCAAAGACAGAGGAAGAGGAGGAAGAGAGGGAAGGCAAGAGGAGACAGCAGTGTGCCGGGTTGGGCTGCTGTGGATCACCTGGAGCACTGTTGGGCTCCGCATTTACTCCTCCACTGCAGCAGTGTGAGCTGCTTCTTTCACAGGCTCCCACACATCACCGCAAAACAAGGACGCGGATCCTCCATCGTGCTGGATTCAGGATTCTGCAGGGTTCTCTGTTGCGCCATGCGCTTCAACCCCCATCAGCATGCATGCTGACGTCCCTCTCGAGTCTGTGCTTTTACGCCTTTGCCTCCCTTGTATCCCGTCTCAGTGTAGAGGTGGTGGTGGTTTGTTAGCACTTGTGATGACTCACAGGTGATGTTCTCGCATGTGTGTCCCTGTAATGACTCGTGCGTGTCATTAAAACGTCAACCGCCATAAAGTCTCAGCCAACATCACTTATCGTCACTCTCACTGAGATGATGTCACGACAAACGACAAGAAATGACACGTCCTTCTTGGTTTAGTGGGGACCCTGCCGATGTCATCGGGATTGGACACACGTCCTGTCCAAATAACATGCTCTTTATTGAAAATCAAGCCATGTAGAAATCCATCCATTCATTTTCTCTCTACTGCTTATCGTAGCCCTCTTTCTAGCCCATTATGAGGGGTGCTGAAGCATGCGTAAAATGAATACCAGCCCCCCTAAAAGTTGAGATTGAAAAAAGAAAAATTGTCATTTTTAAAGAACCTAGAAAAGTGTAAAACTACAGTTTTTGGTTGTAACTATAAATATTTTAACAACACATATACAGCCCCTCCTTTGCTCCACCTAATCCCCCGTCTATCTTCAAGTCTTCCAGTGATGTGGTGTAAAGGCCCGACTTAAACCAGGATATGTGGCACATTTCTTAACTTCAACCACTTGATACCAACACACTATCAATACTGTCACTGTTTATGCTGTTAGGAATGAGTTAGTTGAGCTTTTTTTTTTCTCCCCCCCCCCCCTAACTATACTGTAGAAAACTCAGGTAGGTAAAATTCAGGTAGTCAAGACAGTACCACTGTCCTCTGTTTGAACTGGAATGAGAGAAGTTCACTGTTGTGTCACATACATGTGATAATATTAAAGCCTGAATAGTTAAGTACTTACTAAATAACTTACTAACTGGAATAAACATTTCTACCTCATTTTTGGGGGGTGCTGATCAAACCCACCTCAAATGAATCCCAGCACCCCTAAATCTCTGATCTTAGAATCAACACAACTGCTTATCCTTTTCAGGGTTGCAGGGAACTGGAGCGTATCCATGCTGCCTTTGAGCAAAAGGCAGACTACACCCTGGACTGGTTGCCAGTAATCATAGGGCAACTGTGTAGTGAGAGAACATCTCACAATCACATTCACACAGTCACTGAGTGGGAAATGAAACACAGGCTGCCGGCACGGACGTCAGGCGAATGTACAACTGCACTATCAGTTCCTCTATGAAGAAAACGGCATGATTTTGAACAAGAAGTTGTTATCTTCAAAAGTATCTTAAAGCTGTGTTCACTCATCACATTTGCTATGTTTGCTAAACAAATTTTGTACAATTGCTCTGATAGTGTGGTTAGTCTGTGAACTGTTCAGTGTGTTTTGATTTACTTCAGCTAACTTGGGACTTAGCGGCACGGTGGACGACTGGTTAGCGCGTCCGCCTCACATATCTGAGGACTGGGGTTCAATCCCCGGCCCCGCCTGTGTGGGTTTTCTCCGGGCATTCCGGTTTCCTCCCACGTCCCAAAAACATGCATGGTAGGTTAATTGAAGACTTTAAATTGCCCGTAGGTGTGAATGTGAGTGCAAATGGTTGTTTGTTTACATGTGCCCTGCGATTATCTGGCAACCGGTTCAGGGTCGACCCCACTCCTTGTTTCATGTTAATGTGCTGGACTCTGTAACAACTACTCAATCTATGTAGACGATTAAGCATGATGCCAACAACAAACCATTAAATGTTAGTGCATATCCGAATAAAGGTGCAGAGATCGGAGGGTTTTTTTTGCGTGTTTAGATTGTGGGGAAGAGCATTATTCAATATTTCCATAATTTTCTCAATGAATGACAAAATTCAGACATGCAGGAGATGTGTGCGTCTGAAAGTGAACCATTTCTTTCAACTAAAAAGGATTGCAATGCCTTGTTAGGGGTCTATGCTCCACTCTGTCATTGTAGTCCATCTACGGTAGTCATTGTTATTCCTTTGACATGACCAATCATTGTCCAAACTATAACTTGAAATTCCATCCACCCTTACATTTCCCTTACTTCATCAGCCTCTTTTGTGCCCTGCAGCACAGCAGAGCTTTGGGGTCAAGAGACAATGTTAAAATGGAACGAATATCTTTTTTGATTGATTTTAGGCCATGAGTCAGCTCATTGTCATTCTGATTGAGTGCAGGTAGGACTCAAGACAAATGCGAGAGCTGTTCTTTTGCGACCGGGGTTCATGTAAACGACAGCAGATCGAAGACACAAGACCAAAAATAAATAAATAAATAAAAAACACCCATTTCATCAATGTGGTGACTGGTGTGTAACATTCTCTTTTGGGGGTGTCAAACAGTTACATAATGATCATAGGGATGAATTTGGCATGAGTATGAACAATTCCGTGCTTAACTGCAGTTAAAGAAATGTTGCGCTTCTGTGTAAATGTCTAATCCATTTATCTAATCTTGTGTCGGAAAAATTATCATAAGAATAAGAAATCAGATGAAAGTGACCCAGGGAGTCCAAGAAGTAGAGTAGAGACGAAAAAAAGGGGACAAAGATTTATGAATGTAATGTGGGTTAGAACATAGATTGCATTACAGAAGAGAATAATTGTTGCATATGGAGGCCGACTCTGGATGGGAAGAAATCACTCACCAAAGCTCAGTCCGACATCATGTCTCCTGCAACTCCCTATGCAGCCGTTACGCCTTTCTTTCACCATTGACACTTTTCTTGTCATACGCTTTGCTGAAATGATGTCAACTAGTTACCATTTAAAGTGTCTGCTTTAGATAAAAATGATACTTCAGTAAGTATAAGCTGCTACTGTACTGTTATTAGATAAAACACTTCCACCTAGTGGTGCTACATTGTGGTGGTGTACTTTTTAAATTGGATTTGATCACTACTTCAACTATGAACGCGAAACAATAGCAGTAATGCTGAGAATCTCAGCATATCTCTTACAACAAGCAAGTTTTCTTAAGTTTTCTTTCTTAACATTACACTCAGCTTCAACCTTGAGGAAATTTTAAATGAGGAAAGAAACATCAAACAAGCGATGCAATTCCCTCTATCCATCTTGAGCGTTTTTGCTGACAAAGTCGGTGCAGGAATATCACAAAATTAACTCTCAGATCATCTCTGATGTGTAGATGGCCCAAAAGTCCACCGTCATCCCATTGGAACGCAACCGTCCCAAAATGAAATGACTTCAAACGACAATAAGATAGTCGTTTGTGGGCTAAATTATTATTATTATTATGTTGTTGTTGTTTTTTTTTTTAATTGTGATATGCAAAATGTACCAGATGTGATTCATACAAAGCTGACACGACTTATTCACTTGTAGTTTTGCAGAGCCGATACAAACCTCCAACCGTACAACTGTGAGGCGGATGTGCTAACCCCTCGACCACCTTCAGTCCTCCACACTCAACTAGAATTTGGTCCAACTGAACTGTATGTACCCTTTGCTGGAAACATGGCCACGAAAGACCACCTTGAGTCCATGTGAGCACCTGGCACTAGTGACTGAGGTTTGCGCTGACAAAAGCCAGAATTTAATGCCAAAAACAAGCCAGAGCAGGAGCACACCCTCGTCTTGTTTCTATTGATGCTTGTGAACTCTTCGTGACCTCGGCTGAGTTTAACAAATCAGCGATCGTCACCTTTTGGAGCTCAAAGTTCTCCGCACGGCACAGCAGCCAACACCCCCGTCAAGATAAAAGTGAGGTCAGCATCATCGATTCGCCGTTCCCTGCGTGGGTCACGCTGGGTTTAAGACTTTCCCAGCATGCACTTGGCTCGCGGTGGGGGAAGTAAGGGTGTTTGATACATAAACCTACAAGTAAAGGCAAGTCCAGAGCACTAAATTACAGAACGATGGTTAAATGCTGCACTTTTGCATCTATGCAAAAAAAAATATATATATACATTAACAAAACTGGAAAGCCAGGATAGATGGATGTATTTCAAGCTACATGGGCGTCACTGTGCTTATATGAGCTCCTTGTTCTGCTACACACCCAAAAAAAATGCACAATAAAACACACTACAAATATGGACAACATGCACAAAACTGAATGCCTTGAAAGTGTTTTTGTTGAAATCCGACTCTCTTTTTTTTTTTTTTTTTTTTTTTTTCAGAAAACATTGTGTAATGTGTATGATAAATTATAAACGTTCAATTTAATCAAATGAAATCTACTTCTGCGAATGATGCTATGATCCAGAGGGTATGTTACAAAAGACAAGTTAGGTTTTCAGCACTTTGCTTGTCCAATTGTGACCTGCAAGAAGATGCCAACCACCAGCAGATGAAGTGTGTTGTGAAGGAGACACTGAAGAGCATCGGGAGCAAAAAAGGTAAACATTAAGCTTGAATCCATAAAGATGGACAGAAACGCAATGTGCACATCAGAAACATATGGGATAAAACCAAAAGAATCCCAAATGTATTCAACATTACTTCAGCAGCAGCATTTGTCTGAGACTATTTTTAGCGAATCAAAACAGATATTTTTGGCACCAGGATGTGGGATTGACTGAAAATCTTTCAAAATATTCCGTTAAACAAATATTCTACTGATCGTGTAATTAGTTGTCATGTTAGGATCATTGCGGTCCATAGAAAGGACTTTTATGTGCGTGTCTATTCGTGGGTATGTGTTTGAGTAAAATGAACATGCTGTTTTTTTAAACTAATGACATGACAACAAAACCCCCATATTCCAAATACAAATCTTGTCATTTTGTGCATTTATTTGCAGAAAATGAAAAGTGGTCAAGCCCCCAAAAAGGTCCAGTGTTTATTTGGTGTCCTCATTTTTTTTAAAGTGACGTGAAACAGAACGACGGCGCACAATGTTGCACCTATTGAGCTAGGGGATGGGTGGGATCAGTGCCTTGCTCAAGGGCACCTGGACAGTCGTCAGGAACCAGACTAGCATTTCTCAAATAATTGCTTTTTATTGATTCTTTTTTTCTCCTCCTAACACACTTGTCCACAGTAAGACTTTGAACTGAGACCCTGCAGATCGACGCCCAAGTCTTTACAGATGAACTACTGCCACCATTACAACAACTTTTATTTGATTTGAATTTGAAGTCTTTGGTACTCTGTCGGACATAAGTGACGGATTCATGTGCCGTGTTGGTCATCTCGAGGGCTGCGCACCGCACACACACACACACACACACACACGTGCAGAGTTTTGCACGGGCACGTGTGGGGTGTCTCACATTTTAAAAAGTGGTAAAGATATTAAAAATCGGAATGCGTACGCAATAGTAAAATTATATGAACAAAGGACTACATTGCTGACAGCCTGCTCAAAGAAACACTCATCCATCTTACCTGAATTCTTGTCCAAGAAAAGGCAGCAGTGAGTCTGGAGTAACCATGGTAACACCTGTGACACATAAAGACACTGTATGTATACGAGTAGACAATACAGCTGACTCACACCAGTGCACGTTGGCTAAATGTGGAAACAATGAAGGTGGAGGTACTGTACCTGATGGGGTTGATTAACTGGTTTCCCCTTCATTCACACCAAACGCAGTAACACGTTTTAGGTTTTTGCCCAACTTTCTATTTTTTCTCCTTAACCTCGTGTGCACGGCATGCCCACGTGATCTAATGGCCATAACAGAAACCAGAAAAACATGCTTTGGCCGCAGCTCGGCGCACGTTACCTTCTTCATGGCTGACACGTTCCATGCACGGCGAAGGTCACTTCTTCACGAGGCGATCGTGATCCGGCGTCGCGCAGCCTCCCGTGGAGGTTCGGAGGGTCTGCAGGCATCTGCGGGCGTGGATGTGTGCACGGGCTCGTCCAGATGTGCTGGAAGGCTCTCGACCGCGTCTGACGCCATTTTTTTTTCACCCCCCACCCCCCAAAAAAAGTCTGCGACCACATCTGTGACGATGTTGTGATGCAGTCACAACTTCTTAGATTCTTCTATTAATAGATCAATATGACGCGTCTCTCTACAGGAAGTGGTCATTTTTGCGCTTATAGGACTTCAAATTGACCCATTAATGCCGACTCTTCACAGCACACAATCTCACAAGATTCAACATAGGTATGTATTTTATGCCTATGGAGAAAAGAAAATATATATATATATTTTTTTTAATTATTATTATGAAGTGTGTTATGTGACCCAAGAATCATCAAAACACATCACGAGGAATAAAAGGTGCATAGTGTACAGTGCTACTGTGCATTATTGTATGTTTAACAATTTCAAAGACATTTCAGAGTATAGAATGTGTTTATAAAAGGATGGTATTAATAGTCTGGGGAGCTTCATACAGCTTGAAGATATATATAAATAAACAAAATATATATATGGTCATTGCTTCCTGGATTTCACCTATTTTTCTACTTTTCTACGATATTCTAATTTAGATCCCCTCATGAGTGTGGTTGGAGTTTATTATTATCTATACCTAAGTGTTCAATGGAATTGATATATGTGTGATATTCCGCAGTAACACCATCAGGCCACACGTATAACTCATTTGCCCTCAACTCACTACTTTTGTCATTGTGCTTTTTTTTTTTTTTTTTTTTTTTTTCCCTTCAGGTTTCTGATTGGCTAAAATTGTCTCACAGTCTCGATATTGTCGAAAAAAAAACCCATCATTTTTGTGGGCGATTTATTTATATTGTATTCAGTCATTTTTTTGCGAAAATTATTGTTAAATCCATCCATCCATCCATTTTCTGAGCCGCTTCTCCTCACTAGGGTCGCGGGCGTGCTGGAGCCTATCCCAGCTGTCATCGGGCAGGAGGCGGGGTGCACCCTCAACTGGTTGCCAGCCAATCGCAGGGCACATAGGAACAAACAACCATTCGGACTCACAGTCAATTTAGAGTCTCCAATTCGTGCATATTTTGGGGATGTGGGAGGAAACCGTAGTGCCCGGAGAAAACCCACGCAGGCACGGGGAGAACATGCAAACTCCACACAGGCGGGGCCGGGGATTGAACCCGGGTCTTCAGAACTGTGAGGCTGACGCTCTAACCAGTCGGCCGACGTGCCTTTTATTGCCTAATTTGTTGCTTTACTTTTTTTTTTTTTTTAAATAAACTTGTTTAAAAAAAAAAAAAAAAAAAAAAGTAAGCCACTGGTGTGTATGAATTCAGACTTGACGTAATTAACGATTTGTCTTCGAGTTTTTTTGTTTTTTTTTTGTCATAAAACGTATGTATTGAACACCTGCTTCAAATCAGTGCCGTCCTTGCAGCGGCTGCGCAAGCACAACTTCCTCCCTCGAGTGACGCATTAAAGGCGAAGAAGGAGCAGGCCGTGCATCTCCAGAGACTCCAAAGCTTTATGCACGTCATGAACGCAGGATTTCCAGGCGGGGGTGCAGAAGACCTGCAGGCGTGCACGCTTGCTTGAAGCGGCCCAGGAAGTAAAAGGCGTGCAGCTGCCAGGTATGCGCCCGTGAAAGTCACATTGTTGTGCTTTGCGCATTTAATCCATTTTAAAAATAATAATAATAATAATAATAATACAAATAAAAATGGCCTGCAACGAAGAGTTTGCAGTCTTCGGAGTTAATAAACGTTCCCGCTTGATGTCAGATGAGCTTTCTGTAAAAGTTGACGTCGTCATAGCAGCCGATGCACGTGATCGCGTTTAATTTGTCATTCGCGTCACACGATGAGGTCGGTCACATAATTGATTGGGTAATTGCTTGGCGCTGAGAGGAACTGTCGTGTCTTGATTGTTAAAATTGAGCAGCTAACATTTTGAGTTGTTTTCCCCGAATTTTAAAAACTCTGGTCGATGTGCGTGTGCTGTTCAAAACTCAAATGATATTTTTCGTTTTAGATTGGCTTCCTCTTGTGCAGACCTCTTTGTCAAGCCCTGCATCACAATGGGGAATACAAACAACCGCTCCTCAGCAGGTTTGTGATATCCTCCCCCCAAAAAAGTACTGCACAATTGTCCTGTCCAGTTTTCTCCGCCAAATTTAAAAGAAGCTGTACCGTTTTGCTCATTTTTCTGTGTAGCCAATGGAAGAAAACATTTTTTTTTTAAATTGTATTTTATTTTCAACAATCTGTTATTGAAATCTGACTCAACGGCAGGTTGTCCTACACATTTGGAGTATGAAATAAAAGCTGGTGAAGTGTACTTGGTTATACGGCAGTGTGGTTGAAGTGACCGTCCAGGATAAATAAAATAAAAACCTAATGAGATGTTTGCTGCAAAAGCGCGTCGCAACCATTTTAACTTAGCCAGCCCCTGCAACAACTGTGCTAGTTGGCTCACCCCCTTTCCTCTAAACACACACACACACACCCTATAATAAAATTAAATGAGTACAAATTATATCGTATAAAATCAGCTCAGTTCAGTTCCTTACGCACTGGCGTAAATGTCCGTGTGCATGGTTGTCAACGTGCCCTGTAATTAGTTAATTTCCAGTCCAGGGTGTGTCCGCCTTTTGGCTTGGATAAGCGCCGGCTCCCCACGACATGAAACGGGAGAAGCGCTTTGAGAAAATGAATGAAATTAGCTCCCACAAGTTAGGCACGCATGTCTCTATGTTGAGTTTCTGTAGTAGAAGGGCTGACTGGTGGTAGCCATTTTGGGTGCACTGGGTGTTGAGAAAATGCTCATATTTCAGCTTTTTATTTTGTGAAATAGAATTATAATACAAGAGTTTTTCCATCTGGAGCATCCCAACCACAATTTGGGAATGGAGGTCAAAATAGCCAAAATATGGGACCTTTAATTCATTTCCAATGTCAGCTGCTAAGTTTTCCCCAAAACTTCTGAAGTACCACTTGTGACTAACTCATTCTTACTCTTAAGAATTTATTCTCATGCTCATTGAAAATTACGGACAGGAAAGCGTCACGCTGCACGCAAATGCGATACAGTATTTAGAGGGCCGTGTTTTTTGACATTGACGGATTGATGCTGTAATTTCCGAACTTCCCTGCACATTGCCAAAACTATACTTGAACCGCCTTTCGCGCCAAGTCAGCTGAGATGGGCTCCAGCTCACCCGTGACCAGGAACAGGATAAGCGGTATTGAAAAATGGAGGGAGATGGTAGCAATAAGAAAGTAAACATCTTACCTTTGCCAAACCTCACTGGATTCTTGCAAGAATTTAGTTTTAAAGTGTGTGTGTGCGCGTGCGTGCGTGTTGGCATTAGAAGGGTGTGGAAACACCGTGCTTACAGCTAGCTGTAGTAGCAAGGACCTTTTGCTTCAGACCTTTAACAGATGTTCAATCCTTCCTTCTCCTGCACTCAGGTTCTCCTTTTGATTTCTTCCAAACTCACCTGACGCCCTCAGAGGCAGATGTGACGACCATGGCCATATCCTCCGAAACCTCCTCCCACAGGCCGCAAACGCCCTCACTCGAAATGCCCCCGCACGACTCTCACGCCACCACCTTCGCAGTAACGGACTGGGCGCAGAGGCTCTCCCCTCCCTCCGAATGGGCCATCTTGAGCGTAGACGGCAGCATCAAGTCTCCGAACGTGAGTGGCGAAGTGGCTGGCCACGACGAGGCCCCGGTGGTCAGTCTGTGCAGCCTGACATCACTGAATTCGTCCAGGGTGTGGCCTTTGGAGCAGAGCTGGCAGGAGAAGGACAGCGGGCTGGAGCCCCAGGCTGCGGCCGAGAGGTCCGGGAAGAAGCTGAGCCGGGCCTTGCTCCGCCTGATTGAGCGCCATTGTACTTTGTTGGGCCTCAGCCTAGACATGGATACCACCGTGGTAGCTGTAGGTAGGCCATGTCTTCACTGATGCCGGATTGTTTGAGTGCCACAGTCTACCGTTTTCTTGAGCTATGAGAAAAATTAACCAAATAATTCATTTTTTAAAGTCAGTAATACCTTGACTTGAGCGTGCCCATTCGACTAAGTTATGAGCCGTTGCTTGGTTCATTTTTTTTTTTTGTGGGGGCGGTGGTGGGGCTGTTTTGCGAGCCAAACTTTCAGGTACAAACGCTTTCAGATAAGTGAAGGATATGGCACAATTATGGTACTTTAAGGCCATCCCATGTGGGCAAGGAGCCAGCTTGACTCACTCACTCAACCCACCCACCCACAAGGCAGTCAACTCGACTCACAACAAGCATGATTTGGGCCCATTGCAAAATATTTTTCTACGGACGCATCACTTTGAATGTCCCCTAGCTTAATGCTAACATACAATGCAAAACTCCAAAGAGGGGCTTCCAAATGACATCGATGTGGCGGTGTCATTATGCTTTAAGCACAATTTGAGTATTTGAACACAAAACGGTGCAAGAACGCATATAGACTGACAGGATAAAAATACTTGCAGGCATTACATTTTTTTTTTTTTTTTTTTTTTTAAATGCTCTGCAAAAACTAAATTATTATAGCTGACAGTCATTTAGTTGAGGGGGAAAAATATGAATTGCTATACCAGTAAATTGAGTTACAAGCTTGGTCACACAATGAATTAAACTTGTAAGTCAAGGTACCACTGTATTGGGATGGAAGTCTATTTCTCAAAATGTTCTGAACTCCTGTATCAATCCCAGTGTTGTACTGAGAAGGATAATGTTGTTTTGAGTTGCTCAGCCTCCCACAGTTCATGTCATGTTGTCTGTCTTGAGCCAGCAAACGAGTGGCAGCTGAATCAACAGCACGCCTCCTGGTTTTTGCCAAGTGGCACACTCCAGTGGCTTAGCTAGTGCATTCACTTGTCACACTTCCGCACAAGCAAGCAAATTGTGTACAATGAATCGATTAATTAAATAGGCCATCCCTATTTTTCATATTGTGCTGATATTCGCCTTTTTAAAATGGGTCATTTTTTTTTTTTCACTGATGCCGGATTGAATAATTTTTATTTGCATAGATTAAAAAAAAAAAAAAAAAGTTGTCCACAATTTGATGTCATTAAAAAATGTAGATCTGTTGGGCCCTAATTTTGATTTACGTAGATTTACAATAATAATAATAAAAAGTTTTCCACAATTTGATGTCATAACATTAGTAATAAACATAATCTCATGTTGTAGAATGGGGCACAAAATGTCAAGAGTCTGCACTGTACTGAAACATCATTGCAGAACCCTTCAATAGAAATGTTCCAGATTTTGTGATGCTGGTGAGTCTACTCTCATTCACACATGTATGCATTTTACATTTGCTTCATCCTGTCAGAGCTGGTCAAACAGTTGATAACGGAAAGAGACAAACTAGCCGAGGAGGTGAACAGCCTGCGAGAGACTCTAAACGTGAGTCCAACCTGCACATTCTAGCGTTGTTGAATTTGACACGTAAAGCGTTGCGTTTTTAAAATCACGACACTTCCGTCTTCTTCTCAGAATGAGAAGTCGGAGTGGCAGCAGTTCCAGTGTGACCTACATGTGGCCGTGTCCGTAGCCGAAGGACTGCGGGCGGAATCGGAGCAAGCCCGAAGCCAGCTCCAGGAGGACCACAAGAGTTTGCAGGAGGAGCTGGCCCAGGCCCTGGGAAGGGAGCTGGAGATGCAGCGGGAGCTGAAATGTCTGTGCTCCCAACACACTGATGTGTGCCGCAGATTGGGCTCGCTTGAAAAGCAGCAGCCAATGGACAGAAGATTCACAGAAGACAAAAGCCACCCTGCGGAGGGTCATGCGATGAAAATGCACTACGTTATGGAGGAAGCTGACATGAAAAGTGTTCACAAACAAGAGGAGCATGAAGCTAATGAAAAGATGGATGCAAAAAGATCTGCAAACTCACAGCTGACGGGCAAGGGTATAGTGAAGGTATACGTGGATGCGCTGGAGAAGAAAAAAGGAGAGCGTGATCCAAGGAGGTTGGTGATGTCTCAAAGGTCTTTGTAAATCCACATGAGCTCCCGCCACAGTGTTCCTCTGCTCTATCAGTTTTTTGTTTTTAGTTGTTGCACACATTACAGTATGTACTGTGTTTTTTTTACATTTTATGCTTAATTTGTTTTTTGAGTTAAAATACATTTACTATGCTTTGGGGGGGTAAAACTATAAACAAATGTTGTTTTATATGAGGTCTATCGCAGATTTTCACATATTGCAGGGGGTTCTGAAACGTAGCCCCCACGATAAACGGAGATTCGCTGTACAGTCGGGTCTGATGTAATATTGAAAAGAATTTCTCCCACAGGAGTCTGTCCCGTATTCCATTGCCTGTTGACTCTTCCTGTCACAATAATAACTTGATTAAAACGAGCTCAACATTGCCACAACGCAAGGTATGGCACGTTCCATTTGGTACAGAACTTGTTCGAAAGCAAAATCAGCCTGTGTTTCTCCCTATTGACTCCCCCCCCCCCCCCCCCCCCCCTCCTTTAACAGAAAGAAGAGCCACCACAAGGGAGGAAGATGGCGCACATTTTCAAGCGCCATGACAGCTGGTCAAGCTGTCACACAGGTAAGTTTAAAGCAGATGCCCGGATCGGTGGGCCGTGGTCTCTATCAGGATCCAGATGTGTTATAGACAGACGCAGCTTTGTTGTCAGAGGATTTTGACAAAGCTTAGGATTTTAACACAGTGGTCCTCAAACACCAGGGCCATTTGGTACCGAGCCACGCAGAAGGCCTAGGGGGGAAAAAAAATATATATAATATATTTGGCTTGTAGCACTTCAGCTTTAAATTGCATGCTGAAGTGTTTTATTTGTAAATGTACTTGATGGGGAATATTTGTTCAACCCTAAAATGTAAAAAAAAATACTGACAAAACGAACCTTGAATACAACATTGCTACTAGTTTTGTACAAGCACTGTACACAAATCGGAACAATAACATTTCCTCCTGCGCTAGTGCTAACACAACATAAGGGCTATCCTGGTTGCTCCACCTTCCACAATTAAACCAAAAAAAAAAGTTACCTGGTGTTAATAAAAGGTCTCTGACATTCTTTGGTCAAAATACACAAAGGATAAAAACGTTATAGGATACTTAATATACTCTTGTCACACACTGGTTGACATCAGGCTGTTTTGAGGAGCAGTTATAGCTCATGAAAATTACAGAACAGGTTTTATTACCATGACAACCAGTGGAGACGTTGGGTCATGTGACAAAGCAAAGCTAGTTTTTGCCAACTAGAAACCATTTAAAAAAAAAAAAAAAATTAAAACATGAGCAATTAATCTAGTGACCTGTTACAGTGGTATTGGAGACTTCTGGAGAATTGGAGACTTCTTCCAGAGTAAATGTTCACCAATCTGCGTGCAGACTGGAAATGGATGCTGTATGCACAAAACCACCTCTGGGTAATTTCTCTATCTGGCCCTGAGACCCCACTACTTGAAAACAAAAACTAAAATTTACCAAATGAGTTTTGTCAGAAAGGTTCTAGGACTGGTGTCACAAACTATATAGTTCAAACACAAGCTACAAACTGAGTTCTCCCCTTCAATGGATGTAAAACAGGTTCAAGACGGCTAACTTGTTGCTGCATCACCATGACAGCGTGCCTGCTCACAATGCCCTGAGCATCAGACACTTCCTGGTTGAGAAGAACACTGCCGAGCTGGCGCAGCCTTCCGACTCGCCAGACCTGGCTACCTTTTTATTTTTTTTTTATTTTTTATTTTTTTTGTTTTTTTTGTTCTCCCCCTTTCCAAAGCTCAAGCGGACCCGTTTGGAAAGTTGTGGACAACGTCGCGATAGCTGCGGATGATCCTGGAAGAAGTGTTGTGGTCGTGCATGAAGGCATGGCAGAGAAGGCTGGGAAAGTGCATTATACTCGGAGCATTACTTTGACTGCAAAAACAATTTGAAATATCTTTTGTGACAGCAGAGCTGGAACTTTTTCTGACACCTCCTTTTATCACATTTAAATGTACAGCCTCTGTGACACGGGTTGTTGTTTTTCTTGCAGGAAAACTGGATGATGCGCCTTCCGATATCAAGTGAGTACAGTTTGTTTTTTAACCCTTGCATACTGTTTGGGTCAAAACGGACCCAGAATATACAATTTGCGCATGGAAAATGAAGGCGAGGGTTAAAATGAGACCAAATCACTCATTAATAAGAGTGAAAGCACGTTGACATGACAACGTGATTTCCAGACCCGCGAATGGATTGTGCGCTCAGCTACGGCGTCACGGCGGCTCCAAAAGAAACTCCCTGCTGAGCTGGTGTCAAAGTCGTACTGAAGGCTATCAGGTTTGAGAGCGCCCCCTTCTCATCTTTTCAAATGGCAATCTGCCAGTGCAAACTAAGAGTAACATTTGAACATTTTGGTGGCAGTATATTGAGATCACGAACTTCAGCACCTGCTGGCAGGACGGTTTGGCCTTCTGTGCCGTGTATCATACTTATCTGCCTACTCGCATCCCTTACAACAGCCTCGACCCAGCAGAGAAGGTACGAGACCTCAATGAGGGCAATAGAATGCATGAAGCTTGACCTTGGTCAAAACAATTTGAAAATGCTGCTTTTCTTGTTTTTTTTTTCCCCAGAAGGAAAATTTGGATCTCGCTTTTAAGACGGGAGAGTCTGTTGGGATCACAACCACTCTGGTGAGGCTTTCTTCATATAAACATTGTGAAATGTTTTAACTGCACTGTTAAATCTTTCAACGTCCAAAGAACAGGACACAATTTTTTCTAGACTGATTTCTCCACATTCCGGTCTCTTAAGGTTCATAAATATTTGAAATGCACGGCTGTGAATGCGCCAATGCCCACAGTGCATCTCTCAGTGCATTCTATTGCTTGAGCAGATGAATAGAAAGTAGGGAAAGTTAGAAAATTGCAGTTTCAGAAACCAGTTGACAATAAAAGGATGAAACCGTCATTGTGTGAGGTCGCATGAGACTGCAAAATGTTTTGTTCGATGTCTTTTTTTTTTTTTTTTTTTGTAATTTTGTGATGCCACCCCTGAAAAGAAAAATAGATGAATATAGAATAGCATAAGAAAAATGTGGGATCCATTGTGACATATGGCTTGCTCCCTTCTTTTAGCTGACCCACCAAGCCTTTACTGTACATCAAGAATAAAAAAATAATAATAAGCCAAGATAAAGTGGTTGTACAAGTGTCCACACCCTCTTATCAGAAATGTGGCTGTGTTCAGAATTAACCAATCACATTCAAAGCTACAGCACCATTATTTAAAGTGACTCTGATTAAGCCTAAATAAATGTCAGATGTTCCTGATATAGTTTTGCTTTCTCGCTGAAGGTTTTGTGCTAACTCGAACTGTTCATAATTCCCTCCACCTTGACTAAGGCCAAAGTTCCGGCTGAAGAAAAACATCCCCTCACTGTAGCTATGGTGTTGTTTGCGGCAAACATACTTGTAGATTAATAGCCAAAATGTGCAACATCTTTGGGGCGTGACACTCCCCCCGCACACACGCACACAAGCATTTGGGCGATTTCAAATGCGTTTATATAAAAGTGCAGCCAGGCTTTGGCAATTTTCTTTGTAAGATTAGGCTTCTGTTTTGTCAGCCTAGTTGTCACATGCACTTGACAGAAATTGCTGCTCTTCAATGTTGCTGTCGGCCTCTTGGCAGCCTCCCTGACCAGTTAATTTTTTCTCTTTTTTTTTTTCCATCCAGTTCTTGGCAATGTCAATATTGTGCCATATTTTCTACACTTGAAGATTGCGCTCACTGTATTCCATTGTCTATTTAATGCCTTGGAAATGTTTTGTACCCTCCTCCTGACTGAC
Organism: Phycodurus eques; assembly: GCF_024500275.1. NCBI lineage: Eukaryota > Metazoa > Chordata > Actinopteri > Syngnathiformes > Syngnathidae > Phycodurus > Phycodurus eques. The sequence continues at coordinate 10,190,243 of NC_084542.1, forward strand.
ACGTTTTAACAAAGAGGACCCTCTGATGCTGTGGAAGCTCTATGCGGTCTATGGCTTGTGCTGTAAGATGTGACAACAGAAATGTCAAGGAAAACCCAGTAGAACAGCTGAGCTTTATTTGGGGTTAATCAGAGGCACATAAATGGTGGCAGGTGTGTGCTGACTCCCATTTAACATCCGTTTGAATGTGAATTATTTAATTGTGAACACAGCCACATGCTATGATAGCTTGATCTCATTTTTATATAGTACCAAAAAACTGGCATTTGAACAGGGGTCTGTAAACTTTTTATAGCCACAATTTTTTACTTTGTCTTTTTTCCCCTAAAGATGGTTTGTATTTTTTTCCCATTTAGCTCATTGAATAATCACTTGATTTATTTATTGTAAATGGGGGGGGGGGGGGGGGGGGGGGGAAATTATACATTTAACAAGGCTTTATTTGGTAAATAACTGGTAAATCCATTATAGTTAAATTGTAAGTACAACTTAAAAATGAGTGAATTCTTTATTTTATTTTTTACCATTTATAAATTCTACCACTTTTTTTGTCACATCAATTATGATTGACCTGGCCTATTTTGTCAATTTTTTTTTAACAATCAAATATTGGCTATGTTTTGGTCCACCAGTGGTCTTCAGCTATGTCCACTATCTCCAGTAACTGATGTTGTCTTTGTTTGCCCTCTTTCATGGTGACCGTGCGTCAGTCTGTGGAGGAGATGCTGAAGGAGGATGGTCCAGAATGGCAGAAAGTACTGTGTTATGTCGAAAGCATATTTCATCACTTTGTCAGATATGAGGTAGCAACCACCCAAGGCTATGACTGTGTGTCTGCAATATGACCAGAATTTATCGTTTTATGGTGCCGCTCACTCCTCTTGCGCCGTCATGCTTCACAGCTCCCCAATATAAGAACCTTGACTGGGTTTCTTTCTTTTTTTTCTCCCCCTCCCCAATGATGTCGCTCACACTGGGTAAGATAAGCAGCCAGGATGTTGCACTGACTGTACCCCATGTTACAAAAAAAGTATGAGACAAGCATGAATATAACTGAACTCCTCATTTGTTTTGTTGGGCCTTGAAGCACTGGTTTGCACTAAATTTCTTTAAGAAAATTAACACTTTAATGGAGACTATTTTTGGAATAGGGACACTTAGTGTTGTTTATCTTGGCCGATAAGCGGCATCATCTGCTGTGATTGTCACATTCACTGCATGCAGCCAAACTCGAAGACTGAATTTTATATGTTAAAATGTTTGACGTCTGAGGAACATTTTAGGAAAATGCATTTGTTTCAGTGGGTTTTTTTTGGTGTTAAGTTAAATAAAGATATATTTGAACATTTCACAATAATGCAAGTTTTAGATTTTTTTTTCTTCCCACAGCAGAAATTACACATGCACATAAACAAAAAAATCCCTTTTTAAAATTTTGCTGACAAATACAAAGTCAAAAGGCAGGCATAGAATGAGGACTTCAGGTAGCACATGTTGATTTATTATAGTTCTAAAACAAACAGGAAGCCAGCCATTCGAGAGGGTACATCAAGTCAAGTATGTCTGCTCCATTAACCCTCTGCATAAAATGAGTGCTTAAAATTATTTTATTTTTTTTAAATCAAAAGCTGATGTATGTAAATCGGAGGGGGGGGGGGGGGGGACTAAAAAATGGCATGAGAAAATTTTCATTTATGGCCTTGTTAAATATGAATGTGTATTGTGTTGCAAATGAATAGAATTTCATATCAGTCCGACCAAACATTCAATTTTCTTTGATTTTAGTTTGACCTGGAAAAACAAATGTACAAATTAGCATTAGGGCCGCACTGGGGGGAAAGGTAATCTTAAATCATACTTTTAAGATTAAATTTGTAATTTCACAAAGAAAAAGTACACTTGGGATTATTTATATGATAAAGTATTTCAATTTAAGTCAAAGTTCTACATTGCTCATCCTTATGCAAGCAACCAATGGTTTGTCATTCCTTTTTTCACTTCCCCTAGTAAAAGTACCTTATTCTCCCAATTTGACTTTAAATCTAAAAATAATAATAATACATTTGTATTACAAATTCAACTTCAAAGTGTAATTTATTTTTTAATGTGGCCCTAATGCTCCTTTGTAAATACAGCTTTGGAAAAAATTGAGACAAATTGTTTTTTGTGTGTGTGAGAACATTTTCTGCAAACAAAGCACTAAATATTTGTATTTTGGAGTTAGGTCATTAATTTATAAAACTGCATATCTAACCCCTACCCCCCCCTCATATACCTATACATGGCAAAATTAAAAGTGAATAACTTTGGAGTTAGAGTGGGGTGTGGGGGACTTGGGATGCACACATTGGTGTCTGTGCAAGTAAGGAAACTTCTCAGAAAATACAAAACAATGACATTTATTAACAGTATTCAAAATGTGGTGAGTTCATGGAATTGTTCCATAAATGTGGATAGATACCAGCAAATGTTTGGGGGGGGGGGGGGGGGGGGGGGGGGAATTAAGATGAAATGGCAATGGTGGAACACTGCCAAGTTTTTCCACATAATGTAACTGGAGCCTTTCAAAGAAGTGACAAAATGACATTTGTGATAATTCTGTCGACAACTTGGATTCATTAACAAATTCTAATTAATTCTTATGAGGCTGGAATGGCGCCCCCTATGGGTGGTGTTGACAGAGGCGGCAGGAGGAGGGACTTGAGTTTGGCTGACATGGCTGCTATTTCGGGGTCCTGGCTTTCATACATCTTTACCAATCTGGCAAACTTCAGGACACCTTAAATGAGAAGCAGACTTGGAGTTAAAACCCTTTTTGACAATTTTATTCCAGATTTCTCAACCAATTCCAAACACAGTAGTGCCTTAAGATACAAGTTTAATTCACTCCATTACCATGCTCATAAAAAAAAAAAAATTCCCCACTAAAATGAATGGAAATGCCATTAATCCATTCCAGCCTCCCTGAAAACAGATGTTTGTCTTTTTTAATAAGAAAAATAACACTACAGTATAATATTGTACATGATACAAATACTGTACTGACAGTTAAATAGAATGAATAGAAATTGAACCGTTTTGGACTTTTTTTTTTTGCTTCAATTCAATGGACATTGTGCTGCTCTTCTGGTGCGGTCGCCTGGCCACTTGAGGGCAATATTAGTGTTCGCGCTGCCCACATTAGCCAAGCTGGCAAATGAAAAACTAGTTCACCACTCAAATAGTTATTTTAACTGCATCCAATCCTGGCAGTTGGCCCGAGTTTAAGTATTTTGCTCTCACCCTCTCCTTCATTGTTGAAGCCGTATGCTTTGATGACTTCCTGTTGAATCAGCGTGGCCACGGGGAGCACCAGCTGTAGCATCTTGCCCATGTCGTTGCACGCGCTTTCCCGCGCCTCCTCCATCCTCACCGCGTTTTCTGGCACAGAGAAGGCCTGGATCACCTCACTGAGCACCACTGAGAAGCATGCGCACAAACACATGACCTTAGTACACCTCACTAATGCATATACAATACAATACAGGTGCACCTCAATGAATTACAATATGTAGAGAAGTTCATTTATTTCTGTAATTGAAATGCAAAAGCCACACCCATTATATAGATTTCGTTAAAGAAAAACAAATTTCGTATCATAGCTGCTTCAATTTGAGCCAGGAAAACCCCTGTATGACACTAACAAAACTGCAATTAAAACGTTATTTCGACAGCTTCGGAAATTGTAATAGTAAATCATGGTTTTATTATAGGAACATTTTAAGATGCGAATTTCCTTTGATTGTTAATTTAGTATGCAGGATGTAAAAGTTACCTCTGGTCTGTTCTACAGTCAGGGTGGGCTGCTGTGCTGGTGCAGAGGCCATGTCTGGAAAGAGATTACAACACAGAACACACGGCATTTATATTTAGAAATATTGCACTATAACACCTTGCAATGAGATGCAAATAGGGTGTCACGTTACAGATGAAAACGTTTGCTCGAGTGCATAAGGTTAACAAGGATGTGGAGTTCGTCATGTGTTCTGTCGCAACGTCACATCACTACGGTCTATTATACTCTTATTTGAAAGACTGTCATGACGTCAACGTCAACAAAAGCTAATGTGCAACATGATGGCGGTTTGTGAAACAAAAGGTGTTTAATAATCGTGACAACTGGATGAATTAGGTGTGGTTTGAGCAGATGTCTCGACGATTCGTGTCAAATGTTTACCAAATGTTTATTTTAACCACATATGATGAGTTAACTTGTATAACTGTATTTATAAGCTATAAAGCCATCAAAATGTAGCAAAATAGCAAACGACTCACCACAACGCCGCAAACAAGCTTGTCAGCCAAAAAGCCGACGGCACCGATTCGCGACAGGCCATTTACGACAGCAAGTCCCGCTTTCGGGCAGACGCCCTGGCGTTCAGTAAACAACGTCAAAGTTGTGACACGCAGATGTCACTAAAACGTAGATACGTGGCACTCAAAGCACACTTGTGAACGTTGGCGGTGTCGATGGATGAAGGTGAGCTGGATGGATGAAGTTTTAGCGGCTGCTGACATATCGTGACACGTTTCTTGTCGCAATGGAGCGGAAGTTTGCAGATTTCAGGGCTCGGCGGCAGGCGAAAAGGCTTTCCAGCAAGGAGCCCTCAGCCCCCGCTGCTCCCAACACAAACGTGTGCGCGACTCCAGCTGGCACTCCGCAGACTGAGCAAAAGTCCGACCCCAACCCCCCAGAAGAGGTGAATACTGTCAATTTCAATTGTCTACATTGTGTGCTTAACGTGTTTCGAGCGCTCCGCGAACGTTCTATTCCTACTACTAACGCCTACAGACAAAATAGATTTGACATTTTCGTAGCGTTTTAAGAACATGTCGATGGATGTGCTTTTGTCAAAATACCCCAACGACCAGGAATTGTGGCGCACCTTTAATACCTTGTTTTGGTTTGTCTTGCTGAGTTCCGGATTCATGCAAGTGAGTACAGAGTCTGTTACCATGACGACTAGTTACAGCGCTTGGGGTGGCTGATCTTACGCAGTGGGCCGAAATTGTGAAATGCGAAGAACACGCGAGCCCCTTACAAAGACAACTCGAGAACAAGCACTAAGCCGCGCAATTACATTTTGTGCAGACCGGTGGAAGTTGGCCATTGCAGTGGACATATTGACAAACGCGAGTGCTTCGATTAGATTGCTTTATTGTCAAAATATGACTGTGCGTCTCATACCAGACTCATCAGATAAATAAAAGAGCAAAGAATAAATAAAGGCATTTCCATTATACTGGCTCTCATTTACACCGTACACATTGTATATTTAATCATATATTCATTATGCCCCCCAAAAATAGATATTCTTGCACACACTATATGATTGCTCTGGTGAAGTTGAGGGTTTATTATGGTGATCGCTTTCAGATAAAAGCTGTTGGATGCCGCCATTTTGGACAACTTAGATGTTTGTATATGCCGCTTATCAGGTGCTATCTGTGCATCCGAGAAAACTTGCTGCCTCAAAAGTCAAAAAGGCGTTTCACCCTCATGCATCAAGATGGCAAATAAATGGCAAGTGCCCATACGGAATTGATTGAAGGCTGTGTGTGTCCCCCCTCCCACACACACACACACAAAAATGCTCATTTTCTCCAGAGCCCATCATCAGATTTTCTAAATTCTGGTGGCGCTGTACTCAGATCGAGGTGGCCATTCCAACTGGACTCAGCATTTTTCAGAAATCCTGTCACGTTGCTACTGTTAGCAAAGGTGAATCTGTACGAACACTGCAGCTCTGCTTATCTTTTGGCTTGGTGGTGCTTCGGCCGCCCTTGAGAGTGACACGCATGGGTGGAGAAACTGGGGGCAGTAAGTTTCAGGCCTCTTGTGTGGAATTTGCATGATCAGAATCAGAATGTGTTTCCCCCCCCCCCCCCCCCCCCCCCCCCCCCCCCCCATGTGTTTCCAAAGGGCGCGAGGGACTGGATGCTGGACACCTCGTGGGGGAGATGGCTATCCACAAGAAAATACGACCTCTCCAACATCACCCTGCTCAAAGTCCTGCTCTGGGTGGTCCTGCTCGGCTTTTTCGTGGAACTGGAGTTTGGCTTAGCCTTCTTCGTCGTCTCCCTCTTCTACTGGCTGTACGAGGGACTGCGTGACCCGGACGAACGGGAGCCCGGGGAGATGAGCGCCTATTCCGTCTTCAATCCGGACTGTCAGCCGCTGCTTGGCGCTCTCACCGCCGAGCAGATGGAGGCAGAGATGGGCTACAGAGCACTTGCAAACAGATGAAATGCCTGTAAATGTCACATGAATCTTGACTTGAAATAATTCATTGCTATGTATTTGATGTCATTAAATGTCTTTTGTCTATTGACAGTTATTTCCGTTACTGTTTCACATTTAAGGGAATATGTGTGGAAGATGGCTGTTATAATTTAGGAAAATGTGTCACTACACAATTTTAATGTGGGTTTTGGCACTGGGCCAAGTGGTTCACCCCTATGCCTCACAGTAAAGCGGTTGTGGGTTCCAATCACATTCCAATGACATGTTAATTAACATTTTAAATTGCTCTAAAGTGTGTGTGAATTGTGTGTCCGTTAAGGTATAATTCACTAATTGTTTTGTTTTATGGAAAGGCCAATAAGACATTTTCTTGTGTAGAAAAAAGGGCTTGTTTTTGTTTCAGCGGTTTTCAAAGTTCATTAACAGGCCACAAGGGGCAGTGTCGCGTTTTCACATACGAAAGGTTGCCTTGTCTCAACAACGAGCAAGAGCGTCCGCCGGTTGCACTTCCGCATTTGTATCACCGACAATTTTCTGTGGCGCTCCGATTTTTATGCGAATTAAAACTAAAATTGGCATGCTGATGCCAAAATTGAAGTCAGTTTTTTAATAGCACGTCAATTGTTGTCCCCTCCACAGCTTACCCTCCAGAGAAGCAAAGTTCCACAGATTAGCTGTATAAGACTCGCCAGCTGATTACGATTGGACTCATCTGCAGCTACGTGGGAACTTGTTTGTGCAGTCACAATTGAGACGGCGGCGAGAGGCGTGTGCATCTCCCAATAGGTCAGTGCTATCAATGTCTGCAAACAGAAGTAGTAGGAATTCAGAGGATTTGCGCTGGCTTTTCATTTAACCTTGTAACATGTGCATACAGTTGTAAGTCGGATTTTTTATTTTTTTCAAAGCTTGTAAGTATTCCATCTTAGTTTTATTTACACATATCTATATCACGTGTGCTCCTGCTACTTCTCGTCGTACATGCATCCCTGGCTCCTTTTTCTATATTTGTGGTGGTTTCACCATTCCGAGTCAGGGGGCAAACATCAGTGCATTTGTCAAACAATTATATTTTGCATATTTTAAAGTAAAACTCGGTGATCAAGACAAGCCATGGGCCCCTCAAAAAGTGTACAAGCGGTGTGTTGAGAGTTTATGGACGTGGACAAAAGGAACGTGAAAAGTTGGCATTTGGTATCCCCATGGTTTGGTGAGAGAGAAAAGATCATTGCACAGACTGTTATTCTTGTTCGTGAAAACATCCGCAAAATAAAAATCAAATCGAATATCCTAATCTACCGTCAGATATAAGACCAATGCTTCATTCATCTGAAATTGCAGTGCCGGTTTTCGAACTACCACCTCCTCTAGAAGAGCTGAGCGATGTTAAAGAACGCAGTGACAGGACATGGAGATGTAAAGAGAGTCATTTGGGTTATTGCAATATGAAAAACACAATTTGATTAACCTTAAAATGGTGTCCTTCTTCTTGGTTAGCAACGTGGGTACACAAAGTATCCCTGCTTTCTAGCTCGAGAGAAGCATTGGGTTGAGACGAATTGGCCTCCGAGATCTGATCTTAAATCTGGAGATGCCAACGTTCTACATTAGCCACTTGTTGACAGGAAGAAAATAATATTCCCACCTCTGCACATAAAACTAGGTCTCATGAAGCAGTTTGTAAAACTGATGGCGACTGTTTCAAGAACATCATCTTGCAATTTCCTTGTCTGTCAATTGAAAACAAATCAAGGCCGGTGTGTTTTATGGTCCACAAATTAGGCAGCTAATCAAAGATGAACAGTTCACCGGAACCATGCCAGACCTTGAGAAAAATGCTTGGTTATCATTCAAAGACGTTGTCGAGAACTTTCTTGGAAATACAAAAATTGTTCAGAAACTATTGGAGAGCTACAAAGCGCTTGGTTGCAACATGAGTATTAAACGACATTTTCTTAAGTCATTTTGTATTATTCCATCCATTTTCTACACCGCTTATCCTCATTAGGGTCGTGGGCGTGCTGGAGCCTATCCCAGCTAACTGCGGGCAAGAGGCGGGGTAGGGGTACACCCTGAACTGGTCGCCAGCCAATCGCAGGGCATGTAATATTATTACAAAATGAAATCAGGTGGTGGTAATATGAGATTTAAAGTACTTTATTGAACGAGAAAGACACCCACTTGTGGAGCTCGGTGGAATGATCCTAACCCGGCCAGAACTATCTTGTCATTGATGTCAGCTCTTTGGGACAAAAGGTGTTTTCTGACGTCCATTTCAAGTTAATGTACGACAATTCGCCATAACGGCGAGCTTTTACTTGTGCATGTGCCCATATCGGTTAGTAAGTATTCCTCATATGTTTTCACTTCATTCATGTTAGTTGTTAGTGTTTCTTCTGATTCAAGTGTACAGCTGTTACTCGTCTTTTTATGCACCTTTAATGTGCTACTGTACAGAGGATAAGCAAAATTACAGTGCGTGTTTTGCTAAATTGTATGTAAGGTTTTCGCATTCAGTATGAACAGCTATGCACAACCTAACCTCTTTTGTTGTTTAAGTATGAGTACATTATGGAAATAATGACAGCGTGCGGATCTTCAGCAATGTCTGGGAGTCCTGCTGTGGTTCTTCGTTTGGTGGCTTCGGCTTACACTGTGGCTGAGAAAGCTGGCGACATAGTGAGAAACGTCCTTCACCGTGGAGACCTCGGCATAGTGGAGAAGGTGAGGCATTGCCTCATGAATATGTCTCGAATGAGACTGATTTGTCCACTTTGGACACAGGAGGGTGCTCATGATCTGCAGACACTAGCGGACAGACTTGCACAGCGGAGCATCTGTGCTTCACTGTCCAGACGTTTCCCTAAAATCACTATCATTGGCGAGGAGGTCAGTGTACTTACTTTTTCTCCAACACGGGTCCGAGTGTTTTGCATGTCTGTCCCACAGTCGAGACGTCCCGTGTTTGACCCTTGGCTCGTGCATGTTCTCCGTGTGCATATTCATATGAATCCATGCAGGAACTTCCAGCTGAGGAGGTCTCGGAGGACCTGATTGAAAATGGCCAAGCAGAAGAAATCCTTCAGAAAGTCTGCCCGGTTGAATATAGTGGAGTGAAAGAGGAGGAGGTAAAAACCAGTGCATTATGAAGCACCATTTGTGATTGGGTTATCTTTAAATGTATACTTAGGCCCAGAAGTATTCGGACAACGACAGAGTTTTTGTGATGCTGCCTTCATACTTGACAACAATTGATTTGAAGGGGCTCAAAAAAAGGTATTTTACAAAGTGACAAAATTGTTAAAATAAACATTTGTAAAGGAGACAAATGGTGTAATTGTATTTTGCAATTTCAAAAACTGTGAAAACGCGCACACCGAGCGATGTGACTAGCGTTGCGCAGTGTGCTACGTTTTATGAACTAGTTTTATGAATGGCCGAACGTTGGCAATTAGTTTTAATGTAATTTGAAATTTGAATCGCAGGTGAACGGCGTCGCCGCATTGCGGATTTAACGGCCAATCAGAGATGCCAGGTCGTATCATGAGTTTTCACCCCCCCAAAATGTTTATTTCTGGGGTACCAAGCAAGATCTAGTTGGCTGCCAAGCCGTACCAATAGAGTATATTCAGTCTATAATCGTGAATAAAAACAAGCAAATGCATATTAACAATAAATCCTACAAACAATTACAGTATACAGGTCCGTGCGATATAACTGCCCCCAACATGAGTTGTTATATAGTGCACATGAGCTGAGCATGAGATTTTTTTATTTCATTTTTTAATTCAGTGAGTGAAGTATTACGCAATCATTCACTTTGTTTTTCTGACTGTGAAGAGAATCGCAGGGGTCTTTGAAGGCAAAGAAAGAATATGTATTATTCAAAGGCCAATGCAGTTACCTGAACTCAACCCAATAAAGCATGCTTGTCACTTAAGACAAAGTGGGAAGGGTCATTACAACTCGGTCGTTGTCTAAATACTTGTGGACCTCATTGTATATATACTATAATGTTAAACTTGGTCAATGTTTTACAGAGATTACATAGTGGTTTCTGTTTCTGCCTTTTCAAAATATTAGCTGGTTGTGTGGGTGGATCCTGTGGATGGCACAAAGGAGTACACGGAAGGTGAGTCCTGTTGTACAAATACTCGCCAATAGTACAGCACGAAACACTAAATAATGGGACTTAATGAACCGTACTGGCGACAAATATTTTGAAACTAACAAGTGGTGGACCAGAGAGAGAGCATTTACTTTGAAGGAACATTTTACCTCTAATTTTATGATTTCTTTTAATTAATAACGTGTGTAAATGTTTTTTAAACCACATGCATTGTGTTTCGGTTCATATTTTAGGTTGTCTCTGAAGTTATCCTTATGTTATAATATATTCTTTATTAGTGTTATTAGTTATACAAGTATGCGTGTTTTTTTTTGAAAGTATAAAAAGAAATTAGAAAAAAATATATATTTGTTTGTATTATAATTATACCATTGCATAAAATAGAGAAAATAATTTTAGTAGGAAATATGGTTTTTAAAATATGTTTATTAGTTCCTTCTGTCCTCCTTTCTACTGTAAAGTAGTAGTAAAGTACATTATTTGAATTGCTGTATTGATGATTTCAATTTGACCAACTGTCATATACTGTATGTTGTTGCGTACTTCAGGCTTCCTCGATAACGTGACCGTGCTTATCGGAATCGCCTACGCAGGCCGCGCAATCGCAGGTGTCATCAACCAGCCTTTCTACAACTACCAGGTCCGGACCAAATTCAACGATCCGACTTCTCTTATGAACTGTCGCTCTTCTCTTCTCTTTTTTTTTGTTTTTGTTTTTTTTTTTTATTTTTTTTTTTTTGGCCGACATTTACCTCAAGACTTGTCTCTCGCCAGCTTGGGCCAGGGGCGCGTTTGGGAAGAACCATGTGGGGGGTGCTCGGACTGGGTGCCTTTGGATTTCAGCGACAAGAAGTTCCGGACAACAGACGCATTGTGACCACCACGCGTTCCCATAGCAACAAGCTTGTAACAGACTGCGTCAATGCAATGGAACCTCATGAGGTTATAAGAGTGGGTGGCGCAGGGAACAAGGTAAGCTGTATTCAAGTTATTCCAGTGGAACCTCCAAAGTTGAACGCTCGCTGTGATGCTGCTTGACTTCCAAGTTGTTCTCATTTCAAAACAAAGGAACTCATGTAAATTTAAATAATGTTTCAAACTTCATATTAACCCTTTTACATTCACCGTACAGATGATGTTTTGAATAACATTTAAACATTCTTTTCGGCATGTTTTTCCAGAATATTTAGTTTGAACTCCAAATTCTTGAGTTTAGTATCGTCGTTCGCCAGCGTAGGTTCAGTTCCCACGGTGTGCTTGTGAATGGTTGTCTGTCTCTAAATTGGCACGGTGATTGACTGGCAACCTGTCCAGGGTGTAGTCTTAAATCTGCCTTAAGCCCAAAGTCACTGGATAGGCTCCAATTCACTCACAACCCTGAGCAGGAGAAGCGGTGTGGAAAATGAATGACCTGACGACGAGTCATCTTTCCGCAGATCATCCAGCTCATTGAGGGCAAGGCGTCCGCTTACATCTTTGCCAGCCCAGGAACCAAGAAGTGGGACACGTGCGCTCCCGAAGTTCTCCTGCGCTGCGTTGGCGGTATGAAACATCACTTTGGATTCGGCACTCAATCCAACCGGCAGCCCTCATCTAACTTACGTAATGCGTTCCTTTTTCTCTACCAGGTAAACTCACGGACATGCATAATAATGCGTACCGCTATGACGCTAATGTGAAGCGCATGAACTCCGCCGGCGTTCTCGCGACGCTCAGAAACCACGAGTACTACGTCAGCCGAGTGCCCGGGTCAGTGCTGCAAGCCCTGAAGTCCGACTGAGGATCGTACGCAATGATGTCATAAATCATCAGTGATGGTTTTATCAACACATTGGAGTCCACATCATCCTCATTTAGTCTAAAATACACAACGGGCCCATGCCTAGCACATCCAGAAGGTTGTTACGTTCAAATATGTATTTCATATTTAATACAGAGTAGTGAGTCAACTTTGAAATGTGTTTTTATGGATAAATATTTACACTCAATGTTTATATTGCTGGCCGTGTCTGTTGAAATACACCACTCAAAACGAGTTAGGCATATTCGGCTTTCGGGTGATATTTCAGGTTAAACAAGAAAAGCACTGTAACCTTTGCGGGTGAACCTAATTGAAACTAAATTTGAATACACGCGTCCAACTGTTGTCCAATGTTTCAGTACTTTTTGCACAACTTTCTCTTCTCTAACAAGGCAAAGATGAACGGCAAAATCCACAACTGATGTTTGATCCATTATTTAACCCATGTCCAAATGTGAACAGCAAAATGAATGATTAAATACGAACTTTAATTGAACCGAAAAATGTTTTGGTCAGTCAATTGGTCACTTTCTTCCTGAAGGGAATTGAGTGTTTGAATTTAAATGTTTGAATTTATATAATACTTAAAAAATATATTCTGTATACAGTATGCTTCATTCTAAACCTGACGAGGGTAGCGGACAACCTAAATTATACTGCCCCATTTTGACTCGTTTTGTATTTTGCTTTAATATAATGACCACCTAGTCTCTCCGCTTCATGCACCACATGCGAAGATCTGCACACCAACTGACGAGTGTAATTCAGCAGCTGGGTGAGGAAGTGTTCTTTAGCCTTTGTGCATTTTGTTTTTATTAAGACTCCTGGGACCTCATTTTAAACAGTACAATAACTTTATTTATACATATATAATACAAGAAATATATGTATTCCAAATGAATAATAAATTCAGGACAGATATGCTTACAAAATATTTCAAATACATATTTGCCATCAACACAACATTTTTGTTTGCGCCCTGATAGAGATTTTGAAGATGAAGTCCTTTAAAACAGTGTTTCCCAACCTTAATTGAGCCAAGGCGCATATTTTACAGTAGAAAAATCTTGCGGGACACCAACATACAAAAAGTACATTTGCAGAAGTAAAGATGTTTTGGTGTTAAAAATGTGGGCCTGTTTGAACACAAAGCTTCATTCTCTGTTGTATGGATAATGGCAACAGGTGTATACACAAGTGAACCGGACCTTCTGCCGCATTTCCGTGTTCTGCTTGCCACGATACGTCTCTGGCATAGATAGACGAACAGTAGTAAATAATTGACTAGTGTTCCTATGGCACGTGTTGAGCGCTCACGGCACAGTGGTTTGGAGTCACCGCTTTCAAATACAGCAGCAGAGAGCGAGACTGGGGCGAGGCTGACGAGGTGGGCTTAAGAGTCCAATCATCCAGGTGTGATGCATGCGGGCATTGAGACAACTTAATGCTGATAATTGTATTAGAATCCTGTTGCTTTCATTTCTACTGGGCACTGTATTTTGCTTCTCCTTTGAAGCACAAAAGAGCACGTGAAACAGGCAAAGGCGATGCCCACCAGTAGACTAACAACTCCCACCACCACAGGAACCCACAGCGGCAAGGGGGTCGCACAACGGTGCATGACCACGGTTTGTGTCGTACTGGTGGTGTGGGAGGCGGCCGTGGTGGTCCAAGGTTGACGACGCGCACTGTTGACTTTAGTAAAGAGGAAGGGGCTGGACTGTTGGAGGAAAAAGGAAAATAAAAAAATCTAATCAAACTAGTAGAGACCTACGGAGCCCCCCTGGTGCCAAGGTATGAGAAAAATAAAATTCATTGATAATCTGTTCCCTCAGTTTAGTCAACCGTTCCCTCAGTTTAGCAAATGCCTGGGGCTCCGTATACCTACGTATATCTGTCAAGTGAAGTCAATTCTATTTGTATGTTATATTCTTACTCGTGTGAATTCTGTGTATAAATTGTCATGTCGTGATATATCCTACATCCCATTTTTTCAACCGAAAGGCAATATTGCTGTAGTTCGAGGGGGTTGATCATTATATAGCGGGACTGGCTACAATTAGCCTGCGTGTTTCCTAAACACAGTACTGAACTGAGGGAACGGATTACTAAATTGAGGGAACAGATTATCAATGAATTTTATTTTTCTCATACCTTGGCATCAGGGGGGCTCCGTAGAGACCGACCGATAAATCAGGCTGATAATAGCGTATCACAGGCTTTGTAAAACATTTAACACTAGACTTTAGTGCCCCATGACAATAAATGTCAGTTTTAGAGAGTGAATTACATTGTTCCAACATTGTGTACGTTGCATCTTTGTGAAATAAAGATGTATGCAACTGTTAATTCCCAAGTCCACCATTAAATATAGCAGTGGCATCATTACCCTATTTTAAAATGTTCTTAAGGCCCCCCCAAAACGATTTGGTTGTTCCCCAAAAATATTTTATATAAAATGTTCCCTCTCTTCTTCGTAATTATTACCTCAGTCTCTGTAGATAATTTTGTTGTTGTTATATGGAAACATTTATGCAACTGTTAATTCCCAGGTCCACCATTGTCTAATATAAGATTATTATACTGGTTACAGTCCTTATGTTGACAGTTTAAGTAATTCAACTAAATTTAACTAAAGTTCCTTATTTTAATTTAGTAGTGTTCTGCTTTGCCTTGAATCATAATTTGGGTATTATAAGAATTTGTGTTCATGTACGGTGTATAACCTGTGTGTATATAAATGTTTTTCTTTCATATATCGGTTGATATCTCAGTCATCGGCCAATATATGAAATATAAGCCGCTATATTGGATAGCTACATGTTTTTTTTTTTGGTTTGTTTGTTTGTTTTTTAACCCTCAGTATCGGCATCGACCCCTAAAATCTCATTTCGGTTGGCATCTAATAAACAATATACCAAAAGAAACTTGATTATGTAACCGCAAACATTGACGATTGCTTATTTACATTGCCCAACTAGACGTATAATTAGAAAAAAATGCGTAGTTGACAGTGAGTAAACAACACCTCTGCTAGTTGGAGTCAAGTAGTGCACTTCATTCCGAATTGGTTGCTTCAAGACTTGATTAATCAACAATCCACTCCATAGTCAGCAGAATTCGTAACGAACGACTAACCAAATAACTGATTATTATGCCCATCCCTGATCTCACCACAATTTCATGGGGACATCCTTATGCGAAGACTAAAAAAATACTAGGTTGATATAACAACAACACACATCATTTTTACAGTTGAGTTTGATTGCTTTATGTAGTTTATTTTTATCATACCTTTTCCTATTATCGTAAAACAGTGACTGTACATCATGCTAGCTGATGTGATATGTGATGTGATTTGAAAAAAAAAAAAAAGACCTAATGTAACCTGGATAGAAGAGCAAAATGATCAATGCTCTTTGCACACATACATTAATTACCTCGGTGGGACAGTGAATCTTGGAGCGGTCATATGTGAAGTTGTTATAAGCCTGTTTCCTGCCTACAGGCTCCAACTGTTTAAAAAAAAAATAATAATAATAATAATATTAGATAAATTCACCAAAGAATAATTCCAAGAAACGTTGATAGCTGGACTAGTCACCATGTTATTCCACAGCGCAATGGACATCTCGGCATGAGCTCGCTCACTGATGTGGAAACAGTCCACAGAGAACAAAGTGGTGTCAGCTTCCCCTTCCTTGACAAACAAAACACAGAGGTTACTTTAAAACATGGATTGATTTTCTTCAATTCTCCCCCCCCCCCCCACACACACACATTTAATTCATTTCATGGTATGTAGCATTTGCTTACGCCTATAAAAGGAATGAAGGAATTGTGTAAAAATGGCTGAAGAACAACAGCAAAATCTTCTTTCCCATCGTAACGAGATCCAGAAATAAGATTATGAATTTCAGCCTGTGATGGGGGAAAAGGGAAGTTTAAAGGATGGCATTTTTTTATTTTTTATGAGAAAAATGGTCATAAATGCAGTTTTCATATACCTGGTATTCCAGATTGATTCGTTTCACCTCCTCTATCTCTGGGGAGTTTTCAGTTGGGTTAATAACACAAGGACAGGAAGTTCTGGAAAGAAAGCCAGAGAGAACACAAAAACACTTTAAAATGTGCCACCGAATAAAAGAAAATCAGACTACGATCGTTTTCAAAAGCAACCTCTGAAGCAAGGAGCATCCCAGGGTGTTTTTCTTGACTTGTTTTAATGTGTCGATCTGCATGATCTCCACTAGATTGACCAGCAACCGGGGCACCTGCACATACATGCACGAGAGCAGACACATTTTGGGACCAGCACGACAGTGGATGAGTGCGTTTGCCGTCTTACTACAACTCACCTCGTGGTAGAGTTTGTCCAAAGCGAGCATCAGATTCCGTCTGTAATTACTGGGGGACAGATTATTCTGCAGAAAACACAAAATGAAAGTTGCAGACCATTTCATCATATTGTATTCTCATTTATGTAAATGCAGAGCGGACCAGGTGTCCATTGGGGGAGGGCTGTACTTGTCCAAATTATTAAATATGTATGTATTCTTGTCACCAATGATACCTGGTTAATATATTACACTCTACATTTGTATTATTTAATTAAAAATAATTAGAAAATATATTTATATGAATGATACTTGATTGTAATATACTGCACATTATTATTACATTTTAAATAATGACAAATATTTGCATAAAAGTAACAAATTATAATATACTGCAGATTATTAAATTTGAAATCATTAAAAAAAATCCATGGATACGAAATGTTGCTTGATTTAAATAACCCAACATATTGTATATTAGTGTTGAATTTTACATAATTCAGAAATATTTTTCCAATAACAAACAATGTGGCTTGATGCTTTATTAAATAAACTCATAGTATGGTGAAGTGATTCTCAAAATGTGGTACTAGCACCACAAGTTGTACGCAAAATAATTTCTGCCTATACAACTCAATTGTATTTAACATTTTAATACAACACATTTGCATTTAACCTTCTAGAACGGTTTTGCTTTTAAACTTTTATTTTGGTAAAATTTGATTTACCTTCTATGGTCAATCAAATGTTTGAAACTTTTATTTTGGTAAAATTGTATTTAACTTCTATGTTCAATCAAATGTAAATGTGTTCAATGTTAATCAAATCATTATTTTGTTATACAGTGTATGTTTCTATGTTCAAGTGCATAATGTTATAATAACATCAAATGTAGCTTTTAGGGATAAAATGTCTTGTTTTTGTTAAACACTTAGACATACTACATTACATCATTTTAATGTTATGGTAGTATTTGAAGAGCCAAATGCTGTATATATATTGTACTTTTGAAAAAAAAAAAAAAAAATATATACAATATATTGTATTTTTTTTGTAAAAAAAAAAAAACTGGTATAGTGTACATCATGATTGAATTTACAACCACAGGTAAAAAGTTATGCTTGATTAAAACAACATATAGTGTATATTATTTTTTAATTTAAAATTATGATGCTTGATACGGGCGGCACGGTGGTCGACTGGTTAGAGCGTCAGCCTCACAGTTCTGAGGACCCGGGTTCAATCCCCGGCCCCGCCTGTGTGGAGTTTGCATGTTCTGCCCGTGCCTGCGTGGGTTTTCTCCGGGCACTGCGGTTTCCTCCCGCATCCCCAAAACATGTATTAATTGGAGACTCTAAATTGCCCGTAGGCGTGACTGTGAGTGCGACTGGTTGGTTGTTTGTATGTGCCCTGCGATTGGCTGGCAACCGGTTCAGGGTGTACCCCGCCTCCTGCCCGATGACAGCTGGGATAGGCTCCAGCACGCCCGCGACCCTAGTGAGGAGAAGCGGCTCACAAAATGGATGGATGGATGCTTGATACGTTCCAGTCGATCATAATGTAATCAAACCAGAAGGCGTATTTATTTGAGTGGATGTTGCCCTGGCGATTCAACTGAGACTTGGCGTATATTAGTGTGGAGGCCGTTTAAAGAAAAAAACAATCTTATGAGATATTTTGTGAAAATACTTACTTGGTCATTGCAATAATGGCAAAGGTCATTTCCTCCTACAAATATTGTCAGAAGTTTCCAGTCCTTGTCAAAGTTCACCTCCTGTACGAACACAAGCGCTTATAGCTCAATAACAACAACCATATACTGTAAGTATAATGAATGGAATTGCTCTTTTTAGTGGCCTCACCTTGTGTTCTCGCATGGCCTTTATGAGAGCTTGGATTTGGTTTGGGATGTCCCTGGGACAGACCAGATGCAAAAAATAATGTGAGGCAGACAACCACAACCTTAAAGGTACAGCGCCACCCTTTAGTCTGACTCTTCACGCGTTCCTGAATGCATCATCCCATTTAAATCCCTTTCATATGAACTCATAATGCAATTAATATGGCACTACCTCGCCTGTGGTTTACATGTAGTGTGCAGGCCTTCAGCACCCAACTCACACTTTGATGTAAGTCTTCTTTTTGTTTTCTTTTTAGGTATACCATTTCATAATGTATCTGTAGCCTCTTTTACATAGAGACATGCAAAACTGGCACATCAGAGCTGTAACAGAAAATGCACTATTTACAGTACCTTGATATTTTTGTGTGTGTGTGTAATCTATTCTCTACAGACAAAGTTACTCCAGTTGGTCAAGTTTCCAATACTCCACTGAAATGACTGTCGGTCCAATATGTATAATTTAAAGGTAATAAAATGCCATATTTCGACTCTGTTGTATGCAGTAGGAAATAAATATTAGCACGTACGAGGCCTTGGCTCCTGCTGCAGCCATGTTGAAGCCCTTCTGTCTTGAACCCTGACCTTTGGAGAAGCCCTTCAGGGCTGAGTTGAACTTTCTTAGGATGTCTGTGAGGAAGCAGAGAACATTTAGTCAAATGAAAAGAACAAACCTTGAAGCTAAATGAAATGGTTAAAAGTGTCCTCTTCTTCTACCGGTCTCAAGATAGCTCACAATATGTGAGATTTTCAGACGGGTCCAAAAAAAAAAATGTTTTTCTTAGTTATGGTTCCACTCAGACGGCCATTATGACTGAAAACTATTTAACTACATTTATGTCACACTTTTACACTTGAACAATTGCCCCTGCATTTGCATATATTAACAACAAATTTTAAATCAGAAGTCAGGCATCCAATATTTAAGTATAAAATTATTGTTCAATAATGTTAATAAGGAATTTGGGGATTTTGAAAGAAATTGCTCGTGGTATCCCATAAAAGTGAAATTCCAGTTTTTCATTCCAATTCCAGTACAGATTTTCTGCCAAAATTAAAAAAAAAAAAAAAGAACTAATCCATTTAGCAAGAAACATGAAGCAGACACTCCATTTGCTTTAGTGGGCCACATAAATTGATGTTGCTGGCTGGATCTGGCCCCTGGTCCTGTGATTTAAGCGTTAGGACGCCAAAATACTTTTATTGTGTCGCTACATGGATGATATTTTGAAAATCCATCCATTTGTATCTCAATTTTCTATCGTGCTTGTCCAAATTCGAGTTGTGGGTGAGCTGGAGCCTCTCCCAGCTGACTTTGCGGGAAATGTGGACAACACTATGTAGCCTACGACACATTAACAAACAACCATTCAGATTTATAGACGATTTCATATCTTTAATCAACCTAGCATGCATGTTTTTGGGAATGTGGGAGAAAAGCCACGTAAGCACAAGCAGAACATGCGAACTCTGCACAGGGAGGCCTCAGCCGAGATTTGAAACCAGAAACTCGGACCTGAGATGAAAATGTGCGGCGCGTGATCGACATACTTGGCAGTGTTGTGACCGTGTCCAGTGTGCGGTCTCCTCCGATGCTGCGGATGAAGAGCGACAAACAGTCGTCGCGTTAGTCGTCAGTTGTAAGCGTGACCGTCATTCAGCATCCGTGCTTTGGTTTAGTTTACCTCCAAGACACGCCTTTATATTCTCTACTGAGCTCTAACAGATTCTTCGCTTTAGCACCAGTGCCGGCCTGTGTTCAATTGATAGACAAAGAAAGTGAAAATACAACTAGGCATAAATCAATGCTACGTGAAAGTCAGACTGTAAGACTGAAGCGTATTATGGGTACGAAATTCATTCTAAGCGCAGATCGTTCGGAAAGTCAAGAGCGTTGTTGGAGTGTGCCGTTCGGTTAATCGGAGCGCCACACTCTGGGAGTGCCGGAGTGCAATCCCGCCGCTCTGACTGAGGAGACGGAGAGGCCTGGAGCGTCAGGCGGGACGAAAAGTTTACAGGCAGAACTGACACATTCAATATGGCGGATGCACTGACGTATCCTTGCCGAGGGCCAACACGCTTGTCGGTCAATTCATCGAAAATGGAGCGCGATCTGCCTCTCTGCACACTGCGCTGTCATTGACTTTGAATATGCAGTTGTTAGTGTTTCTAGTCTAAACCGAATAGAAAGTAGTGTGTTTTAGTGTGTGACAGCCAACCAATGCAAGAATGTGTTCTTTCAACAAAAAAATCCAAAATAATCATGACGCCAACCGTCGTGGAGTCTCCCACTGCTCCCACCACCTTGATGTCTGCTGGTCTGAGCTTGTGAACTAGAAATATAAGAAAAAAACGTTGTGAACTCTTTAACGGTACTTCCTAGTAGCTGTTATGTGATTATCGCGTGTTGATATGATTGTTCGCTGTATAGCTCACCCGATGTTGGCACCGACTGAGATGGAGCAAGGTCCACACAGGAGAAGTCACTTCCCCAGTTCTGGGGGGAGTAATTTAAAAAAAAAAAAACCTCATTATTAACAGAATGTTCTTTATTCAAAAGCATTTGCCCTGTGCGTTATTTTTTTCTTTTGGAAAGGTTTTGATTTGAGAATTTAATCTAGCACGCCATGAAATTCTAAAAACAAATATATAGTAACACCTCAAACTGTTCTAAAAGCCCCAAAATCTTTAAACCACAAATGTTATGTGATTGCTTGTATGTTACACATACATCCTGTACATACTTTATTCATCCACAACGGACAAAAGTTACAGTCCTCTTACATTAAGAACAATGCAATAAAGTCCTATTTATCGTCTCATCTTCCCTTTTTTTTTTTCATTTTATCACTAGAGTAAAGGTTACTAAATGTACTTGTTGGCTAAAGAGTATGTCGGATGAAAAATACAAACTACTTACTGTATTAGGTGCTGGTGTTGGCGGAGGAGCAGCGTATGTGTAATTGCTATTGCGATAGGTTCGGATGAATGGGGAAGTCTGTCAACAAACAAACCGAATTATTACTGGCACTTTGTTACGAGAAGAACCTCACGAGACAGAGAATAAAAACTACATTCATTTGTTACCGTCCAAGTACATCAGTCGGCGATAGTGATATGGTCATTTAACTTAGTTTTCCCCGGCACATCAAAAGAAAATGTCGCTGCACACCGCCAAACAAACGTGTCACAAAAAGTGGCTACACAAGTTGATGAGCATTTCATTGTTCTACCCATCACTATATGTCACTGGCATAGACAGATGAACAAATATACATAGCGAATAAACTAATCATTTTCAGACAAGTGAAATTTGATCATTTCCCACCGCACACCTGATGATCTCTTGCTGTTAGGAATTACTCATTAAACTGTCCTACCTTTGATGGACATTTCAGTTGAATGTCTCCGGAAAAACCCTGCAAGGACGTTTTGTTTCCCAGTGTTTCCAGCTGGGAAAACAGAACAAATGAGAGCTAAACATGAACCATCTAAACAGATCCGTCTCGTTGTGGTAAAGCTATTGTGGATAAAGTGAATTGCACACATACAAACATAAATTCAGTGCAGTGCTAAACAGGTTCAAATGTTTGAGTGCTACCATGTTGTTCCACAAGGAGCGAGCCATCTGAGTCTGGGCCTTCTGGCTCAGGTGGAAACAGTCGGCACTGAAGAAAGAGCGATCGGGGCGGCCGTCCTGCGAAAGAAGCAACATTACGGCTCTTATTTTTGTGAAGGGGAAAATCCTGTATCCTGACCATTATATTTGTCCCATTCACTTGTATGCTGAATTGGTGATGTAACTGATGAAAGAAATGGTCACAGTCATGTCTACAAAAATGTTCGCAGCGGTACTGACCGGCAGTCTGGGAACGATGATATCTCTGAAAAAAGGCTGGGTGACCACAGTGAAGTCCGGCCGAGTGTCGTAACGACCGGACTCGACCAGCTCGCTCAGCATCAGCTGTGAGGCAGAGAACGGCGCGACCGTCAGCTCGCGTCATTTTCTAGCGTCCGTTAACGTTGCACTTTGACTTCCTGCTTTTGGTTTACCTGATATTTTCTATTTAGTTGGTCCAGTTTTTCCAGTGCTGTAGAATTGGACTTTGGTAAGATAACACAAGGGCACAGAATACTGCAAAGGGATGGATACAAATCAAAAATAAGACACAGTAGTGATAATACATAGCATCGTTATAAGAAAAGATCAAAGACGGGCTGTTGCGGTAGCTTCGTTAACATTCTCCTTTATTTGTATTTTTTTTTTTTTATTATTTCTTTTTTTTTCAGTAGACTCCTCCATACACTCAATGCCTTTTTTATCTGTTGCTCTATTTTGATCTGTGACTCGCCCAAAAATGTCACATGCCACTTCATCTTTCAAAAATAGTTGTATGTAGACTTTCTTACTCGGTAGTTTATTTATTTTATTTTTTTTAAACAATTTGGTAGGGATTAAATGATTGTCTTATCCGATAATGTCAAAGTCATTTTTATTGCGGGCCATATAGTAGTTGTGGTTTTTCTTTGAGGGCCATTAAGACTCGTGAAATCTTGTGATATACAGACAACAAATTGATGGACGCTTAGTTTTGAAATCAGAAGTCAAGGAAAATAGTAGCAACTATTGTTCAATTCATTATTTTAAAAAGGGGTTTGGTAACCTAATGCCTGCAATATCTCAACATTATTAAAAGTGAAGACAATTTGCATTTTTGCTACTGATTAGTAGACGCATAAGATTTAAAATTAGACGCAGTTCACCACATAAAATGATGTGGTGAACTGGATCTGGCCCCCGGGCCTTAAGTTTGACACACACACACACACACACAAACACACGCACACACGCACACACACACACACACACACACACAAGACTTTAATGAAGCAGTTTTCTTTTACAAAACTATAAATCAACAGTAGAAAATTTGCAATTAATGATAAGTTAACTCAAGTATGGGACAGTCAACCTCCCTGCTCACATAAAACATCTGCGGAATCCATACAAATTGAATCATTATTTGAGTTTTTTTCCCTTATATTTAAGTGCAGTGTTAGTGTTGAAACTGTGTAATGTTACAGTGACTAACATTAATATGAAATATACTTTTTAGGATGAACCCTTTGGCCTACTACGCTACTGTATCTTATTGTTGGTCACAATGGTGGCACTTGGAGAGCTAAGTTGTGTTTTTTTTCAGGTGGTATTTGTTGTAGAACGTTTTTGACTTGGTCGAGGGTCGTGGACGCCACTAAATAGCCGAAGCGGGCCCATCATGGGACCGACAGAGAGACGACGAGCCTGTGTAACGCTGGGCTCACTTTGAAGCTTTTCAACTACTCACTTGACAAGCCAGGTGGGGCATTTGAGTGAGGCGTCCACATGCATTTCTCTCAAGGGGATAATGTGCAGGGGTTCGACTAAGTTGACTAGAGCTCGAGGCACCTGGCAGAGAGACTCTCAGTCAGACCGTGCAGAGAAATTGCAGCGGCAGTTTGTCTACTTTACCTCTTTGTGGAGATAATCCAGGCTTTCTTGGATATTTTGGATATAACTCTCCACGGAGTAAAAGAGCTGCAGAGCGGGTTCAATGAAGCAGTTAACTGGATTCATGCCCTTTCCGCTCTTTTGAAAGTAGGTACTCACAGAATTGTAGCAGTAGTCACAGAGGTCATTTCCACCTATAAACACAGTGATCACTTTCCAGTCGGACCCAAAGTTGATGCTCTGCGTGGAAGAGTATAACATCAAAATACAGGAATGGGTTTTTTTTTTTGTATTGTCTCTTTCACGTGATTTTGTTAGAATTAAAATTAGATTTAACTTGTACACGTTCTACAGGAGTAAGTTGCGTTTTATTATTAGAAGGTTTTATTGTGGAACAGACATACTGTGGCGTACTTACAGAGTCATTCTTCATCCTCGCCACGAGGGCTCGCACCTGAGATGGCAAGTCCCTATTTAACACACACACAAATATAATCATAATCATAATTCCGCTTTCTTTCATTTTTGGTCAGTAAACCCCATTTTAAGCATGACTGCAATGATTATATTAGCATTCCGCACATCAAACCATTTCATGTATCAGTAATCAGTCATGTGACTATCGGGCTGTAGGTTATATCTGAATTTATTTAATAATTACTTCAATATAATATGTGTCTATAATAGGTTGTCATGTGCTCATAAACTAAAACCCCGTCACTCATGGAAGGATTGTTTTTCTTGTTTAAAACAAATAATGAAATGAAAGACTTTTTAGGTACTTACTTGCTTTTTGCTCCAGCAACAGCCTGGTTGAGAAAAGCTTGAGGTGTGTATTGTTTCCCCCTCCCAACGGAGTAACCCGTCACGTTGGCATTAAAATGCTTTAATATATCTGTATGAACATAACAAAATAGGTTGAATACAACTTGAGCTCCAGGGCAAGTTTTTAAAATATACTCACTGGGCAGAGTTGTTACAGTTGTGAGGTTGTCATCTCCGCCAACACTAGACAAGATATTAAAATATCATGTTCATTAAATGAATGAAAACATTGTTTTATCAAAACACTACAAAGTTATTTTTTTTTGGCACCTCCACGATAAACCTCTGTATTGGGTCAAGACATCCAGAACGTTTGCTGGGCTGGATGCAATTCCGTTCCCTGCCTGGAGGGCAAAGAAAATACATTCGTTTTGCGTAAAATGTTATGTTTGACCAAATTCTTCTTTTGATTAATAACCCACAGGACTGATTAACAACCATACTACTTCAATACCGACTCTCTCAGTTGATAAATATAACTGCTATGTTTAAAGCCTCACTTAAGCATTATGAATCAGAAAACAAATGAAATGTAACAATTGGAAAATAATTGTGGATCGAGTGGGTATCATTTCCATAATTACAGGAATGCACTTGTTTTTATTTACTTGTAGGTTCTTTTTCAAGCATTTGAGTTCTTTCACATGAATTAAATGAGGAGTTTAACTACATTTTTATTCGGTGAGTGTGTATATTTAAGCTGAAAATGATAAAGAAAAAAAAGTGACACAAGACTGCAAAACCCTGTTAATTTAAAAAAAAAAAAAAAAGCTTTTTTTATTTTTATTTTTGTATTATTTTACATTTTGACAATTAGTTCCATGGCATACTCTTAAAGGCATAATCATTGTTCTAAATTTATAGTTGTATTATGTATACACACGTAAGTCACCATGATCCTTTAGAATGAGGCAAAACAATTGTTCACTTAAAAATGTCCGATAAGTAATAGTACACAATTATCCAAACGTGCAGTAAAAATATTTCCCATGTACTGTATATCTCTTAACTCTTTTGAGAGTTTCCTGTGTCATGTATTGTCCCGCGCGAAGCCAGATTCAGGTTCACTCACTGTCAGAGAGTCTCCCACAGCAGCGACCACTCTGATATCTCCTGGCCTGAGTTCATGCACTGATAAAACACAAAGAGCAACGGTTACTACAGTATATGGGATTTATCAACTCTGTGCCGCACGTGTAATGTATTCGACAGGGCAGTGAACAACGGACAACTGAGACAATTCGGCATTGGTGGGAAGTAAACGAAGGAAAAATACTTTGTTAATGTACTGAGCTGGAAATTTCAGGTCGCTGTAATTTACTTGGGTGCTTATTTTTCTGACAACAAATATCTGTATGTCCTACTCCTTACTTTGTCTAAATACTAGGTTACTGTTTCTTAATAAGGTGCGCAGAAAGGCACTTTAAAAGCACGTTAGGTTTAAAAAAATGATATCCGTGTGTTTTTAAGGGCTATTTTTTTTAGCAATACTGTACATGTTCTTTATTGTTCCTAACTTCTGTAAAATGGGTCGCGACTTAGCAACAATAGAAAAATGCTGGTCCCAGGGCGACAACAGTTGAGAAGCAATGTTCTATACCATGGAATAAAACAACACAATGTAAAAAAAAGAGAGAGAGGCAAAGTCAGTTGAGCTCTTGATTGGTACAAGAATCGAATCATTACTTCTACTTAAGTCCAGACTTTGCGTACTTTTGCCACCTCTGCAATTTAGCGAGGGAATGCCATGGATTTGGTACAATATCAAATCATTATTTTGTAAAGTAAGATTTTATCCACTTACCAGAGGCGGGTGTGGAATGGGAAGGGCCGATGTCCTCGCAGTGCATGGGTGTGCCTGTATTCTGAGCAGACGCACACAGCGCATCCAGAGTCAGAAAGAAACAAGAGGCGCACAACGCCGCCTCAATGGCTCCCATTTGGCTCTCGGTGACACGAAAGACAACTTACTGGACGGATGACAGGAGAGGCGTTGCCGCCGTGACTTGTAGGAGAGTTTCCCTCCGTCCTCAGGAAGGGACGGTCCTTTATACAGGGGGGAAGGAGAAGAGGCAAGGGGAGGAATATGACATGAATCAATCATAATGTCAAAATCTGTTTGAATGGAGAAAAACACTTCCTTTTTACCAAGGCTGGGATTTTTAAAATGGGCAGAAGGGTCAGGCCAATCGTAGATGAGGTTTGAAAAAAATCGATATATAAATCTACAGTTGATGTCAAATATGGAAAATTATTTATTTGAATAATAAATGGTAATCAATTCTTATTTTTATGTGTAATTATTTTGTATCATTACAAATTTCAATAAAATACAAGTGTCAAATGCATACACAGCATAAAACATATTTTACTCGTTTTTGTAACATTTTATGATGTACAATTAACCAATTATTTAATTGGATAAATACATAAAAAAATTATGAAATACATTTTTAACTAACCAAAAAAAGGAAGCTAAATTAATGCCACAAATATCACAGGACTCTTGATCACGTAAATGCTGAGTGGGCCGCATTAAAGAACCGTCTTTAATCTCTACTTTGCCCACACTCGCTGAATACCAGTGCTTCTCAACTGGTGGCACAGGACCCAAAAGTGGGTCGCAAAGACATTTTGGGTGTGTCGTGCACAGGTAGTAAGAAATTTAATAGCATCGTAATTCAGACTGTAAAAAAATGTTCAGTTGCTTTAGTCTGCAGCCTTCATTTCCGAAAAAGAAGGGAAACTATTGATGTTGCACTTTCCTAAAAAGACGAGATAAGTGCCAAGATAAAGATCACAGTTATGTTCATCCTCACTTCCTTAATAAGGTGCTCAGGAGGGCACTTTAAAACCATGAGTGGTTATGTTTAAAACAAACAATAATATTTGTGTGTTTTCTCGGGGTATTTTTTAACAATACACATTCTTTCTTCTGCCTAACTTCTGTACAATGGGTTGGTTGCATGCAACATGAGACAAATGCGGGTCCCAGGCTGACAATAGTTGAGAACCAATTTTCTATACCATAGAATTAAATCATTACCAGACTTACTATTAATCAAAATATCAAGTGTGGCTGACTTAACTGTAATTCAATACAAATTAAATCATTTGTTTCCAATGAATATAGATAATGGCTATTATTTTGACTTGATAGTTGTGGCTGAATCATCCTCCAATAGTTAAAACAAGTGCATCACCATCACAGCGCTGCTGTCCGTGTAAAACCCCAACCATGCGGTGTACTCACCACAGTTGGACATTGCAACGCGATGATGTTTCCATTGTCGTCTGTGTTATGTTTGTCACTTGCGGGCTGCAGCTGAAAGACACGTTCGACACAACAATAGCCGAGTGTCGCCGGGATTGAAAGCGCATTGCTGGCACGTGCATTGGGCCTCACCAGGTTGGTCCACAAGTGCAACATCAGTTTATCGGCCTCATGTGACGCTTGCGACTCGGAAAGAGGCTTCCCAATCTGGACGGAGGACACCGACGAACATTGTGCTTACTTACTTACTATCTGTACTTGTCACAAAACAGACTTACTGTATTTGATAGCATCCAAAGTGATGAGGATGATTTATCATTTGCTGAGAAGTGTCATTGGCGAATCATTGCCTGTACTAACAAGATCGCGAATCACCATGGCAATGACAGAGACATCGTTCGCATTATTACAAGCCATGCGGGGCGATCTGCTACACGGGTTACTATTAGTATCAGGGACCTGTAGGAGGCAAGGTTGTTGCTTTAAAAAGATTTATTTAATCTATTTTATTTGAACCAGGAATTCTTTTTATTTCATTGAATTGTGTTAGTTAAAGCAATTTAATTTCCACATGCTTCCTTGCAAATAATGTCGGACCACTGTGATAGATAGTGTCGACTTCTGCGGAAGCTTAAACATCCATCCATCCATTTTCTGAGCCGCTTCTCCTCACTAGGGTCGCGGCCGTGCTGGAGCTGTCATCGGGCAGGAGGCGGGGTACACCCTGAACTGGTTGCCAGCCAATCGCAGGGCACATACAAACAAACAACCATTCGCACTCACAGTCATGCCTGCGGGCAATTTAGAGTCTCCAATTCATGCATGTTTTTGAGATGTGGGAGGAAACCGGAGTGCCCGGAGAAAACCCACGCAGGCGGGGCCGGGGATTGAACCCGGGTCCTCAGAACTGTGAGGCTGACGCTCTAACCAGTCGTCCACCGTGCCGCCAGCTTAAACATAAATTGGATTTCTAGTATGGAACACATCTGGACGGTTTGATGCAACAGCTTCACACAAGTTTTGCTCATTAAAAATAATGACGAAAAATCAACTGAATTGTATTTTGGATGGATATTTGACTTCTAAAGCCGTCAATGGCAGTGAATGTGTTAAGAGTAAATTCTCACTAAAAACTAATAGGAATACCTACCTCTTCATAACCCTCATTAAAGTGAATGAAAGACATGAAAAGACTCACATTAGTAGGAGAGAGGTGTGTGACCAGCGGTTTATTCTGCAGGATGACACCGAAGTCGTCTTTGCCGCTGTACCAGCGTCTCTTCACCAGGAGCTCATCCAAAGATGCCTGCACCAATGCCAACGTGTTGGAAGAGGAAAATTAGCCTCCAGTAAAGGACGTTTGATGCATGAAAAGTCAATCATTGCAGAGCTACTTTTCTATCTTAAATTCTTCTGATTTTATCCTACTACAGTTTACGAGAACAGGCAAACATTTACGTCCAGTATATTTTTCTTGTGTGTTGCTTCTCTCAAACAGCCACTTATGCTGACTGGCTCATTTTATCAATTTGAACCCATATCCCGCTAAATTCTGTGGGGAAATGCTGGTTTAATAATCAGAATAACCAGAATGATCTTTTTTCAAACTTGTTCTGTAGCTCTGCATTATTTCCACAAAATATATCGTCACTGCATAATTGTTTCGATTGTTTAATGACTCTGGGTACTTGGCACAGTTTTGGTATACTGTATGCCCTTGTTAGATTGTCTTTTTTTTTTTTTGGTATAGTGCTAGAATGACTCTCTACCTGCAACAAATTTCTTGCCAAACAAGATCAACAAGAAACTCTGCTGTCAAAAGAAATGGAAGAAGAACCCCAAGTTTGGATGAAGGACATAATGAAAAAAAAAATGACGCTCACGTTGTGTACCATCAAATTATCTCTGTTCTGTTCAAAAACAGTTACTTGACATGACCGGTAACTATTGTTCTTTTGTCCTGATAGCATCACTTTCAAGTTGCCTGAGACACACGTATCATCTCCATCTTTGTTTACAGATCAAAACGCTCCCTCGACAGTACAAATGCATTATGTACATGTAAAGCGTATCACATAAATCACATCTCTCGCGCATTGCTCAGTCACATGCAGTCACTATCAACTAAAACATTTGCACCTGCAGCCTGTACTCAGCCTGTCTTTCGCTGTCGTTTCGCACCACCCTCCCTACAATCGCACTCAAAATGGCTGACAAATGGCTAGTATTATTAATCTATCACCTGGAGAACCCACACCAAATTCCAAGATCATGAAAAATATAAACAATATGACGATAAAAATGACGGATAAATAGAAATTAACTAGACAGCCAATTGGAGAACAAGGGCAGATAAATGGGTTCAGGCTGGCTAGTGTCACGGTTTAAAATCATAAACTACATACAGACACGCGTACATGCATGCAGTGCCTGCATTAACTGAAGAGCTAAATGAAGACGAATTGAAACAATAGCGACAAACCTGCAGGGCATGAGTCAGCGTGGCTTTTACAAGTCTGACCTCTCCGTCTTGATGTTGCTCCAAACATGGACACAACCTTTCAGGGGGAAAAAATAAATCAACTCATCAAATGAGAGAGTACTGTCTCTAAATCAGATCATCCACAGGTCATTCCATGACAATGACAGTCTCACGATGCATGTCTTATATGAAATACATAATCAACATTGGCAGCAATCAAGCAAAACAGCTATCCTGTGTAGGCAATCCAATTGAAAATCAATAACACGAGACTAGAAATACATGTGGACAAAATTATTTGAATAGCTGACCATTAAAGTTGAGATGATAGGAGGCAGCCATCATTAAATTGAATAATTGGGTCTTGTTTTTCTTTCTTGGTACCTTAAAGACTTTTTCAAATAAATATTTACAGCTTCGGTTCGGAATTGTTGTACCTCAATGTCCCATCAATGACATCAAAACTAGTGGAGACTGAATTAACTGCACCTCTGCCATTTTGCTTTCAATTTACTTTAAGATGCAATTATTCAACAATCAATTCCACACAGTCAGTCAACACACTTTTTAGGATTAAAAATTGATTATGATGCCCATCCACAACAATTACATAATTAATGGATAGGAGCAAAAAACAACAACAAAAACACATTTCGTGACTAGCTTAAATCCAGCGCTGCGCTAGGCGGAACTCTGCGAGGAGGCGGTGGGCTAGACCCGGTTTTGGTAAGTTCGTGGACTGGCGTACCCCCGTCGCTTTTAAAATAGGACGTCTGCGCTGGTGCGGGCGTCGCCACAGCCGACTTCAATCCTGTCCAATTTAAGCCGGTTTTTTTTTTCCATTCCCATTAAAAGCGGCACAAATAATCTTACATGGTGACGTCTCTATATGCGGAAGAGGGCACAGCGATCCGTCCGTGAAACTGAACATTAGCGGGTACCCAAATTAAATACAGTATGAGCTGATGAAAACTACTGGGGACTGAAATATGTCAGAGGACTTCATACACAGCATATCCCCTCCAACGAACGATAAAATCATGGTGGCACTATGAATAACAACACCTTCAATGGTGTCAACGGTGAAAGGAGTCTTCAGTGTTGTCCCATGAAAAGATATAATAAAAAATCCCGGACAGTATTTACAGAAATGTGAGGGGTGTACTCAGTTTTGTGAGATACTGTATTTCAATCATTTTGTAAGCACGTACTTGTTTTGGAAAGTGTCGTTCTCTCCATCCCATAATGCAACACTGACAAGAGTCCGCTTCAGCTGTGGCACAATTGGACAAATCAAGATATCAAGTGTGTAATAACGATAACTGGAGATGAGTTGATTTCCTGTGATGTAAAGTATTGTAAACCTGATCACGCAGCAGCTGTAAGCCGGCGTCCACCTCGCTGATGGCTGATGTGATAACGGCCTCAACCTGCAACGTGCACAGAGACGCCGTGAACCTTGTCTTTATCGCTCAGCGGTCATCACATGACCACCTGTGTTTATGGCACTACTGTGGAAGCGAAAATCAACAACTCAAGAAAGACTACGGAAAAAAGCATTTGGACGCGTTTGAGGCAAACTAGCAATATCATTAGCCACACATTATACACACTCATTCACTCTGTCTCTATCTCGCTCATACACACACACACACACTTTATTGAAAAATATCTTCGATGATAGAAATAGCGTTCTACCAATCAGTGCAAATCAGTTTTGCGTATTCAAATTAAGGAGAAAAGACATCCAATCATAGCAAAGCTTATTTACATATCAAATATTCATGAGAAAGCCAGCTGTCTCCTCTGGCTGGCATTTTGGAACAATTAGAATCGTGTGAAAAAAGGCATCCTGGGCATTTCCAAGCCAAATTATCTTGCAAACCCTATAAAAAGTTTTCAAAGATTATAAAAATAAAAAAATATATACATAATACAAAAATACAGAAATACATACATTTAACATTCATGTTTTTGGAATGTGTGAGGAAGAAAAGCCATGCAAGCACACATGCAGAAGCTAGAACCTCAAAACAGTAGATAAAACTCTATATATATATATATATATATATATATATATATATATATATATATATATATATATATATATATATATATATATATATATATATATATATATATATATATATATATATATATATATATATATATATATATATATATATATATATATATATATATATATATATAATTCACTCAACAATTGATGGGTGTGATGAGCAAACATACCTCATTAAATCTCAATGTTGGGACAGGGTCATGTTTACCACTGTGTTACATCACCTTTTCTTTTAACAACATTTAACAAACGTTTGGCAACTGAGGACACTAATTGTTGAAGCTTTGTAGGGGGAATTCTTTCCCATTCTTGCTTGATGTACAGCTTCAGCTGTTCAACAGTCCACGGTCTCCGTTGTCGTATTTTACGCTTCATAATGCGCCACACATTTTCAGTGGGAGACAGGTCTGGACTGCAGGCAGGCCAGTCTAGTACCCGCACTCTTTTACTACGAAGCCACGCTGTTGTAACACGTGCAGAATGTGGTTTGGCATTGTCTTGCTGAAATAAGCAGGGGCGTCCATGAAAAGACGTTGCTTGGATGGCAGCATATGTTTCTCCAAAACCTGTATGTACCTTTCAGCATTAATGGTGCCTTCACAGATGTGTAAGGTGAACCTCGCCTCTTCTTTGCTTGTGAATGACTAAGCAATTCAGGGGAGCTCCTTTTATACCCAATCATGGCACCCGCCTGTTCCCAATTAGCCTGTTCACCTGTGGGATGTTCCAAACAGGTGTTTGATGAGCATTCCTCAACATTCTCAGTCTTTTTGCCACCTGTCCCAGCTTTTTTGGAACGTGTTGCAGCCATAAAATTCTAAGTTAATGATTATTTGCAAAAAACAATACATTTGATAAAATTGAACATTAAATATATAGTCTTTGTAGTGTATTCAATTAAATATAGTTTGAACATGATTTGCAAATCATTGTATTCTGTTTTTATTTATGTTTAACACAACATCCCAACTTCATTGGAATTGGGGTTGTAAGTTCTACTGTACATTTCTACATATTACTCGATGCACTGTATATTCAGAAGGTTTGAATACAATGTAAGTGTAATGATTTAGATGTTAAGTCACGTTGATGAATGAAAATGCATAATTATCCAATTGATAATGTGGCTACCCTGCGTACGGTAGTAGAGAAGATCTACATTTTCATGCACATTAACACAAAAGGTGAGGACTATTTACCTCCTGCTGGTCACATGCATAGAACTGGTCCACTTGCACAAAAAGAAGTAACAGTTTCCAAGAATGCTGAAAGAGAAATCATCAGGATGGACATTTTCAAAAAACAACTGAAAAATAAATGATATATAAAAAATATATCATATATATAATCTTAAACACAAGAGCACATTATATTGATATTGATTTAGACTGGATCGCCTCCATACCGGATTGTTCTGGAGGTAGCGTGATGCCTCTTCTGCTTGCTCCAGCAATGTGCTACAAGCAGAGCATTTGAAACTTGACACTGAAAGCAACATTGTATTTAAGATATATTTTCATTGGATTTTGGAGAAATATGTTTACCCTCCTCTTGCAAACTGAGGGGCATTAATGTCCGTTTCTTCCAAATAAGCATCCATCAGTGCAGGATTGAACATGCTCATCAGCTCTGATAAGGGGGAAAACCCAAACTTTCATAACAATGTACTTCATGCATTTATTGATGAGACAATACAGTGCACTTTCCAGGCAGGTACATGGGCTATATGACTGTAAATACTGTATAGTATATACTGTATGACTACTGTATATCGAGCCTGTACACATTACACCGGTTACCAT
Organism: Phycodurus eques; assembly: GCF_024500275.1. Classification (NCBI taxonomy): domain Eukaryota; kingdom Metazoa; phylum Chordata; class Actinopteri; order Syngnathiformes; family Syngnathidae; genus Phycodurus; species Phycodurus eques. The sequence continues at coordinate 10,224,647 of NC_084542.1, forward strand.
TCAACACAGTTTATACAGGCACTGCATCTATTTCACCAAGCTATGAAATAGCTGAAGCGGGTGTTTTGTCAGAAGAAATGTGTTTTATCTGAATGGCATACTGTACATTCAGTACTTTTATTCCAAGTGTACTAGATAACAAATTTCCGAGGAGTACCGGTAGTTAAAATTTCCACATCTCAGTGCGCACAGGAAGTTGAAAATTCACCTTGTAGTCTTGATACTACATTGGACAACTTAGTGCTACAGGGGGGGGGGGAAAAAAACATATTTAGTCTTTTATGTGGCAATAAAATAATAATGATGATTATTATTTTGATGAAAATTATAATAATAAAGCTCACCTGTGCATGTGCAGTCCGATAGAGGCGAAACCCGCCACGTCTGCCGGCTTTACACTGTTTACTTCAGAGACAAAATCAGAATGAATATGCAAGTATTTAATATATTGTATAATGTGCTCTAACGGAGCTTGCTAGGAATACCATTCAAAGGGGGCTGATGAGAGTGGAGCATCTGATCGCAATGCAGCCCATTTACTGGAAAACAGCAGAGAAAATTCATTATATTAATTCATCCCCATCCAACATGCTCCCAACACCACACACATATATACAGTATATTACATATACAAACAAAACAAAAAAAAAACACCTAGTGACCTGTTGTCCAGGAGAACTTGAGGAAGGTAGCAAGAAGCACCAGAAGAATCATCTTTATCAAAAATCCCAAAATCTTTTTCCCAAATGTATCCTCATAGAGTGTCTTTCGTCTGGGCTCACTCTGTCAGGCGGTTCGGTTTGTCTATTATCACTTGTACCTGGCCACAGTCGATGATAGCGATCATAAATAGCGATCATAAATATGTTGGAGGGGGTGGGCCTGATTCGCTTGTTCAAAAGACATCGTTGAAGAAGTGAAACAATCACTCTGATAAGACCCTTAATGGAACGTTATATCGTCAATAGTGAAAGTGGACTGATCAATGAATACATAAATGATTGCCATTGTGGCATCTAATTTTCATCTTCATGTGGCGAGATATTCACAAATACTGTAGTACCATCAGAGGTAATAATGTATTCTAACTTCTAATTCACTTTACTGAGAAACATTTTTGTGGACAGAAACAAAATAGTTATTTTTTTGTTGTTCTTTATGGCAAGACACTCGACCTATAATTAGGCACCGTTTGAATCCATTGTTTTTGTGCATTAAGATCTTTTGCATCCTGAAATTGAAGGATTACGTTGCATCTAAAGCCGTCCAAAAAGGTTGAAAATAAAAGATATAAAGATTTATGCATTCAAAATTGACTTTTTCATCATCAAGTCTGAAATTAAGCCACAAACTCTAATGCATTATCTCAAAGCCGGAAGTTAAGCAGAGTTGCATTTCGAACCTGTGACCTTGTGTCTTGACCTGGATTATAAATCCTGACACTTTCCCTGCTGACCTTGAGTGTTCACTTCGTCACATCGTGCCATGGGGGCAAAAGTGAGAAAACAATTATCTTTATTATTCGCTATCTCTCCACATGAAGCCGTCACATTAGATTAGACCGCAGACTTTTACGTTCATATGCATTTGTAACCGGCATCAGTAACTCTCAAAGGCTGGCGGTTCACATAGTTCATGTATAAGGGGGGGGGGATGGTTTTACTGGAGAATGCATGTATGGTGCCCCTGAATGTATGCAAATTACACAATCACAATAGTTTTCATATAATTTCGAAAATAATCTGCTCATCTTTTTGATGTCATCACTTTTTACATGACTGATCCTACGTTGTCGGGAACCAAGACTGATTATCTTATCTGTTTCAAGGACTAAAGTAAAGGCCAAACTAGGAAAGATAACCGACTCACTGGATTGTATCATATGTGATGCAATTTATTGATATTTCTCTCCCCCCTGTCCTACAGTATTGAACAATTCCACTCTTTTACTTGAATCATTTGAATAATAATATGGTTCCATTCCCAATGACCAGAATCAAAAGTGATTTTGGTTTGAATACCAAAAATGCAACTCAGAAATATGAAACCACTGTATGAAACCACTGTAAAATATGAAACCGCTAGTGCAAAGCAGGTCTGCCTCACAGTTCTAAGCATTGTGTATGTCGATGTATATAGTTTGCATTATATTTTCCCATTACTTGCTTGTTTTCGCCTTTGTCTTTTTCATTAGCTGTAAGCAATAATCGTCAAAATTATAACAAATAAAATCATGAAATGCTAGTGAATCTATACAAAGTGAGCTTCATTTTTGTTTTTTTAAATTGAACTGCTGAAATAAGTTTTCCAATATATTCTAATTAATTGAGATACATCTGTATGTGATTTTAAACCATTTCCAGGGCAAATGCAGCAACATCACAATGACCGTAACACGCAAATGTCTGTATAGTCATGACTCTCTATTTTCAATGTTGAATAATAGAGAAAGCTGTGAAAAACCTCAAGTTTTTTTTATGAGTACAACCATGGATATATGGAGTGTTTATCTTTCCTAAAGGTGAATAACTCAACATGAAGCTGCTGGGAAGAATGGAAACAATCTATTTGTGCTACTTTGCACTGGATTCTTATGTGCAGTTTGTCCTCTGTTACATTATGATAACCGTGCCAAAACCAAGATAAAGCAACTTCACACAATTTCCACATACATTCCCTAACTTAAAAAAAAACAAAAACAGTACCTTCTAGCACTTTTTAATAACATTTTACAATAGTGTAATTGTGGAGAAATTGATGGATGGATGTTTATTTGGGTTATTGTGCCCCCTGCTGGTCAGTAAAATATAGGACGTCTGTCTTTTTAGTGCCTAATTTTGCAATTGAGGGGATATCCAAAGCGATCTCGTCTATCTTTGGTCTCTAGAATCCACTCCGAGTCCATTGGGTCCTTTGGCGAAATTAGCTCCCTGGACCATGCTGTGTCATCTGTGCGCATTCTGCCAACTGCATTATTCAACGGAGCACGGCAAACAGAGTTCAAAATAAAAGCGAGAACGTTCGAAACCCAAAATATACGTGGAAGTGTGAAAGGCAGTCTTCGGTCAAGTCGATTTTTTGTCGTTTTAACGTGTTTTCTTTTTCAAATTGAAAGTGCAATTTAACCGATGTGAGACCAAGCTAAGCGACACCTTGTCTTCCTTTGAAATTTATTTTGAAATGAGCGGAAGTGTCTGGTACAGTAGTCACAAACACTCTTGTGGCTGCTTTGCCTCATCGATGGTTGCTTTTTGTTGACATCATAAAACGGGAAAACGTTTTGTCACGTTTGAAAAAAAGCGTTTAAAAAAGTCTTACGCAAACGTATCTCTTGTATAGCAGTCCTTTATTATCTTGGAGCGACACGAGGTAGGAAACGTTGCCTCTTGTTCTCGTTTGTTGTCGATTTTGAAATCCCAGGCTCGATGGTGTTTCCTATAACAGAATATTGATTTGTTCCCCCCCCCTATTAATTCAACCATCTTTGCATGATTCCCCCCCCCCCCCCCCCCCCCCCCCCCCCCCACCATCACCGAATCAGTGCTGCAAAATAACCACAAATCACGAATGTTTTTCAATAAATCACAAACACTGTCCATTCACAAACTAGTCACTGGATCAAATTGTGCTTTGCCCCAATGTATGCATCTGGAGAGGCTCTTGTGTGTTTTGCCTCATATTTTAAATGGTTTATATTTTTTTTACCAGCTTGTTTTGTTTCCCATATGCATCAGTGAGAACGATGGGACGCATCTTCTTGGACCACATCGGAGGCACTCGCCTGTTCTCCTGTGCCAACTGTGACACGATTCTGACCAACCGAGCAGAACTCATCTCCACCCGCTTCACTGGAGCCACTGGCCGGGCCTTCTTGTTCAACAAGGTACCTGCGTTCGACTTCACCTGCGCGGTCAAGACAGAGACGCCATCTGAATTGTTTTGGTCGCAACTCTGAAATTAACTCATTCACTGCCAGCCTTCCCAGTTAACATGGATCTTTGACTTCTAAAGCCGTCAATGGCAGTAAATGTGTGTTAAGTGTCTGTTTTTTTAAGTGAGGGTAAATTGTTCAAAGCCGAAGATTAAAATAGTTAATATACAAGATAAGAACCATTGACAACAAAACAGGGCATCTCAAACACAAATGAAAAAACATCAATGAATGAAACCTAACAACAACAATGCCAATATTCCACGATATGGCCCCAAAGTAGCACTTTTATTGGTTTGTCCTGAGTCCAAAAACACCAAGTAGGTGAGTTTTGCAGAATAACGGAGGGTATTCAGGATATAAATTTCTCAAGGCTGCAGGTGCAAATAGTTAAAGGGGATTCACAATTTTTCAAAACATCATTTTGTCATACTTGTTGTCATTATGACCTGGAAACAGAATTGGACATAACAAGGGTGAACATATTAGTTGCCTTTAGAGGTAACGGGAGAGACAAAGAAACCGAAACGGTGTCGATCCCACTGGCAATCTAGTCCTATGGCAGCATAACTAAGAGATGAGCCACGAAACGCCCCAGTCATCCCTGAACACAAACTTAATCAAAAAGGAAAGTTTTAAGTGTACTTTTCAATAGAGAGAGGGTGACATAGCCCCAGGCTGACTGAGGAAGATGGTTCCACAGGAGAGGAGCCTGCTAGCTAAAGGTGCTACCCTCCTTTCTACTTTAATTTTTTTTATGGGAACCATTTGGAAATATAAGATCTGGAAGCATAGCCTTCAATTATGTTAATAATGCACCACAAGATCTCGAATGACTACAGGATTTTAGCCCCGATATTGGCCCGATTTGCTATCGTGGGCGATTTCCCAGATCGGGCCCGACATATTTTGTCGGGGGCCAACCATATGACATCTACGACGCCAAAATGAAGAGTCTAGCTTGTTTTATTTTTGTTATTTTTTTTATATCTTCCGTGTAGTGTGACATAACAACAACTCTCCGACAGCACACTTTGACGTCAACCAATAGGATTGTGTATTGTGACCGGGGCATTGCCTCTCGTGCTTGCCGTTATCAACCCTTATTCACACACACAAACCAATGTTTACCGAAGCATCATTCGACAGAACCGGCACGTTAATGTACAAACGTTAGTGCTAGCACTAGCTTGCTAGGCTACATACGTTTTGTTGCCTGCTTGCCAGCAGTATCGCATTAAAAGTACGTGAACATACCTCAAGCAATCCTTGAATGGACAGCCCAAAACGTCATCTCCGGAGCGCCTGGTGACACTACATTTTTTTCCCCCACTCTTTGTTCTTTTTTTTTCTCCAACATCGCAGTGCCAATCCATTGTTTGACAACAACTTGTCACCATGGTAACGGTTGTATGCGGTTGCTATGGAAGGTGACACGTTTTCTGGTCACGCCTCCCAGACAGCGTTTGATTTGACAAGACAGAGCTCAGTAATCGTAAAAGACGGGATACACTGGTATTGTATTAAATGTCGTGTCGTGTTGCCGGTGGCTGACCAAGATACGGCAAGATTTTGTGGCAGTAGTCTGACATAGTTCCATCGTGAAAGACCACATTTGTCTTGTTGTCTGATCTAGGCATAAAGTGTAATGGTTCCTAGTGCCTAGCAATGTAGTGTTTTGTATGTAAGGAGAAGGATTTTTAAATTCCACTCTAGATTTTCTAGGATGCCACTGCAGTGACGCGAGTACAGAAGAAATAAAATCTCTTGTCCTGGCTCGCGCAGTGGCGTTTTGGACCAGTTGGAGGGTCTTTACACTCTTGCTTGGGCAACTTGTTAATGGAGAGCTGCAACAATCCAGTCTTGATGTCACAAAAACCTGAACTAGTTTTCGGGCATTGGCTTCTGAAGCCGACAGCTGCTCCTGAGTGAGTGTGCTCATTGTTTGTTTTACTATTCTCCCAGCATTCAGTTAACAGCAGAAAAATGTTTGCGACAATGGCTCTCCTTTCCCACATGCAAGGGCATGACAGCAAGTATATTATAGAAACACAAAATGCTCAAACCTAGCCTACATAGATGTGTCGTCGTCACGATACTACACATTCTATTTCTCAGACCAGTGGTTTTAGGATACCAATAAAAGTCAGACAGATTTATTCAACCAGTTGAACATTATCTGCTCTCTCTCCCCAGGTTGTAAATCTACAGCACAGTGAGGTTCAAGACAGGGTCATGCTGACGGGAAGACACATGGTGCGCGACGTCAGCTGCAAGAACTGCAACAGCAAGCTGGGTTGGATGTACGAATTTGCCACGGAGGAAAGCCAGCGCTACAAGGAGGGCAGAGTCATCCTGGAGAGGGCGCTGGTGAGGGAGAGCGAGGGCTTTGAGCACGTGCCCGCCGATAACTCCTGAGCTCACGGCAGTGACTGTACTGCTAAGTCAGCTTTGCCTCCAACAGCGGCGCACTGATTTGCATGCCGGGAGAGTCCCAACAACGGCAACGTAATATCACAGTTTGAAGAGCGGGTTCAAACATGGAGAGGTGGACATGGAAGTGTGACACCACCATCGCTTCCATTTCTCTTACAATTTCACTGTGTTTAACAGACCGGGATGTTCATTATGGTGTGATGTTATCGGAGAAGCTTGTTAAACTGTGAAGTTTCCGGGTCTATGCGGGAATATACGCTTTGGGCCAATTTAGACTGTTCAGTCTGATTAAGTGAGGGGGAAAATGCAATATAACATTTTGCACCAGTCAGTTCCGTGTGATGCCGTTGATTTGAATTTTTCTCCATGATGGAGTTAATGTCCACCTCATGATAAATTATAGACTATCTTAAGGAATCAATTGTGATCTTTTTGCATGACTGTGCACTTTAGTTGCCCCCCGATATCATATATAAATGCCCTTTTGATTCATGTTACCTGTCAAGTTGATGGATCGCATTTGGTTAAATGTAGTTGTTTAAGTTTACTGTATTTAGAATGATAAATACATACTTACTCATGTTGTATGCTGTACCAACCTCACCTTGATGATTGACAAAAACATTACAGGGGCTCCTCGTCAAAATCGTTAAGTATAATAGTATGTTGAACCTTATACAATTTGATGCTATAGCGGTTTGGAAGGATGAAAATATTTGTCATTTTGAGTGAGAAATAAAAGACTCGTCGTCAGTTTGTTGAGCCTTTAAATGTAACGTAACCATGGAAACATTTGTGGTGCAGGGGGGGAAAGGTATGTGAAGCCTTGGACTACTATAAGAGCTAATTGGAGTCAGGAATCAGCCAACTTAGTCCCTAATTTCTCCTTTTCATTGTTATTTTGAATGGACAACTCATTAGTAAATTACTGGTTTGAGTTATTATCAAAGTTAGTGTTTATAGATGACTGTAATTTCAATATGTTGTGCATCTTGGGTAAATTTTTCTTCGAAAGCTGATCTTGCACTTGTGCGTATGCACGGTCTGAGGCAGTGGCGTCGTTAGGCCTATTTTTTGGGGGGGGACTTTAGCCTGTTTCTGTTAAAAAATGTTAAAAAGCAATTTCTCATTGTTCGTTAGTTGTTTGTGAAAATGTTGTGCTTGTGCGTTACATTCGCTTACATCCTGTGCATCATCAATATCATCCGCCCCTATCCATAAAACCTAGTGACGCCCCTGGTCTGAGGAGGTTCTAAATTTGGCAGAGTTCGAACAAAAACAAGTCCGAACATTTTGATGAACGCGCACGTTTGACGCACAAATCTGCGTATGCACGCTACGTGAATCGTGAACGAAGTCCAGGGAAAGTTATCATTGTACTGCCGTTTTCATTGTTGTTGACAGAGAAGAAGGTCAGACCGCAGTCCAAATGGGACTGTGTTGTATTTGTGTTTCAACTTGAAAGGCAAACCAGTACGCCGGGTTTGCTAACACCAACAGACGACCGACAACGTCGCAGGAGGTGGGCACTCGCGTCGCTACGTCGGGGGAGGAAGTTGCAGCAGACGGCCACACGAACACGGTTGTGCCGCCCCACTGGCCTCTTGCTGTTTTGACGGCAAGCGAGATGATTTCACGTTTTTAACACGGACGGACACACATCGCGGCAACAATGGGCGCCGGTGAGTTTGTTCCCCCCCACCCACCCACCCGTTTCTATTCAGCTAACCGGCTAATGCTAGCTGTCGCGGTGACATCAAGTTAGCCACAAATAAACAACTGAAATGACAACAAGGCGAAAGACGCCAGTTGTACTTTTGACATGATTATTTTCAGCCAGCGAGTGTAATGTCGCGCTGTTAAAACACGTCCCCCCTCAGAGAACGCGAGCTTGGCGTTCAAGCTGTATTGCCTGACTGTGATGACCCTGGTGGCGGCCGCATACACGGTGGCGCTGCGCTACACGAGGACGACCGTCTCGCCGGGGGATCTCTACTTCACCACCACCGCCGTGTGCATCACCGAGGTCATCAAACTAATACTGAGCACGGCGATGCTGGCGCGGTAAGCGTGTGTGCATGAGAGATTTCCTCCATGGGTGCTTCGAACTCGACCTAACGGAGGCTCTGGCAAACAGTGATGAAAGGGGGTGAAAAAAACCAACCTAATCGATACCGAAACGTACGCAAGCGTTCGCCGTGTTGTCACCAAAATGGTCACGTGGTTTCTCGGTTGGCAGGAAACCCGTGGAAGTCAACAGCCGATCAGTTTTAGGGTTATTCGCCGTTAATAATCATGAATAAATGGCAGTAGTTTTGCTTAGCATCAGCTGCATCATAAAGCGATAAATGACATCTGAAAGTGAATGGGTCTTATAACAACTAATGTTAACGCGCATGCGCCAAAAATACGTCACGGTTCACGAGCGCTCCCCTTGTCGTCCCTTGGGATACGAGTTGAATGCGTTCGGTGACCACGTTCTTACCTCAAAACACTCGTATCAGAAATAAACTTTCCAGTGGCGCTTCGAACCAAGGGTCGCCAGCGCGGTGCCCGCGGGCACAAGTCAGCCCCCGAGGGCCTTTTTCGAAAAATAGTCATGTGACGTTGTGATGTTCCACGAATGTTGTCGAAGTAATCATTTGAAAATGAAAACTGGTAGAGATTTATCGAAATAAAGTGTTGCTTATTGAGAGAGATCGGTTTTGGAGTTATTGTTAGAAATGATTACTACGAGCAGTGTCTTCACAAATGAATGTCATTAACTCATTCACTGACAGGCTTCCCAGTTAACATGGATATTTGACTTCTCAAACCGTCAATGGCATGAATGTGTTAATTATTAATACTAACATAAAATAATATCTGATTAAAGGTAGAGGATTTTTGTTATTTTAGATTTGTGTGTTAAACTGGTAGCCCTTCGCATTAATCAGGACCCAAGAAGTAGGTCTGAGTTTCAAAAACCCATATTGCCTATGAATGAATGTGGTTGGGTGTTTGGCGGTGGTTGGAGGGGCCGTAGGCACAGAATGGGGGGGCCAGGGGTTTTCTCAGAGGGGCACAGTTTTGTTGTATGCACTTGCCTTTGGTACTATTTTTGTCCTTGTCTTTTAGAAAACCACACCCACACAACTGTAGAATACAAACATATTGCACGAAGAGAGAGAAGTGCATTGAAGGGGGGAAAAAAATAAGGAGGAAAAGCAACACATTTGTCCAAGTACATTGATTGTCATCCCTTCTCTGAGTCAGCCTCAAGTTGTGTTTGGGAGCACACTCAGATGTGAAGACAGCCCACTTATCCGGAAGTCCGGATCCAGCGAGGAAGGAGGATAACTTTACAACATGTTATTTTCCCAAGTGCTTTGACCTGTTTTACAGAATGTGGAAGTTGGTTGCGCATAACCCCTACTCACCAACAAAATTGTGGCTCATGAAAATGCTGAGTGGCTGGCTACTCTGGGAAACAACTTGCTACAGTGGCAGGTGAGCAAAAAGTTAATGTCAAGGCCTGCTTGTATGTGTTCTTCTTAGGGAATCCGGCAGTGTAAGGAAGCTGCTGGGCACCCTAAAGGAGCACCTGTTGGGCAACCCCAGAGAGCTGCTGAAGCTGAGTGTACCCTCGTTGGTATACGCACTCCAGAACAACATGGCCTTCGTGGCACTGAGCAACCTTGATGCTGCGGTTTATCAGGTAAACTCAGCCTGTAAGCAGAAGGTGTGTTTGCTTGAAGAATGCGCCCTGTTGTATCAGATTAGCCACATGCAGAATAGTGAGGAAAAAGTATACACACGTCCTATAAGAACATAATCAACTGAAGTGCCGAAGAATCTCATGGCGTTAAGGCAAAAGTTGAAGAAGATTGCATAGCTGGTCTGGTGTGATGTTGGTACTGTCCTGTAGGCAGGATGGTTTCATCTGTAGCGAGTCTCAAGTTCTGGACCTGTTGACAAAGTATGCGGATCTGTGGACTTGGTGTGGGCTATGACCAACCAGCGGATTTACAACGATGGCTACATATTTGCCAAGGTTGTAGGTGAGGGAGTTGATTCTGCTGACGATAGGCCCGAGTGGAGCTCCCGAGTGGAATCCGTAAATGCAAGGCGTCGCTTACCCTTGGTACATGCGTCTGTCGATTCCCTACTCCTTCAATGATCATCATCTTGTATCCACTGAGGGGATTGTTTCGGCAAAATGACAAAATATTGTCTATTTACTATTTTATTATATTATCCCATGGTTTTGTGTGATTTTATTACTTCAATAGTCCTTTGTTCTTGTGTGGCCTTTACAAATGTACTTAGTCGCTTAATTGTTTAATGTAACGTGGTAACTAGGACAGGATGCGATAGCAATGACGTAAATAACCTGAGTTGTGTATGAAAAATATATTTTTCCGTATGAGCCTCAGAGACTGGCGGAGATGTGGGCACCTGTATCCTCTCTTGACTCTCTCTCTCTCTCTCTCTTTGCAAAGATATTAAAACTACAAAAACTCTACGTGTTGTTGTTGTTGTCGTCCATGATGGCAGTCAGCGTTTCCTTGTCTGTGGTGTTGAGGATCAAAGGGCATCTTGTGAGCTGGTAGAATTGTGATGTCGTCGTCCTTCTTTTCGAGGATAGTAGACAAAAATGAAGAAAATGAACAGACTTTGTTGTGAACCAGATGAATATGGCACTTGCCAAGATGAAGCTGAGCATTCTCGAATTTATCTCTGCAAGGGAACAGCAAACTTTACATTGATTTGCAGTAAATAATATCCATTGACCTGACCCGGGGCATAAATCTATTGTCTCTCCAGGCAGAAGAATGCCAATAATATTAATTAGTACCGATGTATTGAGTTTTTGGTAGGCCTCAGTGGATTCTGATATTTCAAATTAGACCCAGGCACTCTGTTTGGGAATAACTTTGGGTTTGTTTGATTCCAAACATGTCAGAAAATAGACAAGAATGTTGATCAGTTTTCCCAAGTCAGCTGATGTTCATCATTGTCTTGTTTTGCTTAAAAACAAAGTTGTTTGCTTTCATGGAGGACTAAGGAAATCTGAAAGTTTTCACTTTTCAGACTTTTACTTTTAAAAATATTTCCGTTCAGTGTTGCCATTGCACATCCACTTATAAAAGTTGGTTTGCTGTACACCTGAAAACACTCACACACAACAACTTTTGAAATGATTGCTACGCCCCTGATGTTGCGTTTCTGTGTGCAGGTGACATATCAGCTGAAGATCCCGTGCACGGCGGTGTGCATGGTCATCATGCTGAGCCACTCCCTCAGCAAGAAGCAGTGGTTCGCCATCTGTACGCTGTGCCTGGGGGTCATGCTTGTGCGGTGGAAGCCCGTAGACACCACCAAAGTCCAAGTAGGCCTCTAAACTCATCCACTTACATCTGTGGCCGTGTTTGGGAATCATTCACACATTCCCGAATCTATCTATCTATCTATCTATCTATCTATCTATCTATCTATCTATCTATCTATCTATCTATCTCTCTCTCTCTCTCTCTCTCTCTCTCTCTCTCTCTCTCTCTCTCTCTCTCTCTCTCTCTCTCTCTCTCTCTCTCTCTCTCTCTCTCTCTCTCTCTCTCTCTCTCTCTCTCTCTATATATATATATATATGAAATATATGAAAAGTGTTGAAAAAAATAAAATAAATAAGTGTTTAAAAAGAAACAGTTCTTTAATTCAAATGTATTGAACTCAAAAGTTAAATACAACTGAACTGTACATGGGCAGTGATACTTTTGCGGACCACTACAGGGTGTCTGCGTACCACACTTTGAGAATCACTCATATAATAGATAGGGATTGATTCCGAGCACGGCCTTTGTCGTCTTCACTTCTTCTTGTGTCCAGATTGAGCAAAACCCTTTTCTTGGGTTCATGGCCATCGTTGTTGCTGTGCTGTGCTCCGGGTTCGCAGGTAGCCGCGGACCATCCACTTGACTTCTTTTAATCGTCATGACATTGCTTGTAACCGCACGCTTCATAACTGTTCCTCAGGCGTGTACTTTGAGAAGGTGCTAAAGAGCTCCAACACATCCCTGTGGTTGAAGAACATCCAGATGTATCTGTCGGGTATCCTGATCACCCTGATTGCGGTTGTGGTTACCGACGGCAATAAGGTCATGGAGAAAGGCTTCTTCTTCGGTTACACGCCCTGGGTGTGTTTCGTCGTATGTAAGTACAATGATCTCAGAGGCATTGATGGCATTCTTGGCTACGCTTGACGTCATTTCTCACATTCTCTCTTTCAGTCCTGGCAAGCGTGGGTGGCTTGTACACGTCCGTCGTCGTGAAGTACACAGATAACATCATGAAGGGCTTCTCGGCGGCGGCCGCCATTGTTCTTTCCACCGTGGCGTCCGTCATCTTGTTTGGATTGCATATAAGTAAGATAATCTCCTTGGCGCATTGTGATAAACCAGGGAGAGGTTTGTGCGGTCCAACAGTTTGTTCAGTATTGACGCAACCTTTTCGCAGGTGTGTAACATCTATTGTGTCTCTGTTGGAGATACCGAGCTATATTTAGAGAGTAGTACCCCCTCACCTCCTTTCAATATTTCGTGCAAGGTTAGGGTTCAAATAGAATGTCGCACAAAAGTTCATTTATTTTAGTCGTTCAATTTAAAAAGTAAAACTTGATTATAATTGAGTCAACATAGGACATTTTTTATCAGGACGCCAATTCTGGGGTGTTTCTTATCTAATATTTTAATTGCATTGTGGGTTTTTGTTAGCTTTAAGCTTTAATCACTAAAATTATAAAAAATCAATCACGAAATGTTTCACTCTGTGTTGTAGTGAATCTTTACAATCTGAGTTTCACTTTTTGAATGGAACTACTGAAATAAAATAAGTTTTCCTTGATACACAAATTTGTAAATTGGATTATGTAACAAAAGCATTGACCGATGCATGTAAAAAAAAAAAAAAAAAAAAAAAAGCGTTAAGTCTGAGAAAATAATTAAACTAGTTATGAAATCTACAGTAAATTTGATTAAACTTTCATTTAATCATATTTTATAAGGCCCTTACTAATAAGTACATAATTTTGATGGTTTTAAGGCATCTGGTGGTTTTAAGACACACTCTCTCTCGGTTTTTAAGACACACTCTTCAAAATCCCATTTTTGGCCCACCGTCTGTTTTTTTAGCAGCCCGCGCGACGTGTATTAAAATTTACAATTGACATGGTGGCAGGTGTGTGCTGACTCCCATTAAGCAAAATTGAATGTGATTAGTTAATTATGAACACAGTCACATCCCCAGTGATAAGAGGGTGTGCACATTATTTCAGTTGTTTATCTTTACTTCCCCTTTCGATTTTTCTTTCAATTGAGTTGTACAAGTTGTAGGTCACATTAATAATGGAAAAAGTTTAAAAACTATTCATCTTGGTTTCATTTTTTTTTTTACATCACGAAAATGTTGCATTTTAACAGGGGTGTGCAGACTTATATTTCCACTGTGTAGCTGAAATTTCCTGTGATTAAGAATAATAATGTGACAAAGTTTATTATTTGGCTTGCGGGTGAACCCAATTCAGATGTAACCCAAAATGCATTATAACCTTAACAGGTCAACTTAATTTGGCGACCTTTCAACTTTTGAATGCACATTTCAAACTGCTGAATGTTTCAGTACTTTTTGCACTTCTACGTACTGTTGTGGCCTGTTGGATCAATTGTTAGGCATCGTCCTGGTCTCATATCAAAATTTGAACGGCATGACGAAGAGGATTGTTTCCCAACTCTAATTGAATCACAAAATGTATTGGTTGATTCATGGATCAAACACCACTTGTGGATTTTGCATTTCCGCTTATGAAGGTTATAGTGCATTCAAGGTTCATCCATAATTTTCACTCGAAAGCCAAATACACTTCACTTTTTGTGAGTAGTGTAGATATGCACAGTACGTATAGGCCATCTTACTTACTTTCCTGATGTGATCACTTCCCCCGCAGCGACCACTTTCTCGTCCGGAGCCTTCCTGGTATGCGTGTCCATCTATCTGTACGGCCTTCCAAATAAGGACACGTCCACACTCAGCCAGGAAAGCACGCACACAGAGTCCCAAAAGAAACTGATTACTGTGTGAGTCTGCAGACTTACTGAAGATGGACCTCAGGAGGAGGAACCCTGCTATTTTTCCCTCCCCAATAATCACTGAGTTTTAGTCAATCATTCTAGAAGAAAGAATCCATTTATGTGGGTTCTGTCTGCACAGAGTGTAAATGAAGCACTGCAGCACCACTTATTTAATCGGGGGGGGGAGTGATTTTTTTATTTTTTTTTTTGCGCTGTCATTGTCACAACTGAAAAGAACTTGTGATGGCTCTACGAAAGTGAAATGTGACGCTGATAATTTGTTAAAATCTCAAAGGTTGCACTGTGAGAAACACGATAACGACCAACTGCATTGATTTCGTTTCTAGTGTGTCAAATATTCATGTTCATGTCTTTTTTTTTTTTTTTTTTCTTGTCTTTTTCCAACCCAAGTGTAATGCATAGATTGTGAATGTATAGAACCTTTTCATACTTGAAATGACAAGGACACATTACAGGACACAGTTGTAAATGTCAACTCTCTCTTCTATTTGCAAGTCCTTGATCTATATTGTGTTAACTGAAGACTGAATTGAAATGTAAACATTTGCAACAAAAAAGCTGGCATGGAGGAGTGTACTCTGACCACATTTTGAGGAACCGTATTTTTTTTTTTTTTTTTTAAAAAACAGTCCTAACCTGTCCCTACCAAACAAGTCAAACCAGTCCAAAGAGTGATGGGTTGCTGTTGTGTTACAAATGAGACAAATGCACTCAATTAAACGGATTTTTTTGTTTGTTTTTAATTAATAATTGAAATCATGATCAAATTAAATATTTACATTTTGTCAACTGGAATGATGCCAAGAATTCTCATCCCGTTTGCCAGAACTGAGCAGGTCCCGCTGAAAAGTCTCTTCCTTGCCTGTGAGTATTCAGAAAATCCACAGATATGACTTCATACTACTGCTTTTTGTAAAAAAAAAAAAAAAAAAATCATTGATTTGTACATTTAGATTTTTAGATTGATTCAATGTACAGTAACTGTCAAGTTCTCGTCACCACTCGAGAGATGATTTTAAATAACAGGAGAGGTCACCAGACATTTAACAACTTTAAAGGATGCATGACATGATCCCAGATGGATCAATAGGAATGTTTAGCATTCTGATGGGTGTTCATCTCAATTTTCAGTATTTTCCACTTCAAATATTGGTCCTTATTGGTAAAAATGAGATCCATGTTGAATTTAGTATCAAAGTGTATTCCATTGTCTCCTCTCTAACCCTCACCTTTTAGCACCTGTGTATCTGATTTGCTGTTAAAAAAAAAAAAAAGCATGGCCAGTTGGATTTTGTATGATTTTTGTACTAAGTTTTCTGTATAACCAACTACACAGATGTGATAAAAAATAACTTTTTAGAAAAATATTTTAATTATTATTATTATTTTTTTTTTATATACCTGGGCTACTTGTTGTGCGCTCCCTTTGACTGGCAGCTCTCTGTGCGCTGAAGCAGTCAAGTGGCTGTGAGAGAGAGAGAGAGAGAGAGAGCGCCCTATTTGAGAATCCATTCATCTCCAAACAGCTGTGAAGTTTCCTGCTCGCTCACACCCGGACATCCTTGTTCCTTACCACAGCTTCAAGAGGAAGTTGAGCAGGTGTTTGGGTTGCAGATCCTGGGCCGACTGGTATAACACCTCGTCATAGCTGCGGGTAGACAAAAGATGGTGTTTTTTTTTGCAAATGCTGAGTAAGAGTCCCAAGAGCGTTAGCACTTGTTTGTTCATCTTACCGGAGTAGATGCTGAAGAATGGAGACACTTGATTGCTCGGTTAGGAGCGACGGGTCAAATGTGGCTGTGTCTATGTCGTTGTTCTTTTGTATTAAACTGCACAAAGTGGTACAATGTGATTAAATGGAATCAGCCAACAAGGCTTTTATGTATATTGGTCATTCACAACTGCTTCAAACCAGAAGATACACAAAATTCTGAATTTTCACATTCCAAAAATCCCACTTTACCCAGAAGTCCACATTGTACTCCCCCCAAATCCCATTTAAGTGAATTCGATATTCAACTAAAAAGTTCCCCATTATTCCCAGTTCAGCTCATTCAGAGCATCTTGGCAACTATTTTCCGTATTCCAAAAATGACCCACTTTTCACAGTAAAGTTAATTAATTTTCACAATGAAAATCCCAAATTAAGAGATGCTTTACATAATTACCACCTCCTTCCACATTTCTTGACTGATGCATACAATTGCCATTTAAAAATAATATGCAAATTCAGAAAATCTTGGGAACAATTCCCATTCGCAGTATGCCCAAGTTAAGATATATTCTCCTTAATTACCACCTCCTCTCACATTTCTCGACCATTCCAAAGTGTCACATTCTGCATTGCAATTTCATCTTTTCTTTCATCTTTCATCTTTTTGGCATTTATATACACAATTGCTAACGAAATTGCATTCCATCGTTGGAAATAGTTTCCAAACTTATACTGTAAATGTGTTCTGTGTGTGTACATTCATGCTGGTGTCAACCAGATGGAGCAGATTAAGACCATCCATCCATCCATCTATCTTCAACACCGCTTATACTGGTTAGGGTCGCTGAAGCCTATCCCAGCTGACTTCGGGCAAAAGGCGGACTACACCCTGAACTGGTCGACAGTCAGTCACAGGGCACATATAGACACGGACAACCATTCACACTGTCACTGAGTGGGAACTGATCCCACGCTGCCCGCACCAAAGTCAGGCGAGTGCACCACTACACCATCAGTGACTCCAGATTAAGACCAAACATTTAAATTCATAGTTTCAGTTTTACATCAACATTAAGTGCTATAGATTACTTTTTTAAAACAACATTACCACTATTTACACAACTCCAGATTGGGAGCATGGTTATTGTTTGTACAAATGTATTTTTGGAATACTATTACCAGTATTTACCATTATTATACCATAATTGTTTGTGTGCTATTAGTTTAAGCAGAGACTGGTTATTCTTCTGATTTAGATGACGATCAAACATTTTATGATCAATTTATGCAGAAATTGAAGAAATTCCAAAGGTTTCACATACTTTCCCTCCCACTGTACCTTTGAACCTAATAGTCCACTCTCTAATTCATCTGAGAGACTTCATGTGCCGTGGTAGGTGCTGCTGTTTTGGTTAGCAACAAAGATTAAATGGACTCAACAGTTAATGTTAGTTATTGCGAATGAAAAGGCTACTGCGCATTTTCTTTCTTGAGGAGTCTATTTGAAGGAGGTGTTTATTTATCTTGAGGACGATGCACCAGGCAACTACTTGGGGAGAATGAATCATTGAGGAATTAAGCCCAACCTCCATTTTACACTCCACGCCTACATCCCATAATACCACACCTGCAGAGGCGCGCGTGTGTGTATTGGAGGAAAACGCCCGTGTCTCCCTGAGCCTGCAACATCTTGTCCCAGTCAAACTTGTAGTCCCCCTGCAGCAGACCTCTGAAGTCCTAAAACACATTTTTAAAATTGTATTTGTTATATCATTTTGACAATCCATCAGATTGAAGCCTCGACATGTGAGCTTTTGTTGTTGTCGTTTACCTGGGCTATTAACGCACTGATTCCCACTTTCTGCGCTGTGTCCTCTGCGTCATCCATTTCCTTTGTCACTGCGAGATGTAAACAGGAGAGCAAAAGTATTAAGAGCTCACCAAGGCTTTAACATTTAAGTAAAAGTGAACAGCTAAAATCAATAATCTCTCTGTAAATCAACAAGATGTAATAAGAAAAAAACAAATTTGACCTCATATGATTTGACAGAGACATAAACTGTCCACTGCTTGGCTGCAAGCAGCAGAGGCTACTCGGGGGCTATAATTCAGGATTAGTTCCCACACACACGACTGAAACACTGCTGATCTGCTGCTACTTGCAGGATGTTGGGCCGACTCAGGTGAACTCGCGCCAATCAAGCGCCGTCCTAATGAACTGCACGTTTTACCAGAAAAATCCGGTCTTTGCGTTTTCACTGAAATCCCTTCCGTTACAACCGCAATTGTCTCACACATCCTACTGAAATACTATATAATAACATAGTAAACCCCAGCAAATGGGGTTAGGGACTAAGCCCTGAAAAGTGAAGTGCACGCAGATGAGTAAAAGAGAGGCGGCTGGTACTTTTTGATTGGCTCATGTTGTGCAGCATCCTAGCCCGAGCCTCGTCCAGAAGGTCCTCTAAGAACACCACCTCTCCGGTCCTGGTCTTCATGCCCTGCACCAGGCCGAAGGGCACATGATGACACCTGCGCAAACACTTCACATTAGACTACAGGTACACTAAGAGGTTGGTTTGTAAAATTTTGCAAATTTGGGACTGCGTCATAAAACTGAGGACCCCCTGCATATGATTTGAAAGGTTTTTGTGGGTACTTGTAGCTCTGCACTCTACATGTAGCCTCTCGTGTGGTTGTGTGTTGAGTTCAGAGTGTCGTTCCAGGTACCTGTCAGCCCAGGAATGTCCCATAGCTCGCAGGATCTGGAACAACTGCTGGAAGTGATGCGTTTGACTTTTATCTGTCTTCAAACAAAACAAAAGCAACTGCTATAAGAGGAAATGTAACTATGGTAACCTGATGAGAGGCATTCATTGGAAGATGGTCTTAAAAAAACATTTATGAGCTGCATGCATGAAAGCTGAACGCATACATCAACGTTTGTGTTTGGCAGGCATCGGTGAGCCAACACAAAAAACCTTCGACACGGCCATTAGACGAACGACAGTTGATGTAGAAGAAAAGCAGAATAATCAGTGTAACTTCCAAAGTCGAACACAATCCATTTCATGTCGCTGCGAGACTTCAAACTTGTTCTAATTTGAAATACATTTTCCCATACGAAATAATGTAAAATGAATTCATTTGTGACAGGCTGTAGCCAACGTAAAACCACATTAAAATAACTACAATAAATGAATTACCACTGTAATTCAATTATTTATTAACATAAATTGATACAGCGATCGAGTATTTACAGTGTCATTTGCAATTACTGAAAAACACAAATACTTTCTTACCACATAAATCATCTCATCAAAATGGTACTTTTCTCTCCGGTCAATGGCTGCTGCAATGTCCCTGAAACAAAAACAAAGTAAGAGATAACTACATTGCTCACGTATTAACACAAAGCTTGAGATATTGAGATATAATTCAATACATTCCACAATACTTTAATACATTCCAATTCAATAAATTCCACTCCTGCTTGCAAGTACCACTTAAAACAATGTGTCGTGTTTATGGTATGTGGGAAATTGGAGGTTTCCACCAGGAGCGGTGGTTTCTACATTTAGCGTTAGGAAAATGGCAGCCACCTGGTTATGTAGAGACTTGTTCCATCACTGCGGAGGACAGTGCAAACGTTGCTCAGGTCTCCGGCTGAGAGATCCACAATGGCAGTCCCCTTCCTGGAAAACACAACTTTTTTGCTGTCAGCTGCCAGGAACATTTCTCGATGACAAACAAATAGGAAGAATTTTGGCTACGACTGTCTGTCAAACAATTGTGACGTTTATCGCCTTTTGATGACGTACAGGTCGGACACATATCCGATTTTTTTGCCACATACAAAAGAAGCATGGGTCAGATTTGAAAAAATTAAAAATAAATCGCAATTGCACTGTTCACAGTGACGTGAAAAAACAAACAGATACATGTCAAAAAAATCGGAACTGACCTACTGTAGTATGAACATAGCCAAAGACGATGTTAATGTGTGACCACATTCTCATTCTTATTCACTTGATTTTATAGATTCCGGGCTCAACAAGTAGCCAGCCCCTATCAGCGCCTGTAGTCACCATGGGTGACAGACAGGGTGTGCTATTAAAAAAAATAAGCATCTGGGAACTGTTTTAAAATGTCAAAATTCTTTTTGAGGAAAAGAACTGAATACTAATTTTACCCATCACATGATTCAATTTGGCCATGAAGTCAATGCTTGTCACTGTGGTTACTGATCCAATGCCAGCACGTACTCGGTGGTCTTCAACAGGCCTCGATTCCGCAGCTGCTGCACCGCCTCCCGAACTCCCTCCTGGTGACAAGACTCCCCCGAGTAGACATCAAAGTGGACCCCTAACCGCTGACAGTCAAAACACATCAGTATGAAGTTCACGTTGGACAACACAACACACCAGCGGAGCACCTGGTTTGCACCTCGTAAACACGCCGATACTCGCTCACAGTGATGTTCCTGAACTGTTGCCATAGCGACACAGCCCGACTCTCGTGCCGCTCCAGCCGTCGAAAGAAGTTCCTGGCTGCCAGCGTCGTGTCCTCGTTGTGCTCAGCTTCCTTGTTCACTTTTACGTATACCTGTAAAGGATATATACAGTACGGCTTCCAGTCTATATATTTGTGACCTATGAAGGTTTGTGCTGTTAGGGTGTTTGGGTAGCACCATACAAGATAAAAATCAACTCTCAAGGCTAAACTTAACTCTGCCCCGACACGCAAAAGCTAAGTCGAGATGTGTTAGTTCAACATAGTACCTTGGCACTAACATGCCACAAGATGGCGCCAAAGCAGTGTCTAATGGAAAAGTGATAGTAAGTAGTCTTGGTGCATTTCCGAAAGAGCACAAATATAGCGAATAAGGGAGCTTTTCAGTGAATAAATTCCCCCCAAAAATAAATAAATCTGCAAATAGGTGGAAAAACACTGTATAAGAATCTCTAAAAAAAGACATCCACCGATTGGCCGCTTCACCGTGACTATTTGCAAACTTAAAATAATCCAATAAAAGAGCTCGGCATCATATTGAGAGCTATTTCTAATATTTTGACTCTCTCATCTAGCTGGATTCCTGTTAACTGTCATATAAACTAGCTAACTATAACTGCTAGTATACAATTGGTCAGTTAACTGATTATTTAGAAGCTACGGAAATAATTTGTCAGTTATATAATAGGTTGCTCGATCCGAAGAAAAGTTCCAGAAATAAAGAAAGTGGCAGCGGTTGGATTCGAACCCACAGCATCGAAATGACTGGAACCTAAATCCAGCACTCGGCCACAATTCCCTTATCAGCTCGATGACATTTTGTGTTTATTATTTTTCATTTAGTGTCACTTTACATCTTTTCTTTTTAAGAAAGTGGCAAGATTAACAGTTTGTGCAATTTACAAGTGCAACAGTAGGAACGAAATGAATGAAAAACCCAAACGGTACAGATGTGCACAAGTCAATCTAAATGCAGATTCACCTCATACAAATGCTGTAAAGGGTTTTCTGCCAATTTCTCCTGGCTGCCAAACTGACTGAAACCAGCTCCCAGCAAACCTGAAATAAAAAAAGAAAAATAAATAAATAAAGTGAGGAAAAAAGTACCATATTCAAGAACATTCCCACAAATGTAAAAGACCCTGTAAAGATGTTTGAAGATTGCTGATGAAATGTGCAAAGACTGAGAGTTTTGTAGGGCTAAATTGAGGCGATCTAGCATTAAACTGTTTTTCACAATTTCAGTTTTGCTGATTTTTTGGGGGGCCGTGGCGGGTATGAGTCCACCCTTCCACACTACACAAGAACTACAGCGCCTTCGTTCATGTCAGCAATAATCTGGCACAATTGCCAAGTCCAGTTAGCTAGCGAGCTAGCTATCCCTACACCCCAAAAACGCATTGGGTAATGGAGAGCAAAAAAAAAAAAAAAGTCTGATTAGTACCGACCTGCCCGCTTTAGAGGGCCTAGTTGTCGAGGCGTGAAAAAGCCCGGCGACGACCCGGGATATATTTTAAGTTAATATATTTTTAAGGCTCAAACATGTAGGGATGTGTGGGCATAAGAGAGATGCTAGACGAAGTAGCATACATTTTTCAGCGTGGCGTGGTTTCACACATTCAGCAGAGCGGAAACAACAAATTGACTATTCATGATATTGAAGCCTCATTTTCTATACTTTGGGGGGCAATTCATTCAAATATGGCAATGTTATCAACTCAACAACAAATTTAGAAGATACATTTAATTTCATTTTACAGGGACTTGAAGAATTGCATTAAAACAGCAAAGGTCTGATTAAACAAAATCCCAATAATCACTCACCAAACTGCATTCCCCAGTCTCCAAGGAAGTTCATTCGAATAACTTTGTTCCCAAGAGACTCTCTCAAGTTGGCGATGAAGTTACCTGCAAAAAGATCCTCGTTTAGTGTTTAATATTATTATCGTGTTTAATATTACTACCAAAAACTCACCTATAATTGTAGATCGTAAGTGTCCTGCATGGAACTTTTTGGCTATGTTTGGAGAGCTACAACATATAAATGTATCACTACTTGCTGACAAGCTACAAGACCTCGCATATGTTGTCTTGTAAAACATACCTGTACTCTACTAGTGTCGTTCCTTTCTGAAGGGAATTCAAAAGTTCACTGTGAAGCCCGATTTTTCCCTGGTGCTCTGTTCCAAATGGTTCTAAGATTTTCTAGAATAGAAAAGAACAGAAGCAAACAGGCAGAGTAGATACAGTCAATAGTATTTGCAAACAATAATATTACTAACCTGGGCAAGAAGTTTGCGATTGATTTTGAAGTTGATTCCAGCACTTCCCGCTGCTATTTCCTCCACCACACTGTCCCGCTTTAGCTGAAAAATATACTGAGGATCACTTATTTTTTAATTATTATTGTTAAAATAAACAATTTAACACTTTGTATTGTACATACATGCACAAATGCCAGATGTGTTTAATATTTTTTATCTTCACGTGTGGGGTCGATAACAGATAATCTTTAAAATCCTTCTGTGTTTTGGGGATCTGGGAGCAAGCCAGAGTATCCAGGGGAAAAAAAGAAAACGTTGGCACAACGATTCGAACGTCAGAAATATGAAGCAGACAGTTACCTTTTTTTTTTTTTAAACTTTCAAAAATGAATACTAGCTATTCTGTGTATTTTTCCTATATCTGATCAATCCTACCTGATTGGCCAAGTGTTCTGTTTGCGTCTGGATGTCTCCACTAGCTGGTAAGACGCCATTAGTTCTTAAAATGCTAATTGTCAGCCTAAAGTCAGAAGTCTGCCTGAGGAGAAAGGTTCCACAAAGGTTTTGCAAGATGTGTTTAAAAGTCAAGCTTTACGTCTGACCGAATGAGTGTGGAGGGGGAAAAACAAAAGGCTTAACTGTTTCTTAAAGACTGGGACAGCTGACAGAGCAGGTATGAAGACGTCATCAGGCTGATGCAGCGTCCTGCCCAGCTAAACAAAAAATATATATACATATTAAAAATGAAATAAGATGATTATGTATTGCGAGAGCTATTAGCCAACCGTGCCCTGAAGGACTCTCATGCTTCACAGTTAGCATAGCACAGTGTCACGTCTTTTAATTTTTAAAACTCCATTACCTTTGCTGCTATTGTTCGTTTGAAGAAACAAGTCATATTCCTAGTAGGCGATATATAGAGTTTGAAAATGTTTTTGTTTTTCTGTAAACGACAATTATTCTTCTGTGCACATATGCCTTCACATCATTGGTAAATAATCGAAAGCACTTCCTGTTCTAAACCCTTTCCGGTATCTCGTCCAATCACAGGCCATGTTTCGATGACGTAACAAAATGGAAGAGGGTAGTTCGATTTTTCACCATATACTCCCGACGGAATCTTGAATGTTTGAAACATCAATTTAATTCATTTTAAAAAACAATCGCTTGCTTTATGTAGAACATTTTGTGTTAACATATCGTTGCTTAGTAAAATAATTGCCTGATGGATTTTTTAATCCAGGTCATGGTAATCTGCAAAGGTTGAAGGTAAGCAAATGTGCTCTATTATATTTCAATTAAACGCTATAAATGAGTATCCCATTTGTTGGTTCACAATACTTTTGTCATTTCTCATTTTCCAAGATGCAGGAAAGGACCAACTACCTGCCGTTTGTGTGAATAACTGCCTTTTTTTATTGTATGCGTCTTGCTGTGTGAACTCTGAACTATAAAATGACATTGTAGTCTTAACAAAAGCATATTAGTCTTTAAAATGTTCACTTAAAAAAAGGTCATCTCATCACAACGTGGAAAAAATAGGCAGAACTTTTTGTGGAAATAGTTTATTAGTTTTCCCAATTTTACACCCCTTTTTACAACAAGGAGCAAAATCTGTTTTGGTATGATGAATACGTCAAACAAAAACCAAAATAAAACAAAACGGTGTGTACAAATGTAGATGCAATAATGCCTGTACGACGTAAAACAAAAATAAATTTATGTTCCTTCAAGTCTAGTCTGAAGGCTATCTTTGACAGAATTTAATCACTTTCCCAAAATGTACAAACAAAACTTAGTAAAGTTAGTTAGTAAAATAAGGACAATTGAAAACGGAATTAAATTGAAAAGGCCAGCGAGAGTTATGGTGGCAGTCAGCCTCATATATGTGAAGGCATCCGAAGAAGAAAGCCAAATAAATGTTGTGAGGCCACTGCTTGAATTCAGTCACAGAAGGTCCTGGGACACTTCAACAGCAGGGAGTCCCCCAAACTGCAGCAGCAACAGCAAAAAACGTGAAAGCTGAAGACTAGTCCATCTAGTCCACTGGGAGGCGACATGGCACAGCTAGGAGAAAGTCCAAATACGCCACGGAGGTTCCAGCCCATAGTATTACCCTCCACATCCATTCAAGAAACATCTAGAAGGGGGCGAGGACACGAGAGGATTTTTCATTGGGGTAACACGATGTTCGAATTGTAATCACAGGAGGTTGAGTCTATCATCACTGGGTTAGCCAATTTAAGTCCGTCAACGAGTAGACTTTCATAACACTAGTGCTGACTTAAAAAAATAAGAGTTGTGCAACCCCCTAATAGGTATTTAATCTTTTTACATACCTGACATGTTTAACGCTTAGAAAGATGAAAGCGTCTACTATAGGCTGATTTTGTAAAAAAAAAAAAAAAATGTTCATATTATTGCAGTTAGGAGGGCTAGGTGGTATGGCCTCAAATTCGTATCCCGGTATAAATTGATTAACTCCACAATACTGGGATTGTATACATATAAATATAAACTTAAGTGTAAAAATTATAATAGAAATTTCCAAATGTGTTATACAGTCCTCTTAGCAAAGCTACGTTGATTAAAAAAAAAAAGGAACAATTTTGAGAACATTTATTGTGCAGCTCTCAAAACTTGACACTCCATGGTGCAAACCAAAACAAATAACAATCCTGATATTATAAGCATTTGATATACGATATATAATTTTGACCTTATAGGCTTCTCCTGGCTGAGTTTTGCAGTAACGTACTGATTCATTTCCAATTTTCGGACGTGTGCGCCAAATTTATAGTGTCTACCGCAGATACCGCATAACTCTAATTGCATTATTCATCCAATAGAAAATTCCTGTTCCTAGAATGTTATGGCTTAAAATATGCATGGTAATTGACAAAAAGCTGTAGTGCAACCTTTGTATACAAATATGCACTGTGAGTTGATAGGTAAAATGCAACATCATAGACAAACAAGAGGAAAAAAAAAAATACACTCACAACTCGCAGGCTGCTCTCCAAACCTCCGCATGAGCTGATCATGTGTGAACTTGACAAAGGCATCGTATTGCTCTGTTGGCAGTGAAAAAATAAACAATTTGAGTAGGCATGAGTCTCATTATGGGGAAACAAACTGCAACAGGTTTTTTTTTTTTTGTTCTTCATGCCTGCTAATTTTGTTGTGAGAATCTCTTCGTACTCCTCCCGGATTTTCTCCTCGCGCTCCTTCAGTAGTCTTTCACAGATCATCCCGACCTGTCGCAGGGAAAATAACGGCGGCTCCTTCCTGGTGGGAGAGGATGCGCCTGAGCACGAACCTGTCCGGGAAAGAAATCTCACAGGTAAAACACAAACTATAGATCCGAATGGGATGCTTGCTGGCTCCAAAAATACAGACAGGCAAAGCAGATTCTGTTGTCCATTTTCGGTCAGCCGATATCGGCTTTCCAAATTAGCAATTTTGTTGATTTTTGTACATTTTCCCTCCCCCTTTACATTCACTAATGTATAACGTTATTCTTCAAATGAATTACAACCCAACTTAATTTAATTACAAGAAATTGTCCATGTAACAACTATGATGTCATTATAATTCTAACATGTACTAGTTCTTTAAAACTGGTTAAATGTTAGGTATTCCTAAATGTTACTTCAAGCGCTGTTGCATCTAGTTTAATTCTTTGCGTGTTACTGTACTCGTTGAAAAGGTGTATTTTGTATAACAAAATGGAAAAAAGAATTCCAAGGAAAAATGCGGTATCGGGATATGTTATTTGATTGCTACTTTTGCCAAGAAATAATTGAAACCTATTATTGGATATTGTACAACAACTGTTAAGGGGTGTAATTCACAGCAGTGTGTGATCGGCATAAAAAGGTGATTTCATTTTTTGCTCTCAAGCGCCACGATTCAGATAGATGTGTCACGGCAGCAGATAGAATCGGATATCTTTAGATCAGAATCGGGCCTCTTCCAAATACGGATAGAAATGCGACAGGTATCGAATATCTGCCGATGCGAGCGAAAGTGAAGCATCAACACAGATCAGGTATACATTCAATGCGATGCTGACGTTTTTGAAATACATAAACCTTCATCATGCCCATACAACACAAAAGATGTATTTTTTTTAATAAAAAAAAAAAAAAAAAAACCACCTGCTTGAACTCTACACTACAACAAAAGCATAGACAAATAAGGTCTAAAAATGGTACATTTGAAGTGTGCTCGTCATAATTTAAACTAGCAAAATAATTGCAGATGGCTAATGAAGTTTTTTTTTCTTTTTTCCACATCAAGTGTCGGTCGGCCCAGGCCAAGTAAACAGTACGTAATTTTCATATTTATGTCTTATTGTTTACGTCTGTGTTATGACAACCGGGTGTTGATGCTTGTGCAGTCAAAGTCGACCCTCGCCTATTCTGGAATTGCCATGCGCAAACTTAACTTGCAAATGTAGATGACTCTGCATCTTTTGGACAATTGTCCAAAACATTATTATTATTTTTTTTTTAATGTCCCGGCATTACCAGATAACTATTAACCTTTTATTGCTCAGTGACTGTTTATTGTCAATGTCTTTATGTCTCAAAAGTGTTCTCTGTCAATTGACTGTCTGTTGTCGTACTAGAGCGGCTCCAACTACCGGAGACAAATTCCTTGTGTGTTTTTTTGGACATACTTGGCAAATAAAGATAAAGTTGTTTCTGTACAACTGAAACTATTGGTTGAAAAATGCACAGATTTGCACCTGTTCACGTTTTTGTGTGTGCTCTTTCTGTAACATTCCAAGATCCTGCCAAACGCTTTGCTCCTCCTGAGGCTCGCGTCAAAAGAAAAATGTTATGATGCTTCAGGTTGACGGCAAACCTCCAAGTGTTTGGGAATCATAGCTTTGGTTAGATTTAGGGATTACATTTTCAATACAGCGACACCTGCTATTCATGAGTTTAATTTGTCGCATGACCAAGCTTGTGACCCACAAAAAATATTTTTTTTTTTATTTATTATAAATTGCAAACAACTTAAGCACCCTAACTGCGTCTTTGCTAACATGACGTCTTAGAAGGAGCAGGGTAGAGTCTTGCAGCGTTACAGCAAGCACAAAAATGTTAAGTTTTTCGCTAATAGGTTGCGTTTGTTAAAGGTGAACTGTGAATAGATGGGGGTTGACAGTATAGTAGCGTTGCCCAGTGCACCGGTAATACAGAAGTACCGCTATACCTTATAAAAATAAAAATGTGTTTTCGGTACAGGTACTTCTGCACAGGTTGGCAGATAACACTTCTCCAAAAATAGGCTCAGTGTGCTTGCTTCAAGCTGTTTCTGAGTCACCCCTGTACATTATAGTTAAGATATCCAGTATAAATGTATATATACACACACGTGTGTATGTGTGTGTGTGTGTGTGTGTATATATATATATATATATATATATATATATATATATATATAATGTGAACAAGTGTGTAAATATAAAACTGTGATTAGTCAGATTATTAAAAACAAATAAATAAATAAAAAAACCATGACTAACGTTAAGCATGCGATGGTTTGGGTATCAAGGTACTTCATGCAGGTATATTATGTTTGTCATTTAGCATCTTGACAAAACGGAATTGAGGCACTTGGGCCTGCAGTGCAAATCCAGCCTTAGATGAAGGGATCCGACTAAAATGTTACCTGATAGGGAAGATTCACTGGGAATATTGTGAAGCTCCAGAGGAGTGAAGCCGTCTAAATGCTGGAAACAAGTGTCCAGGTTTCGTCGTTTGAGCCGCTTGTATTCCTGTTTGATGTTGTGCAGGATTTGCTCTGTGACGGAAACACAAATCACAACACGTTAACACACACGCACACACACACAAAATGGGCTTGACGTGACAACATTAAAAACAAAAGCAAAACAAGTTCAATCATTCAAGACGTTTACACTCGCTTACTCCTGCAACACGTTCGGTTAGCGTCCACAACACGTTCCAATGAAAAGCTCGACAAGTCCTACAAATCTAAAAGTGGTTAAGTGGCAACCTGTTGTGAGCCTGGACGACACTTGTCCAAACGGCGAAGGCTCCAGGCGGAGGTACTTCTGCGGCGACGACACGGGAGACCGGACCGGGGCGCACCTCCTCCTCTTGGGGGAAGCCTGGTTCAATAACGGGTCAAAATCCAGAGTCCTTTTCAGAGTAGCTCCACACGCCATGACGCTTGCTCCCCCAAATGTCAACAAGACACAAGGAGCTGCAGTGTTTCCGTTATTTGGCGATCGGCGTTGGGAGACGCCACTGCTAGTTAGCAATCGTTCGCCGGCGACGGAGGGCAGCAGCAATTCCGGGGTGTGAGAAAACGCGACTTGCTCGTCTCTCGCTGCTTTCCGTTGACCGATGTCACGCAATTTAATTGGACAAACGTGTTTTGTACCAAAGCGGACACAACAATACGTCGTAGCTGTGGCGTATCGTCAGATGAAAGTAGATATTTCCTCGCCATACAAGGTAAGACAACGGTTAAAAGCTCCGCCGACTTTGTTTGATTCGTTTAGCGTGTCGCTGCTGCGCGCATGCGCGAAAAATTGCCCCCCTTTGTTGGTAGTTGTAGTTTTTAAGATCCCATGATCGTTTACGTTTTCCTCACTTGAAAATTACATTTCCCGACAAACCCAAGTGACTTCTTCTTTTTTTTTAAAAAATACAGTACTGTGGTTGTGTGGCTGGAAAAGTTACTGAACGATTTCGACTTGTTCATATGAAAAAGATAAGTGACTTAACACGCAGTTCCTCTACGTAAAAAAAAAAGAAAGAAAAAAACTGGTTCAAAATTATTTGTCAAATTCAAATATGATCAGAAATGAAAATGAACGTTCATAAGAATAGATTGATGGATATACTTCATCAATCCCATGAGGAAAAATTAGCAATTTATTATTTATGCAATACTGTACACGTACACACATAACAGCCTATTGCATGCTTAATGTGTTATTTATTATTAGTACTATTTGTATTATTATTATTGTTGATAATAAAAAAAATAGATGACATATATTATTATTGTTGTTATTTTTGGAAAAACAATTGTACAAATCTTTTCATAAAATATTTTTTATTTCTATTTTATTTTTAAAGTCGCGGTAAAGTGAAAATTTGGCACACAACACAGAATTAGTTATTAATAAACCTGACAAATTTGAATGATTAAAAAAAAATCACCACGTATATAAAATGAGGCTTGAAAAAAAATAAATCAAGCCATGGTCTCCATTCCCAAATGCTGTGGGCATGTCCGCTAAATGCAGTGAAATTACGCCCTGCTTAACAGTCAACTGTCAATCAAATACCATTACTGCGACATGGAAAAAAATGGATGCCTCTGGCATCTATCTTATGCCTAAACATAACTACGTTTGAACTATATCTGGGCCATTACGGGGCTTTCCTGTGGCGCAACAAAGAGGTGCTCGAAAGCGACCACAGGCAAAGCCCCTGTCCACATGCTGGCTGCCAAGTCAGACTTTCCCACCACTTTCTGTATTTTCATGGGTTTGCGCTTTTAATTTTGAAAGCTAGTATATATGACCTCCCATCTTTCAGTTATCTTTTGGCCTGCCTGAGAGGAAATAAACCCCATCTGTGTGTCAACACCAGAACACAATGCATTGTAGTCAGATGTGCGGACCACTCTGGCTACAGAGGCATAGCTAGCTAGCTAACTGCATGTCGCAATGGTACCGGATAGCTGCTGGATAACCACCGATGTGAACAAAGGTGCTCAAGTTCTTATATAGTGGAGGAGGGGCAACTCATGCCGGGGCCTAAGTGTGTCACTGGACCCAGTTTTAGCCAAGCACCCCCAAAAAATCTGGAAAACTGAAATGGTGAAAAAGTTTAAAACTTTAAAACTCAGTCTTTGCAAATGTTTTCAGCAATTACCTTCAAAGATTTATAATTTATTTCGAGACAAATCTCTGTATTCACTTCATAGGGTCTTATATTTGACTTCTATAGCCGTCAATGGCAGCGAATAGAGCTGTGTGCTGATTTTCTGCAACTATTTGATGGGAGTAGCTGTAGGAACTACAGGGAGGGAGTCTCCCCTGCAGACAAAAATAATGTGAAAAATAACAACTACTAGTTGTTATAGAGATGCTAGTCTGTGTACTGGCTACTGTTGAGGTGTCCTCGAGCAAGGCATTGTCCCCCCCTACACCTCTTTCACACTGAATCTTTCCTTGCATGCCCGCATGTGTGATCTGGTTCTATATGTGCTTTGCAACACAAAGTATACATCAGAGTTTGCGTTGAATTTCTCCTTGAAGGACTATGACGAGTATAATAACTAACAACTAAATAACTATTGTTACATGAAGACTATTGTATGTGAGTGCATGTGTGTATACTGTATACAGTTCTGAATACTACAGTGTATCTTTACTGCTGTAACGCTTGAATTTATAATAACACAAAAGCATGCTGTCGATATTTGACATGGAAATTGTACATTGCACATCTGCAGTATAAACATGTTGAAAAAAAAAAGTTATATCAGATTGAGCAAAGGTAGGAAAAGATATATAAATGTCAAATGTGTTGCTGTTGGAACTTTAAAAATAGTTTTCACATGATCCAGGATCCAACATTTACAACATAAAATCTTGGTTTCATTCAAGTCCTTTTTTTTTTTTTTTTTTTAAGTCATTTTGCAGCTTATTACCCATGAAATAAAAATATATTTTTAGCTTTTTGCAGGTCGGGGTGTTCATTAGATGAACGAACAAAATCCTGTCAGATGTTTCATTCCCCCCCACAAGTCCTCTCCGCCAAGAGATGAGCAGAAGAGAGCAGATGTTGCTGTGTGATGCTATCGTGCAATTTGTCCCAGCGGGGATGATTAGAAATGCGATTAATACTAACCAATGTGTGGAAAATGGAAACTAAGGCTCGGTTTCTTGAGGAAGGCAGGGGGTAAAAATAGTAAAATATCCATTAGGGGGCGCTAAAACCTAGTAGATTGTGTGATTGGATGGAGCAAAGTGTGGGAAGTGGATGTTTATCCATCATCAATATTGCTTGTCCTCATGAGGTTGGTGGAACTGGACTCCGTTGGAGGGCTAAAATGAAAAATGAAGGCCAAAGCCCAGATACCCTTGACCTACTTTGCAATTTCACCATCTTTTTTTTTTTTTTTTTTGCAATTTTCAGCTCCTTGTGTGATATGGATTTGCATATCTTGTGTATCTTTGTCACTGGGTTGTACTGTATGTTCTGTGTTGTGGCGGCAGGATGGGCGAAGAACAAATTTCTCACTTATTGAGGCAGTAAAGTTCATCTTGAATCTTGAGAGTCAAGCCTGGGACCTCTCGACTGTGAGCCAAACGTGATGTTCATCATCATGAAATAATCAAATAGATTCAGACAAACTTGACAATCAGCTGCGACTTTATTGAAACAGTAATACTAAAAACACTTGACCGATTGTGACTTTGTTTTTGTTGTTTTGTCATTTTGCCACTACTGTACAGAAAGTCACTTGACCGTTGACATTTTTTTTTAATCTTCACTATTCAAGAATACAAGAAGCAGCAGAAGCATTCACTGGTACACAGCTGTCATGGATAGCGTCACAGTAATAGAAAAACCTACAGAAGAACGACTGTGCTGTCAGATTCTAATAAATTAAAAAGCACTACATTGCTTATTTGAGGGAAAAACCAAATCACATTTTCTGAAATTCATTTGAAAGTGTGAACACTCCCCTCACCCATTTCTTTATTTACACACATAAAATGAACAGCAGACAATATTTCTATTTCGCTAAGAGTACTTCACTACAGGACTGTGCATGGGTGGCTTTTATGCAAAAAAAAAACAAAAAAAAAACTTGGACAAAAGAGACCCCACACTCTTCTGCAACAGTAGCACTGGATACAACTCACTGTAATGATTCATTAAAGGCTTTGGGTTGGAACTATATCACCAAGTCACGAGGTATCACATCTAGTAAAAGCAGAGACGAGATGAACGCCAGCTCGCACAGTTGTGACCAGCACACACTGTGTCTTAACTCATTTTGAATGTTCAGAATTTCCCCGCCACCCTCAAGCTGGACTGCAGAGCTGAGCCTTTGGATGCGAACTAGGGATGGGCATTGGAAATCATTTGTTTGATTGGCAATTATGATCGTTGATGAATGGCAATCAAAGGCGATAGAGAGGTCAGCGCCCGGAAGCAACCAGCAGAGGCGCTGTTGATTCATTCTCAACTAGTATGTGGTAGAAGAAGAAGAGGTACACTATGGCAATTTGGAGGACAGTACTGTACATCCCCGCCGTGAGCACAACTCCTTTGGCCCCATTTCCTTTGGCCCGAAATATATATTTTAAAAAATTATTGTTGATTTCCCCCCCTAGTCAAATGCCCCTCCCTAATTGCACCACGATTTTCCGCATTACAACACTGTACGGTTGATGATTGTGATACTCTACACTCGCTAACGGCGAGCAAGTCAACAAATGTATACAATTATACAATGATGATCGTCACCACGTTTTTTGAAAAATCTTTCGTTTTTAGCGTATATTCCAAAAAGCTGCATTGACATTTGTTTCTCGAGTTAAAAGCACTGTTTTTTTTTTTAAATTATTATTATTTTTTTTACATTGCACAAATCACCACTTGTTTCATTTCACACTCTCATGGCACACTCGCCACTCACTCACATGAGTGTTGTCAGAAGTATTAAAAAAAAGTGACCTGTCCTAATAATAACAGAAAATGTCTGTACGTGAAAGCCTGTGAGAAAGTCAAGGCGAGAGTGAGAGAGACAGAAAGAGAAAGTTTGCTTGAATTCATGGTGCAAATGGCACACAGTCAGACGTGTGAAATTCAAAATGTCAGTAGCCCCTTTTTCCCAACGTGAAGATAACATTGTTTCCAAAACCTGAAGTCACAGTACAAAAAATATAAAATGCATTCACTAATTGGACTATCACGAAAGTTAATTGCAGAATTCCTTCAAGTCTATATACGACCTTGTAATACCATTTGGCACTTGGGCACACACTGTGCTCACACACTAACAATGGAGCAGAATTTGATTTTTGGGCAGAATCATTCCGTTGATGCTACGTATGAGCATAGAATTCAAGCATGGAAATTCACTTCTTAAGAAAAAGAAAAAAGTGCTAGCTATCAAAATGACGCCGTCATCGCATCGAAAAACAAATGTTCTTGAAAAAGAACCTCAGTTGTCTCATTTATGAGATGACAAGCATCTAACTTTGACCCACAGTGGGTTAAACACTATGTTAAACAGTGATTGAGAGATTCATTATATACTTTTTGTGACATTTTTGTTTGGCGCTGTGTCGTGAGGTTTTTCTAGTGTAAAATATGTGCCTTGGCTCAATTACCTCAATAAACATTGGGAAACAATGGTCTAATAAAGCTCCATCCATCCATTGTCTACACTGCTTATCGTGTTCAGGGTCACGGGGAACTGGAGCCCATCCCGACTGACTTCAAGGGAAAGCTGGACTCCACCCTGAACTGGTCAACCGCCTATCACGTGGTGTATAGGAAACCATTCAAATTCACAATGGTACCGTCACTGAGTGGGAACTGAACCCTGAAACACTACACCATCAGTGACCCAGTAAATATACTGTACCTATCATATCTTTTTTTCTCTCAGTATTTCTTTGTCTTTCAGTAACGGCAAAGAAAACTAGCACTTTTTTCTTATCGAAATTAGTATTTCTGCCAAATTTCATGCTTACAGTATGTTGTCAAACGGACAATTATCTGCTCCAGTATAATATAGGCTAACTAAAATGTCATTTTTTCCCCCCAAATCAGGTTTTTTTTTAATGTGAAATGACAAGAAACATGACATGTACCCACTTTCCTCCACTCTTGACAGCCAATTAGACAGCTTCCGCAGAAGTCTCCGTGGACACGGACATAGTTACTTTGGCTATTTTCACAGTGGTCTTCACACAGCTCTCGGCGGCCCTGTTGGCCGAGATGTTGGCGTTGCGGTTCTGGCAGTCCGACTCGAGGCTGTTGTCCAGCTGCTGGCCGCTGCCCCGACAGGCGTGGCACGAGTTGAGGAAGGCATGCCTCAGGTCCTTGCTCCTCAGGGCGTAGATGATGGGGTTGACGGTGGAGTTGAGCAGGCAGAGCATGCTGCAGAACGCGAACACCGTCTTTATGTCGTCGTCCATCCTCCAGAAGAGGTCGTAGACCATGATGGCCAGAACGGGACCCCAGCAGATGACCAGCACCGCCAGGATGAGCACCAGGGTCTTGGCCAGGCGGATGTCCATGCGGGCCTGCTCGGGGCGCGTCATCTGCACCTTGGTGCCATCCGCAGAGTACACCACCAGGCTCTTCTGGGAGGTGCGGCTCAACATGCGCACGGCGTGGTGGTGCGCTTTCCACAGGATGTAGATGTAGGCGTAGATGATGAAAAGAACCAGCACGCTGGTCACTCCGATCCAGAAGAGCAGGTAGTTCTCGTCGATCAGGGGGAATATGTCGGAGCACACAGACATGAGGCGCTTGCAGTTCCAGCCCAGCAGAGGTAGCACGGCGATGACGATGGAGATGGTCCACATCATGCAAAAGGCGATGACCGCCTTGGTCCGGGTCACAATGCGCCTGTAGGCCAAAGGCCGGTGGATGGAGATGTAGCGGTCGATGGCGGTGAGGAAGAGGCTGCCCACGGATGCGGTGAACGACGCCGTCACTCCGCCCAGCTTGAAGAGAAACACGTTGGGGCTGTCCTTCCGGTGGAATACATGGAAGTCCAAGAAGCTGTAGACGAAGATGACGCTGCCCAGCAGGTCGGCCACGGCCAGGCTACCGATGAAGTGGTAGGACGGCCTGCAGCGGAGGGTGCGCGACTGCAGGATCACGCAGAGGACCACCAGGTTCTCCAGGACCGTGAAGGTCCCGAGCGTGAGTGACATGACGGCCACGGCCAGCTGTTGGCTGGGGGTCAGAATCATGAAGCACTCCATGTCCATGAAGTTCTCCCCGCATTGTATATTGTTGCCCTCGTCCCGGAACGTGCTCCGGTTGGACAAGAGCTCTGTGGCATTGGTGGGGTAGAAGCCCCTCAGGATCAGCTCCTCGTCCGGGGGGATCTTGTCAGGGAAGGCGTTACTGCGAAAGGAGGACAGAGGCTTCTGAAGGGAGAAGACGCCCTTGAAGTCCACATCACTGACGGGCTCATCGTAGTTGGCGTCGTTGGAGCCCAGATATTGTAAACCAGAGGTGATAGTCCGGAAGGTGGTGTCGGCCACAGCGTCCAGCACAGACTTCATGTTGCTGTGTGAGACGAGACGACTGCAAGCTTACACCAACCTGCAAACGGACGACAAACGTCTCAGACATGAAAGAACCGATGTCATCGAGCCATTTTCGATTGCAATTTTCATCATTAGGGTCACAGGTCATCTGGAGCCTACCCCAAATGACTCTAGGCGAGAAGCGGGGACTGTTTTGCGAGTCAATCGCAGAGCAGATACAGAATAAACCAGTGATTCTAGTGGTGTGCGGGCTCCTTCTAGCGGTAAGCAAAGGAATCACTGAATTAAATTTTCACACTATGTACGTTGCAGCAGCTTGAACTTGTTAGTCATCCAGTACAGTTCAGTTGTATTTAACTTAAGTACAATACATAGGCATATAATGTTCGAGAATGCTTTTCAAACATTTATTTTGGTGAATTTTTTTATTAAACTTTTATGTCCAATACATTCTAATTGAATAATTATCCAAGTACATTTTCCTTTATTTAAGCCAATATTAATGTTCCAACTGTGCATAATGTTACAGTGGCTTACAGTAATACGGAATAATCTTTTTCGGAATAACCTCTGCGTCATTTTTGATGAACACTACCAACTAAGATGGTCATTATGGTGGTACTTAGTGTAAAAAGTGTTTTTTGAGGTGGTACTTAGTGTAAAAAGTTTGCGATCCAGTGGTATAAACAAAGAAGCGATTCACACTCACATTCAAACCGAGGCACGGGCAATTTAGAGTCTTCGCTTTTTTTTCTTGAAAGTCTTAATAAGGTATTATAAATTGTTATTGAAATTGTATTACTGTTGATGAAAGATAAAATAAGAAATACACTCGTTTCAGTTGGGGGGGAGGGGTTTAATACTAACTTGTTTTAAAAAATCCTGCTGAAAAATAAAAGTTTTCTGATGTAATATATTCATAATTTCATTACTTTTTAAGCCCAATTTTTGAGGGGTGAAGCAGACGCACTAACCACGAGTCCAACATGCTACCTCTGCACTATAATATGAATATACTCTAATTCAGTTTTGACTGACACTGCCAGAAGTATATTCATTTAACAACACAGAACCCCATTCTAAGAGAATATTAGATACACCTCTCTTTATGCAAATTACGAACACACACACACAAAAGTGGTAAACTGATATGTTTCTGACTTGATTTTTTTTTTTTTGAGGGCACATTTATGTGTAAGTGTACCTTATGTTTTGGCCGGTAAGTGTAGTTCCAACAGGGGGCTGCAGCAGTTCTTTTTAGAGCCAAGAAACAGCCTTTACATTAATAGTTAATATTTTGTTTTACTTTAATATTTAAGAATATACACCGTTACCTCAATGAACTACACGCACACACACACACACACACACACACACGCACACACACACAGAGTCAAAACATGAGACACACCTCTCAGTATGCAAACTCCACCCACAACAATAAACATATTGTTATATTGATGCCTCTCGACTTTTTTTTAAAAGCAGATTTTTGTGCAGGTGTACCTAATGCTTTGCCCGGCAGGTTTATTAACAATAGGGAGGATGCAGCAGAAGAAACAACCCTGACATGAATATACAACTCATTTCAATTATAAACTCAATTACTTTATGCAAGTTTGATTGATCACTGGCGTCGTTTTTTTTTTTTTCCCCCCCATGATGGCGCGCCTCTCCTTGTCCGTGATCCATCGCTCCATCTGTTCTTCCTTGCTTGCTTTTCATGAGCGCCTGTAAAACTATGTATTCATTGTAACTTAATATGTAACATCAATTTCAAAATGTATTTGATTATTGTATCGTTTTTTTCAAGTTACAGACAAATCAATTTGTTTGCTCACCAGCATCTTTTTATGTATTATTATTTTTTTTTTTACATGAGGATGCACCTCTCCATGTCCATGACATATCTCTTTGTGTCTTCATCCGATTGGGAACTTGGATATGAAGAGGATTTTTGTGCAGGTGTACCTAATGTCCCCCCCCCCCCCCCCCCAGTAAGTAAGTGGAGCTCCAGCATCGCTTTTGTGAGAATAATAAATGTAAATTAAGTCAATTATTTCACACTTTTTCTAGTTTTGTTTTAAACGCATTTGATTGATGATCAGCATCTCCCCCCCCCCCCCCCCCCATGACGATGTTCCTCTTGTCTTTCCACGTTTTCATCCTTGCTCAAGGGACATAAACGTGCATATAAACATGAACAAAAATATATTTTCTGTCAGGGTTCAAACCTTCCTAAAATTGCATGCATTATCCAGGCCCGTGCAACATGAAAGAACAAAATTCACTTCATGATGCCTTCAG
Source organism: Phycodurus eques (assembly GCF_024500275.1). Taxonomy (NCBI): domain Eukaryota; kingdom Metazoa; phylum Chordata; class Actinopteri; order Syngnathiformes; family Syngnathidae; genus Phycodurus; species Phycodurus eques. The sequence continues at coordinate 10,263,246 of NC_084542.1, forward strand.
AAATGATGAACACACGATGTACGTTCGAACGATCGACACAAGTGTAAATGATGAGTTTAAAAAAAAAAAAAAGATGAAAATGATTGTATTTTACCTTACATAATTCCTTCCAGAGCGCAGATCCGCCCTTTATGTTTGCGCGTTAATCCAAACCACAAGCGCAACATCCAACCTCCTCGGACTTTACGTAAAAATAACAAAGTGCGATTTAATAAAAATTAAGCTTTCTTGACATTTTGTGCCTCAAATTATACAGACGAATGCTTGTTTTTCCCAAAAAAAAAAAAAAAATTCCGTGCGTGCGTGCGAAAGTGTTTCTTCTGTTGGAGGATGCGAGCGCGGCTCCTCCAGACGTTCTGTGCTCTCCACACGCAGTAGGGCACACTTTTTTTTTTTTTTTTTTTTTTTAATATATATAAGGCGTCGCTCCCTCAAACAACGTCACGTGACTGCATCCACCTTTTCAGATGGCCGGCCCCACGATGCACAGTCAGTCAGTGCACACGCACGCGCACAAATCTCATTTGAATTCCCGGCGTTCCTTTTTCTTCTCTCCAAAGCAGCGAGCTCAAACAAAGAAGCATCATGCACAACAATATTTGTTTGGGATTTGGGAGGTTTGTAGTATAGTTGCAGCTTATACAATCAGTATGTGGGTCAATCCAGAATTGAAGGAAAATTTAGACACCCAAATATTTTATGTTTTAAGAATGTCATTTTTGATTCACTCAGCTCAGCCTTCGACGGTACACTTTTAAAAAAAAAAGACTTTGTCACATGAGCATATCATATATTTTTGCTGGGTTTGGCGCAACCCTGTTACAGATACTCCAGCACCTGCAAAACATATTTTAAAAAATATTGCTAAATAAATCCTTAACAATTAAAGGGGGAGTTTTTGGTATGCAGGCTCCCTCTAGCGGTACGTGAAAGAATGACAAAATTTAATAAATACAGTGATTTACACTTTTTTTCTAATAGTACCGTACAGTACATTTATGTCGTTCAGTTGTATTTAACTTTTAAGTTCAATATATTTGCATTGAATCTTTTAGAACTGCTTTCAAACATTTTTAAGTGCAATTTTTATTTAACTTTTGTGCAGAATTCATTCTAATTGAATCATCGTCATTTAAGTACAGTCTAATGCATACTTAATGTTTAAACTGTGCTTTATGTTACAGAGGCTTACAATAATATGAAATGATTAAAGCCTTTTAGGAATAAAACTTCCGTCTCGTTTTTGATATGACACATAGGCCCTACGCTGTCGTATTTTAATGGTGGTCATGACAGTGGTCGGTACTTAGTTATAAAGCCAAACAGTTTCCCGTTTTTTGTAGAGCATAACGTAAACATTAACAGGACAGGGAAGAAAAAGTAAGTGAACCCTTGGATTTAATAACAGGTTGAGCCTCCTTTGGCAGCAATATCCTCATCCAAACGTTTCCTGTAGTTGCAGATCGACAACGACCGGGATGAATTTTGGACCGTTCCTCTTCACAAAATGTTTGCAGTTTCGCAAGATTCCTGAGATGTCTGGTGTGAATAGCTCTCTTTAGGTCATGCCACAGCATCTCAACCGGGTTGAGGTCAGGACTTTGACTTAGCCACTCCAGAATACGCATTTTCTTCTTCTGAAGTCATTCTGTTGTTGATTTGCTTCAGTTTTTTGGATCACTATACTGATGCGACACTCATCCTCTTTTGAGTTTCAGCTGTTGGACAAATGGCCTCGAGTTTTTCAGCAAAAGATCTTGAGAAACTTGTGAATTGATTTTCCCATTAATGACAGCAAGCTGTCCAGGCTTTGAGGAAGCAAAGCACGCCCATACCAGGATGCTCCATTCGTTACCATGCCGACGACAACACTAATGGATTGCGCCGTGTGTTTGTAAGAACAAAATGGGGAAAAACCATGTTAGTGGTCACCAGTGCTCGGGAGAGGACGTTCCTTTAAGGCTTGCTTCAGGTATGTTCACGTACTTGTAATACGATACCGGTCACAAGCAGGCAATAGAATGTTATGTAGCCTAGCAAGCTAGTCGTAGCACGAACGGTTGGAGGTAAACATGCCGCCGTTCTGTCGAATCATGCTTTAAAGTTTCGGTGGGGGTGAAGTCATTTAATTAAAAAAAAAAGTAATTTAATTACAGTATGTTAGCGCCCATTATTTCTGTCACGTAATGTCGGTTTGACCTGACTGATTAGAATACACGATCTGACGAGAGCCGTGATTTCCAACCTTTATGGAGCCAAGGAACGTATTTTACACACACCAACAAACAAAAATGTCACAAAAAGTGGATACATTAATTACTGTATTTAATTCCTGCCATCTAATAGAAGATCATTTATCATTTGTTCTGTCTGTCACTATGCCTCATTGGCATAAATAGATGAACAAAGATACATTATTTATTGTAAATATATTTTTTGGAGCAATTAAGTACACAAGTATAGACAGTAAATGAACAAGTCATTTAAATAGACACATTCCTCCATCATGTGGTCGGATCGGTGATCGGTTATCGTTTTTTTTTTTTTTTTTAAACTCGCTGATCGGTGATCGATGGTCAGCCCCAAAACTCCTGATCGTGTAAAGCCTTGTAGTAAGTCTTCTTGGAGCTATTTTGAGTGAGGCTTGATACACATTAGGCGATGCTTCTTGATGAGATCATTCTCAACTGCTGCGTGGGTTACACCTGACTCTGATTAGCTCTTGGACAATCCCTAGCCTCGAGGTTAACTTACTTTTTCCTTCCTGTCCTGTGAATGTTTACAAGTCATTTTCAATACAAATATGAAAAGATAATTGTTTGTATGGTATTAGTTTAAGCAGACTGTTTATTCTTGTGATTTAGGTGAAGATCAGACCACATTTTACGACCAATTTAAGCAGAAATTTAAGAAAGGTTCAAATACTTTTTCCTCCCACTCTACCTTGGGAGATAAAAAACATTAAACGTTAGATGTTGTCCTCAAGGTCTCGTGAAGCAGAGAAGCCTCCCAAAATGACCCGAATACAGTGAAGCGATCTGCTGAGCAAACGATCTCAGCAGGTATAGCTCCGGTGTGTGACATGCTTAAGGAATATTCTCTTTTGCGCCAGGGCTTCACATACGCATTGATAAAGTGCCATTGATCGTGAAGCAATGGACTTATCATTCTGGTATGCAAAAAAAAAAAAAAAAAGCTGCATTAAACGTGCACGTTTCAAGCGGTTTCAATGGTACACTGCTTGTAAGATACGGTTGCAGCTAGAAGTGAAAATTCTCATCTCGTAAGCGATTATATGATCGTTCCGGTTGGCAACAAAGCTTGCACGAACATTGCCTAAAACCTGCAATGTTCTTGCTAACACAACATGAGATGTGTCATGGTCCACATATTGTTACAACAGCAACAAAACAATAAGATTGTGAAGTCAACTGTGAGCTCAATTTGCAGGAACAAAAAGTTAAATTCTTCTCACATGTAAAGCTTTGGAAAAAAAACAACTGCAAGCCACGTAAAGGCTTTCATAGGTTGCACACCTACTTGACAGTCAGAGTGCGCCTCTGTTGTGGCTTGAATAATTAACTAAACCTCCGCCAACAAACATTCATCAGCTCGGATGCTGATAAGCTGGAACCGGTCAAATTGATGTCTTTTTTTTAAAAAAAATGTTTTTTTAAATTATGCCTTTGACTTACCCGCCAAGTTTGAAGAATTAACATAAAAGTTGCTGCAAAATGTGCAAAGAAACCTGTGTGTGTGCACGCGCAACTTGACCAATTACCCTTTGTCAAGTGGCCTTGCAGGTCTCTAAACATTAAATTTGCATGTACTTATTTGGCAAACATCACAAAGACATTAATCCAGCTTTTTTTTTTTTTGGGGGGGGGGGTGGGGGGCACAAAGGTTGAATTTGCGTTTTTCAAATCAGGCAACAAACATGGTCTTTCTTGTCCTTCAGGATAACTTTTAACTTTATTGCCCTTCAGGTAAGCACAAGTGTAGACAGAACAAAATTTGGCCCAGCGTAGTATTTAGAATATTATAATGAATACATAAATAATGCATGTACAGTATGTATACAGAACGAATTTGAACTATATAAACACGCAGTTCAGATCTAGAGTAACATACAGCATATTGTGCAAAATTCAGTAGTAGGAGGGGGGAGGGGGAGGGGGGGCATTGGGTTGGTCACGCTTCAGTCTAGGGTGGGTCACACCGGGGCAAAAACTTCTCCGCCACCGCAGTCACTGGTGATGTTTGTTGTCATTCACGCTCACCGGAGCACATACAGCAGCATCACACCCCAATTAATTTGATTGTCGTGTGTGTTTTTGAGGGTCACGGCTGCTGATAAACATGAGAAGAACTAGAATCGACTGCTCCAAGGTCGAACTGTTAACAACAACAACTGTCTGACCACTTCCAAACTCAGGGAGGATGAAGTACAACCCCAATTCCAATGAAGTTGGGACGTTGTGTTAAACAAAAAGCAAAAACAGAATACAATGATTTGCAAGTCATGGTCAACCTATATTTAATTGAATACACTACAAAGATAATGTTCAAACTGATAAACTTCATTGTTTTTAGCAAATAATCATTCACTTGGAATTTTATGGCTGCAACACGTTCCAAAAAAGCTGGGACAGGTGGCAAAAAAGGCTGAGAAAGTTGAGGAATGCTCATCAAACACCTGTTTGGAACATCCCACAGGTGAACAGGCTAATTGGGAGCAGGTGGGTGTCATGATGGGGTAGAAAAGGAGCTCGCCTGAATTGCTCAGTCATTCACAAGCAAAGATGGCGCGAGGTTCACCTCCTTGTGAACAAGTATGTGAGAAAATAGTCGAACATTTTAAGGACAATGTTCCTCAATGTACAATTGCAAGGAATTTAGGGATTTTTAGTGTAGTGTGTGTGTGGGGCATTTGAACCTGAATTGAATGGGTTCTTCCACTGCACGTGTTACTCCTCCCAAAAAATCTTCCCATTAAACCTTTTTTATCGAAGTGAAGAAATTTCCATTGTTTTTATGTCTGAATTAAAAGTGGTTAACTACTTTTTTTTTTTTTTTACACTTGTATAGCAGTTAATGTGTGAGCTGCATCTGGAATTTGAATCACCTTCACATGCCTTTGCCCTAAATGTTTAGACTGAGCGCATTATTGTCTTAATTAAGAGTGGTTAACGTCTTATATGACAGTTAAGAATGTTATAAAACGTGATTGTGTGGCGCATCTGCAACGTGAACCACATTTGCATTAAACCATTGTTATTAACGTTAAGACCGGTTTGTTTTAATGCGATTAACAGCGGTGACCTCCATTTAAGATTTGCGTGACCGCTGAGAACGTGATAAAACGCAATAAGTGAGGCGCGTCTGTGACGTAAATCTTTGTATTAAAGTTCAGAGTGAACATTTTCAAAGTTCAAAATGAGATGTGTGAAGTGCATCACCTTCGCATTCAACCTTTAACATTAAAGTGGCAAATTTTCGATTGATTTTGTCTGACCGTCTTCCGTGCGACAGTCTTGAATTTTAAAATGTGTGAAGTGCATCAGCGATGTGAATCACCTTCGCGTTAAACCTTGTCATGAATGTTAAGCGTTTTCTCTTGCTTTTGTGTCTGAACTTCTTTCTACACTTGTATGACAGTTAAGAATGATTAAAAATAATATTCCGATTGCCACTGTCCCGGAAAGGATTGGATCTGCATATACAGGCAGATCCAATCCTTTCCGAAAAAACCACCTGCTAGTGCACGCTGTCCACATAAAAAGTTACATTTAATAGCGTATCATTTGGATCCATTTGGCCACACGGCACAGTTTGCGTCCCCCCCCCCCCGAATGTTGTGACAGTTTCTAACTGATTCGTTTGGCATGCTAACCTGTTCGTGAGCAATGAGCGATGGCTCAGGCAAAAGCTTCGGGCCATCTGGCTTTCAGCTGTGCTACATAACATTTTGTCCTCCGCTGACTCACTCTGGATCCATGTATCAGTGGAGGGAGATAGAGAGGCAAAGCAAAAACAATACAGTACGCAAAACTTGCCTGGTTGGATGTAATGTGTTCCAGAACTTTTTGGTCTGAGCAATCGAGGAAGTTTAGGGCACTAATTAATGGAACGTAATTCAGAGGTGCAGCAGGTTGATGCGTGACGTTTTAAGTGCTTCCTTCCTCGCCCCTGGCCTCACATTAACGTGACGCTGAAAGAGGCCCGCGATCGTACATTTTTGCATCTTTCCTTCGGGTTGTTTAAGCCTCTTTTGTAGTCACAGAGCACGCCGTGACTCCCAGGGAGAAATAGGATAAACACAGGGTGTCTTACATCACATTATTCTTTATTCCTATTGGTATTTCCCCGATCTGAAGATTAGCATGTTTTTTTCCTATATAGGCTAAACCGGTGATGAAGGTTTTCACCTTATGCACGTGTCAAATGTGCCTGAAAATCGGTCACACGTACTTCATGCAAAAGCTGATTTCCCGCGTGTTACTTTGTCATAATTCTGTGCTTATGGCTGACGAGAATGATGCCGATACATGTGCGTTTCAATGAAGCACACCCTTTAAATGCGGGAAGCGCGGACGTCCGTCTTGGAACGGCTGCACCGTCGGGTTACACTCGGTCTTGATGAGTTTCTATTAGGATCCGTGACGGGGAGATTTAATGAGATCAGACCAGCCAATAAAGGCCGTCTGTGCGTGAGTGCATCAGTGTTTGTTGCAAGGTGACACACACTCGTATATGTAGGTTCACAAAAACGCATGAGCATCATTAGATTAGGTTAGATAAACACGATAACTGTACTTGAAATAAAAATGTCCCTCTTGGTTACCAACAAATCAATTGTCGATTTTGGCTTGTACAGTGCCTTGAAAAAGTATTTGCCCCCTTTTTTTTTTTGGGCAGTTTCCCCACTTTAGTGCTTCAGATCATCAAACAAATGTAAATATCAGACAAAGATAACCCACGCTGCTTTTAAATGATGATTTCATAGTTGGTCGGGCCTCAGCGGCAACAACCGAAATCAAGCGTTTTCTAAAACTGGCAGTGAGCCTTGAACTTTAACATCTCTGTGGAGATATTTTGGCTCAGAATTGTTTTAATTCAGCAACAAAGGAGGGTTTTCCAGCAAGAACAGCCTTTTTAAGACCATACCACAGCATTTCAATCGGATTCAAGTCCGGACGTTTGACTAAGCCACTCTAAAATCCTCATTTTTTATTTTGTATTTTTTTGAAAACCATTCAAACGTTGACTTGTTTTTGTGCTTTGGATCATTATCCTGCTGCACAACCCAAGTGCGCTTCAGCCTGAGATCACTAACTTATGGCTTATAATATTCTCCTTCAGGATTTTCTGACAAAGAGCAGAATTCATCGTTCCATCAATCACAGCAAGTGAGTCAATTCCAATAGTTGAAAGAAACTCTTCTTCGTTGGTCTGTCTGACTGTTTTATACCGCCGCCCGGTGGCCAAGACGCACACACCAGAAGGAGCTGCAACGAATTGATGCTCAAACTGTTTCATGATTTACATTCCATTCAATTATGATATTACTGCATGTTTGTAAGAAGTTCCAAATTAAGGCATTTGAATGTTATTTTCATGTTGTCTTTGATCTCCTGTCATCCGCGCCGCTAAACGGCACAAACGAGCACGGCCCACAAAACATCGTTCCATCTCCCTCCACCTACACAAGTCACTAAATACCCCGAGTGGCAGGAGACAGAAATCAATTCCATTGATCTCTTGGCGGCCAATCAGATAAAACTAAGCTTGGATTGACTTTCCGGGGGGGGCTGCATGAATCACTTCATCAGCCCTGCAGCTCATGCCGTAGTCACACTCCGTGGCCTCTTTTGGTGACAAATTCACAGGCCGAGGCTAAAACGTCAGTCATCCAGGGCCGGTCTTTACAAACGTAGCAAAAAAAAAATATATCAATAAATATCATGGTTGTGGACCTCGAAATGTATCCCACCAGACATGATCCATGATCAAAGTAGCTCAACGGAGCTATCTTGCTGTGATAATGAAGTTATTAACACTTCCCATGTCTAAAGGGTTGTAACAACAGTTTTTCTTGGAATCGCCAATTTTGGATTTTACACCCTGGACTGGTCAGGCAGGCGAAGGGCACAGAGAACGAACCGGTCACACTCACATCTGTCAATCAACATGCATGTTTTCTGGGAATGTGGGAGGAAGCCGTAGTCCTTGGAAAAGACACGCAATCTTCTGACTGGATGAAGGAAGACCTGGACATTATGACAAAAAGACTATAAATCAGTCCAAAAGAAAGATAACTAGATCCTTTTAGTTTGCTCATTTTGAGAGAATTGTTATAAATAGGGATATTCGATAACGTTTTTTTTTTTTTTTTAGATAACAGTACGAGTATTCACTCTTGAGTACTCACCGATACAGAGTCCCGATACCACTAGTACCTTTTATACAACTAAAACAATGACATTTAATTGTGAACTGATCTTTCTATCTTTCTGACGCACGAGATGAGTCGCCGATGTGTCAAAGCACTGCAGTGTAGCGCCAGCTACTAGTGAGGATGACTTAACTTGACTTATTTGAATTTTTTTTGTATCGCTGGCCGGTATCGGCAGCCTTCAAGAGTACCCGAGACCTTGAAATAAGGCCGGTATCGGCTCGATACCGCCCACTCCTAGTTATAAACACGCAAAAATGTGACCTGTATATTGCACTGAAACGTCTATTGGGAGAACTCCATAAAATGTGTGCAGTACAGAAATTACATCCACAAAGAGGTATTTCTTGATTTTGTGGGGAGGCAGAAGGAAGAAACCATTAAATTGAGGGAAAATTCTTCTCCTCTGAGAGCGCCTCCCGTCATCAGTCCACCGCAACGTTGTGTTCTCTTTGCACATTAGCTGAATCGCTTTAGCACTCTCACATCAAGGTCTCGCCTGGCCATTCATGCGCAAGTTGCATGAATGGCAGCTTTTTAAACTTATGTGTAAATATTGTGTATAGTGTTAAAATGTAATGTGACCTATGAGCTTCCTTTCATGCAGACAATTTTTTACTCTTCCAAAGACCAACATAAGGTCTCAATCAGAAGATTTCTTTTTTTCCCCCTTTGTGTGAGTTATTATTATTATTCTTTTTTTGGGGTGTAGTAAGAGCATTTTTGGTGAATAAGAATATCTCTGTTAAGGTGTGAGTGAGAGCTTTTTTTAATTTTTTTTTAATTTGTTTTGGTGAGTGTGAGGTAGGCACCCCCCCCCGCTGGGAGGGGGGGGGGCAGATGGTGAGGATGTCCTGGTATAGCACATCCTATGTGAGGTGCGAGACCAGGACATCCGACCTTGCAGCGAGGCCCCGATGTGCAAAAAGGACTCGCGGTTCCATCTGGGCTCGAACACATTAAGTCACTTCTCTGACATTAGCAGCAAGGGAGACACGATGTTATTGTCGACAGTTACTGGACGCTATCAAATCGTATAGTCAGCTGCCTTTTTATTTTGAAAGCAAGCCCTTGGGTAGGGGATATACCAGGAAAAGTATAATGTTTTGTTGTACTTTTTCTGACTGCGTGTCTGATGTGCTTTTTATGTGCACTTTCCTGTAATTTATCTTTAGACAAGGTCATAAATTGCACTGAAAACACAAATCATTCCTGATTCATTGTATGTCGTTGCTGTGGCAATGTAGATCACCAGAATTGCTCAGTTGTTTTTTTTAACACGTCTCCCTCGTCTTTTTTTTTGGGGGGGGGGGGGGGGGGGGGGGGGGTCGCAATCATTTGTGACCCGATGAAATAATGACATCGGCGCACCGCGCCTACACGACGAGAGGTTTTCGAGGGGCACGGACAGTGGCGCCGCGAGGGATTTTGGGCCCAAAATAGCCATCACTTTCCTTTCCCTTACGACGCATAAATACTTTGCCATATGTTATATTAAAGCTCTGGTCGTCGTTTTCAACAGTCGCACTTCAAATATTAGGCTATATATAACCTCACATACTTATTACTAAAATAATAAAATCTCATTTTAACAACAGTCTTTAATATAGCTGATTTTTGTTTTCTTTATTTTTCTCAAGTTGCCTCCAGAACTAGACTGTTATAGTAACAAACTAGAGGCTGACAGATCACGTCTGAAACGGCACAGTAAAGATTATGAGACAAATTAATTTCTCTACATGAAATTCTCAATTGAACTGCCGATCTGTATTAATTATAAAATGCATGATGAAAACAGCACTGGGGACAGCAAAGTTTACATTGTGTATTGTTTGTTTCCTGATACACTTATCTAACCCAAATACTAATTTCAAAGGAAACATATAATGGAAAGTGGACTTTTTAATAGCTTGTATACAAATAGTGCAGTTGGTTTCTGGAGTGCCTGTCCACCCATCAAGCTCGAATTTAAACCACCAAGTAAATCTGCTTATTGCTAAAAAATGTCTTCTGCACTGTTACGTAATAGTGGGGCTAATTTACATAATGACCGCCCCCAGGCTGAGTTTCTCCGCTCATGATTGGGCAGGTCATTGCCAATGAACGCCGGAGTCCGTCGGAAGAACTACACGGAGGCGCTGTTGCCTCGGAGCCAAAAGAAAAGAAAAAAAGTATAGTTTGTCAGCTTAATGATGAAATGCTGGAGGGAAAACACAATCAAATGTTTACGGGCGCTCGCTTTATGGGTGTTGGGGATATGGTAAATTAACGAGTGGGGCTTTTGTGCTTGCGCCATTAATTTGCAGCCTGGATGCGCAGGGGCGAACATCTGCTCTGGGGGGAATCTCCGTCTCTCCAATAACACCACAAAAAGTATCTGGCTCGGTTGCTCATTGCTTAAAAAAAAAAAAAAAATGTCCAGCATGGGTCGGAAAAGTTTCTAATTGTAGCGCCGCCCCCGGTGGTCAGTGTAGCAAAAAGCGTAGTCGACATTTGCTTAAGCCAGAACGGCCCCCTAAAACCAGTGAGTGACAAGTGGATCTGAAATGTGCAGGAATTCTTTCATCTTTGTGTATTTTGACCAAAGAATGTCATAGACATCTTATTAAGACACCTTGGAACTGTTTGTAATTGTGGGGAAATTACATAATCTATCTAGAACATTCAGTTTCCCTTCTATCTCATAGCGCAATGCTGATCTTCTGTCGCGACTGGATTGACATGGATGTCCTCTCTTCTAATGACTAATTTCACCTCATTAGCAGCCCTAAATTGTCTCTCAATTGTTGCGGGCCTAAGTGGCACCGATGGATGTATATTCATAAATCAAATCTGTTTATCAGCCATTTCTACGTCAATACATAATTTGAGCGAGGTTGTAAAATTTCTTCCCAATCTGTCGTCACAAATCCCTGCCAAAAGACAACGCCGCAAATTGGCGTGGACCGACCGGCTGCGCGTACCTGCCTGTCTGTCAAGAGCAACCGTCCCAAACCTCCGCTGAATTGGCACGACGGAGGCCTTAGATATGCTGTTGGCATGACAACCAGAGAGGGATCTAAATGTCAGAGCCAAGGTTGAGCACAAACAAAAACAGAAGAACATCATCATTACTTCCACATGGGGAAGATAACAACAGAGAAGCGCACCAAAAGAAAAAGAAGGCCAATCATAACGAGATGTTCCGAGCCAATTATCCCGTGGACATCCGGACAGGTGCGAGGAAGCCGCCTCTTGTCTGCACAACACCTGAAAATTCCACTTCAGAACAGGCTGTTGACCTGGCAGTGCGGGCATGAGCGAGACCAAGGCGAGGACATGGCGTTGAAAAGGGAACAAAGGTGTGGGAAAACAGTTAACATCTGCTCCGCCGAGCACTTATGAAGCTCTGGCGTCATGGCAACAACATCCAATTCGAATGAGCGGTGCAGCTTTGCGTTGCATCCTGCCTAATAGCGGGACTCTTCGCCACGCACCGTCACGGGGATGTGATCCCCCCGCAAAGCGTCACGGTCAGCAGAGCCTCGCAAACAAGCCCAACACTTGTTAAATCCACATTGTCAGTCTGATTGAGTCTGCAAGCAGTCACTTAAGATGACATTTTGTCTGATATCGTAACGTGACGGTGGAAATACTGCATACAAAATGTCTACTCTCTCATTTTTGTTTTTTACGTTTGTCTGCTGTTTTTTCGATATATTAACCTGTTTTAAACTTCATTTATTCACAGGTATAAGTGTGTGTGTGTGCTTATATATAAATGACAAGGAATGAAATTACGTAATTGCATTAGAAATGTATGTAATTGCAATCCACGACATTTCCCTGATTACAATTTTAGTTCCATTTGAAATAAAAGCCACAAAGGTTTCCCTCCCTAAAGCCGACGCTTGGGATTGGCTCGCTCTAGTCTTGAGCCATTCTGCCGTCGTCTCAAAGATATTTTTCCAAATACGACCTTGAAGTGCCTCTTTGAGGCGCAATCTTGAGGTGTTAGTTTGTCTGAGAAAACTGGTCAGGCAGGCTGCCACATCCCCAGTTAGAAGAGGGTTTACACGCTGCAACCACATTATCTCAGTTTACTTCCCATACCGATAAATATATATATATTTTTTTGTCTTCTTTTCTTGCACAGGTAATACGTCACATGAAATGGTGGAAAAGGTTGTGAAATGATATTCTTGGTCTCCTTTTTCATATAAATAAGCTGGCATTTGAACAAGGCTGTGTAGCCGTTTTATAGCCACTGCACATACTATGTGTATGAAGAAAGTAATAAGGACATAGGAAGGGAGGTAGGTTTTTGGGTAAGGAGGAAGGCAGCAAGGTTGCTAGGTCAGTTGGTTGGTTGATCAGTCGTATGTAGCTAGGTAGTGCCTACAAATGTAAATTTAAATGTGACATTGTTATTAGGTTGGTAAAAAGGAATGAAGGTAAGCAGGTAATGATGTATGCCACTCTCATTCCTCAACAACATCACAAAAGTGCTCTAATGGTCAAGACCATATAAATGTGCGCATCAGCCTCCGCACTGGCATGTGTCTTGGGGTCAGACTTAAATAGCGAGCAGGATTTCCCGCTGCGACGCGGAAATGATGGACAGACGCGGACTTGTGCATTTTGTGCAATGTCACACACTAGAACATTCGCACACTGTACTTGTACCTTCACACATTTGGCTGGCTCGAAATGAAGACAGGCCCAGCGTCACAGTCTGTAGTCTCAGTCCATTTGAGGTGTTCTCTATATTGCTTACATACAATCATTTTTAACTTTTTTCCCCCCCCCTTTCTGTATAACGTCTATGGTGGCTAAATTATTCACATATCATTTCTTCTGCCTAGTCTCATTAAATTCAACTTTTCTAATCATTTGACTGCGAATGTTGCCGCCGCGGCGCCCCAGATCCCCGCTGAACAGTAATTGAAGTCTCTTGCTCCTCTGCATTTCATCAAAGAAAAAAACCTAAAGGTGGATGTTGCAGAAAGGAAGTGTGCCTTTTGTCAATGTTATCAGGATGTCTCGATGCAGAGTGCATACTAACTTTGGCTTGGAGAGTTTTACCTCCGTTCTGTCTGCAGACGAGACTCCAGGTGAACACAGGAGCTTAATTTTAAAGCTCTGAAGCAACTGATTGGGATTCATGTCAGTGAAGTGACGTTTAAAATTCTCTCTGAAAGTTGACAAATGTGTGCTTCCTCAAACTATAGTATGCGTTGCTCCGCCTCACTATTGCAGCTGGGATTCACTTTTATAACATCAGATGGCAAAAAACCCACAAGGTGACATTTTGCGCTCAAAGAAACAAAAAGGCTTCGTAGTTACAATCTGTTAGTTTGGCAAAACGGAATTCTTAGTTAACTTCCAAATGTGGATAATCTAAATAAATGGGTTTGGAATGCTGATCCTGTAATCTTGTTGTATCAAAGCTATTATTCAGACCAATAGAAGTTATCAAAGTTGATATTTCCCTTTTAATTTGCGGTCCTCAAACTCCATAAACGTTTGTAATTACCGCAGCTCCGACTGCACCTACAAAAGGGCAAGTCCATGAAAATACTCCATTGCTACAGGTTCCATCCATCCATTTTCTGAGCCGCTTCTCCTCACTAGGGTCGCGGGCGTGCTGGAGCCTATCCCAGCTGTCATCGGGCAGGAGGCGGGGTACACCCTGAACTGGTTGCCAGCCAATCGCAGGGCACATACAAACAAACAACCATTTGCACTCACAGTCATGCCTACGGGCAATTTAGAGTCTCCAATTAATGCATGTTTTTGGGATGTGGGAGGGAACCGCAGTGCCCGGAGAAAACCCACGCAGGCACGGGGAGAACATGCAAACTCCACACAGGCGGGGCCGGGGATTGAACCCGGGTCCTCAGAACTGTGAGGCTGACGCTCTAACCAGTCGTCCACCGTGCCGCCTGCTACAGGTTGAATAACAAATAACCTGGCTGAAGCATTTAATTTGCTTACTAGTCCTGACTGAACAAAGGGACAACTCGGCACGCAACGAAATCAGCGAGTCAACGTCTCGGATCGAGATAGCGGGTAGGCAGGTCCGTCGGTTGGTAGGACGGAAGCACGGTTGGTCGGTCAGTAGGTGGATAAGAATGAAGGATGTTAAGGATGCTGGGCCAGTCAGGTAGTAGGTAGGAAAGAAGATGGGTTTGTAGGCAAGGAGCTGAGTGGGTGGACAGGACAGAAAGTAAGTCACTGAATGGTAGGAAGGAAGAAAGGAAGGGTGCTGATCGGTAACTAGAGGACAATACTGTGGTTATCGGCAGCATCTTTCAGTCAATATCACCTTATTAAGGTTCTTCAATATTATAGAAGAACCCCAGAAAGCTTAAAAACAACAACTTGGATGTTGTGTTCGACCTCAGCTATCAGTCGAGGAAAGACACCTTTGGAGATGTGATCCGCCAAATATGACACGGACACATAGCGTACGGACGGACGTCACAACCGAACAGTGCCCGATGATTGACTGTACAGTGACGGTGCAGAATCCTGGATGTTGCTATGTGAAAGTGGACGTCTGGTCTTTGGACTACTTTTGGGCAACGTTGAGGCTGTCGTTTAGTTCGGTGGGAGGGAGGTGATTGACAAGATGGAAAAGGGCGGAAAGGCGGTCATCTCCCCCTCATTCCCTGAACGTATGCGTGGAAAGCTTTGACGGCTGAGGGGGAGGTGTGACAGAGTTGACAAAGACAATGTTGAAAGGTGCTTATTTGTGTACACTAAATGGAAAACAAAGAAGGGGAAAAGATTAGGGAGTCAGGGAAGATAAGGTCTGAAGGCTTCGGGCAGCGTCATTAAAAAAAAAAAATCAATACTTTTGTGCGCGGTTTGGACATCTCCAGGAGGGAGTTTTTCACACTAGCCTTAAGAATTGTAGAGGGTCATCAACAAAGGCTGTTTTTTTTTAGTAAAGAGAGACTAGAGATGAACATTTGATGAAGCTAATGGTCAATTAGGCTATCAATTGCCTTTTTCAATGGGAGACCACTTCTGAATGTTCTTCACTCCTATTTCCACGCCAGTGTTGCATTGAGGAGAATGATGTAGCATGAAGGAGTTGTGTCATAGGATGTTGCTCAACTACCATATCGCCGACATCATTTTGTACCCGTTGAAACGGTAAACGAGTTGAGAATGAATCAACAGTGCCTTTGCTAGTTGTAGGAAAGTAGCGCACACTCAATTTCGCCTCATTTGCTTCACGAGCAACTATAATTCCACACAATGAACAGAATTCATACAAATGGATGAACATGCCCATCCTTAATTCACAGAAAAAGAAAAAGTCTTCAGATTAAACCACGAATAGTGATAATGGGAAGAAATGCTTCCGTTTTTCAAAGAAAAGTTTAAAATCACATTTGTAGGCCGAGCAGACGAGGGGGGGGGGGGAAAGTAGTATGGATCTCAGCCAAGCATGAACTTTTGGCATACTGTATGCCTGACCTTTATTATGACGATCCATGCATTATGTATTGAGAAATTAAGCAAAATGTAAAATTATTCCCTTGTGTTGCTGTATGCAGTATTTTGACCATTATCTTTTTTACGATGTCTTTCCTTTAATGCTCTGAATCCAATCAGGATGCAAATAACAGTGACAATGTGAAACCAAACTAAATTGTCCTTGAACAACAGCTGTATTGGACAATAAGGAACCATACATACGTTGCGATCACAAATCCCACACAATTTTAGGTGCACTTACACAATCACAATGTTTATGATTGCAGGTGTACTTTTCAGTGCTGTATATTTGCACGGTGTGAGACGTGTACACCATGAAGTATGGAAGAGAGCATCGATACCAATGCGAACTATAACAATAAACCGTTATATTTGTAAAAGCAGAATTATTTGATACTGGTCTTGTGTAGGTGTACCTAATGCTGTGGCTGTGAGTGTCAACAGTATAAAAAAAAAAAAGTATTTAAAAAAAAAAAAAAAAAAAAAATCATTGGTGCACCATCTCGAGAAAGAATGTAAAAAGAACATTCAGAAGCAGACGGATCCCGTGGAGTTCAAATTACTTGTTCTCGTCTCCCGAATAAAGCGTGTTATTTGCTTTCCCCTCGTACTATTACATCAATAACACATTCCGTATCACATCAGCTTGATTTTCTGCCTGGGGATTATAAAAAAAAAAAAAAAAACATGCCCCAAACAACAGCTGGGTTGCAATATTCGCCATCTATTTGCATTTCAGCCCATTAGAGGTTAACGCCTTTGAGCCAAATTGTCCGAAAGAATAATCTGAAGCCAGTAAATATATTGGACACTGAGTTTAAAAAAAAAAAAAAAAAAAAACAACAACAACAAAACTATTGGTAATGCATTAATTGTGGTGTGAATGATTCACAATATACAACACAGTCCAGCTGAAGTGATTTAGGTTCATTTTGCTTCTTGTCTCTGACCATCTATCTGTCTTGAAAAATGACCTTGTGCACAACAATCAGTATCTCACTCCACTCAAACATGTTGCTCCCTCTGTACTTCTTCACACAACAAAACTTTATGCATTGTCATTCCACTCACCTCACATCTGACCACATCTCAAAAAGGGGAACTCTGTCCAGAACCTCAACACTGGGGTTTCTCAGTGCACCATACTGGGGCCAATGGTCTTTCTTCTCTCTCTTTCAATCAACTTTCATCATTTGTATAGTGGAACCTGCAACGTCAAACACAATCTGGTCTGGAATGCACATCAGTCTCCAATTGGTCAGGATTTAGAATCATTTTTACCCCATTGGGAAAAGAGTGGTACTGTACCTTGTCTTATGAGGCCCAAACGTCAGAGTTTTTTTGAGTTACAAGCCACTCCCAGATTGATTTTTTTTGCTTTGTATTATGAGCCAAAGTTTGAGGTAAGAGTGACCTTCTGATAAAAACGAAATGGGGCAATTAAGATACTGTAATGCCCTCACATGTGGATCAGGAGAGCCACAGTTCCTTATTCAACCATTTATTGAATGGGACAAACTATCAAACACAAATACGACATGAAAACCCTTGAAAAGAGCTGCCGTAGACCACAACTAAGCCACGCCCCTGAAAGGTACACACCGAATACATGGAGACTACAGTATGTGCAGTAATTACATTTTAGAAAACCAGTTTATTCGCTGAGAAACTGAATTTCCTCTTACAAAATGATCTGTTATTTTTTCACGCCATAAACAAAGTTGACTTTATATTGACGTAATATTTTTATGGCAGACGCTTCCACATCAATCTGTGACAAAGTTTATTTTTTTGGAGGGCTTGGAAGAAAATGCAGATAAGCATGATAGTCTCATTTGTAGATATGAATACACTATAGCCTTTTCATCATACCCCAAAAAAGAGTTGACATTAATATTTTTGTTGTGTAATGTCGGTCAATGGAAAGACGTTTGAGCCTTTAGTCAATATCCAATTGTGTATGTATTAGTACTCGCTTTGTCCTCACTAGTAAGACAATGTAGTGCACAAGAACAAATTAATGTTACTCGTGAGGAAAAACTGTAGTAGTTGACATTTTCACGCTACTAGTACTACTAGCTTGATGTTAACTAGTAGAATTGTATGTCACAAGTTGTACTAGTATCACTCAATTGTCAACTAGTGCACTAGTTCTACTACTATTGCCTTACTAGTGAGGACAAAGGATGTACTTGTACATGGACAATTCAGCGCACTAGTAGGCTATTGAATAAATGATCAAACCGCTTGCTATATTGCTCAAACATAATGATTCAACCCAAAAAAAATAAAAATAATTAAAAATAAAAATCACTTTTGTTAAGGACATCCAACACATTGTTTTGGGACTATATGCCTATATTATTTGTTAATACTGACTAAGGGCAGCCTTTCTTGCTTCCTCATCATCAATAGAGAAATCAGCCAACCAGAAAGTCACTTTGGCTATTCAAATATTGAATTGATTTAACTTCTTTTTTTTTGGAAGGCGTTTACAAGAAAATATGTAGCATTTAATTTTTGGGGGTGTGGAGTCCAATTTCCCTTTGAGTTCTTCTTCATCTGTTTTTGTCTTTTTCCAGACTGCCGCAATCAAAAAGGTCTCTAAAAACACCACACAGCAGCATCCGAGAAGCAAAACGCTGACGGCTAAATGCTTTTCCCAGCTCTCCGTCGCGTATCAAAGAGCCCGCCAATGACTGCAGGCCGTGTCATTAGTGTGTCTGGAAGCCGCGGAGTGGCCGGGCTTCCAGAAATCAAACACATCCCTGTGGAGGAGAACAGCGTGAACCTGTATATATATATAAAAAAAAATAAAAAAATAAAAATAAAAAAAAAAAAGGTTATGCTGTGACATTAGAGGCGCTTTGAGCCAAGTGCACCGGCGGGTGACATTAGAAAAGAAGTCATACAGATACAAACGCTCACTCGGTTTGCCATTTTGCACACCTGAAATTCAGCATCCCCTTTTAATGAAACAAAGGCAAAGTAAACGCTTTGGTTTGAGCACGAACATGCTCACAACGTGAATCAAAGTCGCAAGCAGTACGCAAGTGGTTCGATAAACAGTAAATATCAAAACAAATAGTAAACAGCGGAACTTCAAAAGTCGAAAGTTACGAGTGAGCATAGACAGAATAACCACATTAGCAAACCCATAGGAATACCGTATATTGTTTGGAGCGCTTGGTTTAAAAGAGGGAAACTGTTTTGTGTGCAAAATCAGTTTTGCACATAAAGTTGACGACACTGTTTATTCATACTGCCTTTCTTCAAAATCTACCTGCTTATTTAAACATTGCTTAGCTTTAAGATATTCAGTTATTTCACACGTGCACATCATCCCTTGGCTCGTAATATCCCAAATATTATGCTTGATTGAATTGTTTTTTTATGAGTATTTGGCAACATTCAAATGGAATTATATTTTTCTCACAGTTCAAGCTGGATGCCTTAATCCTCCCAAGTATTTTACAATGGACTCCATGGATTCTGAATGTACATGTACCTTTTGAAATCGCTTTCTTGTATTTCTGCTTTATGTTTATGTCATGCATGTATATCGTTGCAATTAATTGTTTGTGTGATTGGAAAAGAGAGCATGCTCTCAACTGGCCCTTAAGGTGTAACTCAACTGAACACATTGCATTCCAATTTTTAACATTGTTACCACTTACTATAGGCCCAGTTATAAGTATGTGTGTACCCAGCTTAGAAAAAAAAAATCATGCTTGAAGTCGACTTGACTTCATCATGTGTCAAAGTTAAGCGCGAGCAAACAAGGTTTTTGTTGTTGAATGATTTAAGCTTTTGTAAAATATGATACTTGTGCGACAGTTGAAATATGGACTGTAGACTTAAAGCTTTTATTACTACATAAATTTCACCCTGAAATGGATGAGTTCAATTTCCATTATTTCCGTTGGGGGAGAAAAAAAGATTCAAAATCGTAGCATTGCGCTCAACCTTAGCAGCTCCACTGTACTCTGCTGTTCGATAAAGAAATCAACTTTCTTCCGCCAGCCAAATATTGAGCCGGGAGTATTGAGGACCACATTAGCTCGACTTTGGGGATCTCACATTATTATGGCATGGATTTAAATGAATCGCTTTTGTCACATATTCAAGATTCAGTCTCGGTAGGAATGCGCCTGCGGCTTATCACGCAACTTTTTCATGATTTAGTAAGGATGTTTAAAACCTCTGAGGACAGCTCCGGTCATTTTTTTGACCACAGCCATCCTGAATTCTGCTTTGATATGAGAATAATTAAAATGCAGACAAGGAATCATTTGATTAAAAAAAAAAAAAACAGCATGTTGGTGCCATTGTTCTCTCAGCCGTGAAGTGCACATTTTTAGCCACTCTATTATCTCTAATGGCTCTAATGACAAACAGGGCAAATTGCTGCCATGAATGAGAAACACTTTCACCGAGGGAAGGGCACTTTATATTCGGACCTCGCCGTAAAACCTGACCTTGATTGCAGATGCTAGGCAGCCATCTTATGGAGTAGCTTTCAATTTGATGAACAACTCTAACCCCACTTTAACATCCCCAGAATAAAATGTGAACCTTGTCCCGTTGCCTTGTCAAAGGGAGCTCAGACCACGCAAATCACAATATTAAACACCCACTGCAAAATGCAATGTTTATGTCCTTATTTGAGATTTAACCCATTCCTAATGAAAAGGCGTGTGTTAGGAATCAATCATCTATGGGCATTTAACAAAAAACAACAACTTAATGACTAAGTAACTTTTTTTTTTTTTTTTTTTTGTCAAAGCCTTTCCTGAGAGAGAACAAGGGGTCGAATTCCACAACAAAAGAACAGTCAAGTGCAGTCTTTTAAAATTGTGTCATGGACAAGTCTGCAGGTTTTAATGTCCAATTTCAGGTAATTGCACACTTGAAGGAACATTGTCAGTTCTTTATGATAACAGAAATCACACCTATTACGCTAACTTAATGCACACTTAAAGGGCATTTGTCACCACACAGTGGGGGAAACAAATAAAACTAGTACAGTAGAACATCTAAGGTTGAGCTCGGCGACCCATGATGGCATTTGGCTGGCTTTTGATATTTTTTTTCCTCCACAGAAAATAATGAAAATACAAATAATGGTCAATCGGTCGAAACTCCCCGCTAATGCTGTTACTCGCCAAAATGTTATCACTGTCTTTTAGACCCTATGCTGACAGTGCTGCTTTACACACACAAAAACAAAGTAAGACACTCTCGCTATCCAGTATGGGCTTCTCTTAAGATTCTTATGAAATACTAAGAGAATGTTTAGCGAAAAAGAGAAGGCTCAAATAAGCATCAAAAAGTGTAATAACTTGCCTTTGAGCTCACTGAGATGATGCACTAGTTTGCGAAAAGGAGAATACAATTTCCGTCATTGCCATAGCAACTGAGGATCGCCAACTTTCATGGTCTATACTGTATTACAGATTTATATGGACTATATTAATTTGTGGATCAGTGAGGACACCTCAAAAGTGTAAATAAGTGTTTGTGTCTGAGTCCACTGTACTGCACAAAAATGATCCAATGTTTATTTGAGACTTGTGTTAATAAAGGGATCAACAAAAGATATTACATTTAGAAAAAATAATTACATTTGGATTTCCTGGTTGGGTGCCAAACGTTCCTTTTCTAACGTAACATGAGAGAAGAAGCAAAGTGGCATGACAGACTTGACTGGCATCCAGAAATCTCCAATTTCCCTGACACAAATGGTCGAGAGGATGGACAAAACTTCTTTTTCATTGGTGCATCCTCAAGGACTTGACCTGCATGATTGAAAATATTCATTTTATTGCTACAGCTCTCATAGGTCTTTTTTTTCCTGTTCAGTCTGCACACAAGCAAGGTCATATGGGTAAATACTCAAGTTTCTGTTCCACAGGTTTTCACAGCTAACCTTCAAATAATTCCAAATGGAATAATTACAAGTGGCGCTGGGCTAATTACTGTGGTAGGTTGTGTTGAGATAGAATAATCATTCCAGACAATCCAACCACAAAGGGGAGTTTTAGGGGAACATTGGTTAGCAATTGAACGCGTCTCAGACAATGCGGCGATGTAGACTGCAACACAGACACGCGGTCTCGTGTGATGATGGCCTGATGCCGTCTTCAATGCTACCTCAGCTGGATGTACAGCACTACGTCTTTGAGTGGACCGTGCTTTCAGCACCATTTGCTCAAAAAATGGCCATTCACGATGAATAATTTAATCATTTCAGGGCACAGCCGAAGCTCTAAAGTACAACGCTCCAATTGTGAATTGGACCAACATTTTGGGAAACATACACAAAATATGCCGTTTCGGAGATGGCTGTTTCATTGCTTGTATGTCTTAACTTCTTTTTACACTCAAGATAATTAAGAATGTAAGAAAAATAGATGCAGTCAGTCATTATTCAAGTTAAGAGTAATTGTTTTACATTTCAGGGGTGGCATATACATTCACGGATATGCCATTCATTGGTAGTCCGGACGCAGAGGAATCTTCTCTCGGATTTGTTGCACATCGCTTAAAACGAAAGTTGCAGTCAGCATTTGCATAAGACTGTGAAAAGTCAATGTTAACTTTGCGGTAATTTGTTATCTTTCGTGTATGTGAACATAAGAATAACAGAGATCATTTATGAAGACATTTGGGAACTGTTTTGCATTGTGGGGAAAAAATGCACATGTCTCCTTTCGAACATTGCCGGGACAGTTATTAAAAGTTTCTACGGTGACTGTTTCAAATATTTCCTTGGGGAAAAAGGGATTGTTGACCTTAGAGGTTCCACTGTATTTCACTTTGACACTGTACCAGGGGTGTCAACCTTGTTTTCAGTGCAGGCCACGCAACGCAGTCGTGGTTGAGCCGGATCTAATGACGAAATCGAAATGATGGACGCAGACACATGCAAAACTTAAAAGCTTGAACAAGCAACATTATTATGCTATAAAAACATTAATAATAGCATTTGTCATGGCTTCGGCTTCAGCTAAAGAGCCTGGCAGAAGCTGCTAAAAGCTCCGTTAGTATTATTATATTATATTATTATTATATTATTTAAACATCTGCGAGCCAGAAGCTGAGCCGAGCTAGGCCCACAACCTTTTCCACTGTGTGTTCACGTCGAACCGACACCGCGATCCACTCCTCTGTGTCGAGCCGACAGAGCGGCATGGCCAGATGAGACCGTTACCTTATGACATCTTTATGGTGACACTTTCTCAAGAAAAATGGGCTTTTACGTGTTGATGCTCTCCGAGGAACGTCCACTGCATTTCCCCCAGAGCTTTACCCCTTAAAAAAGAACACGTCTCCTTTCATCACTCACCAAAATCCAATGAAGTAAAATCAGTGACCTCTTTGCTTGAGCAGCTGCAGATGTGTATCTTAAAAAGAGGTAAGGAATAATTGTGTTTTGGTTTGCCTAAAAGGCTAATTGACTTCCAAGCTACTATAGTAAATACAAATCAACAGCTGTAAACATGCTAAGACAAAGCCAGTCGTCAAGTCAGTAGAAGTCAATGGATTCACTGGGCTAACAGTAACAGTAAATATCTGTGTATGAACACAATGTCTTGAAATAAACATTAGGGTCTAATGCTACGCAACATGAGAGGTGTCCTGGCTGGTCCACCGTTATTATAGACCCCTAAGGTCAAATCACTTTATTATAACTGTACCAACACAAATGGAAAAGCTGTAATGTAACTGTTAGTACAGTGTTATATAAACTAAGTGAATCTCTTGGCTTTGGATTCTCCAAGAGCTAATCAGAGGCAGGTGTGAGTCAACCTGGAGTCCCAAAAGAGCGGTCAGAAGACCTACGATTAAGGTTTAGTTATATAAAGCTGGAAATATTTACAAAAATATCTCGAAAACTCTTATGTTCATCAGTCCACATACAGACAAATTTTGAGCTTTGCCCAAAGTTTTAAACACACTTTTTATTTCTGAACACAACTGTACTATCATTTTTATCTTTCAAATGGCATTTATTGTTAAATTCTTACCAATCAATCATTCAAACCCATCACTTTTCTTTGCATCGTTTTCTAAACAAGGTTACTGGGAAGTAAATGGCTCCATTTATATGGAAAAGATCAGCGTTTGCTATTGAATTTCAATGTCTCTTTAATGTTTTATTGTACGGTCACGGGCGACCAACTCCTAGCTCCAAATGAGCACCTTCTGTAATCAACTTTAAATCATGTTTGAGATAAGTTTGCTACACTCCCACCTTCAAGTTTGTCGAGAGGCAATTTGCGTTCACCCCGCGGGCAAGGGTAGAGGAAAAACTGGGAAAACAACAAAATGCTATTCAAGCGTTTCTTTACTCCATTAACTTGGGTGCACGTAAGAATGGCAGCTCCATACAGTACATATTGTTTGGGCGAAACGTGCCATGTATGACTTTCCCCCTTTGTCGTCCAAATAATAAATGGCACTTAACTCGTGGATTGTTTGAAATCAATTTATTCCTTGGATTTGTGGCCTACCTGGAGAGCAACTACCACACTAGAACACACGCCTAAGTTTCTTCAATTAGTTTGACAGGCATGCAGTCGTAAGTAATAGAAGCAAAAGCCGACAGCGACAAGAATGAGGAAAATTGAAACTTAAAGCTGTAATCTTTACTGCTGTATGGCTACTGTGAAATTAAACGTTTGAAGATGTCTTACTGATGTGAATAGTGCCATTTTCTCATAGTTAAAAAAAAACATTGATTTGACCCCTCCCACCTCCGTTTTCTTATTCATAACAGGTTAATACCCTCATAATCAGAAGCGTATAAATAAAGGTACATGCTAATTTGATAAACTATCTCTGTTCAAAATAAAAGGTATCTCCTCAAAACACAACACGATGATTGTTGATTTTGAAATGGTTCTAATTGCAACATTTTTATTCACAGAAAATAATGTAAAGGTAATTAATTTATAATAATTTTTTTCCAAGTTCCAACTTGCCACCATAACCTTTATTTATTGTACAGGCAATATTCATTAGTATTATACGTCATACGAGTGTGAAGACATGTTAATGAAAATAAGTAGAACGACTCACCTTTTTGAAGATGGCTGCCGGAGATGGAACAGGACGGTTCATGCAGAGTGGTACAGTCACCTAGTGGGGCTTTTAATAGGAACTGTTGGAATGAGTAAGTGTTGTACAAGAACTTCTTAAAGCCTTTATTGGCCATCGACTGCCATAAAAAAAAAACACGTACGCAACATTGTTGCAATGCAAGGTTAAAAAATACAAACAATACAGAATACTAATGGATGGTTATCTCTTTTCAATCACTGGTACCCTTCTGCGGCAGCATAAAAAATACAAGTAAAACACACCTACTGAGGTGAAGTCTTGGCCCGCTTTACGAATTATGACACGTTCACGTTAAGACACGTTGTTCAGAACATTTTGGTTGACCTCTAAATCTTGACTTGGGAGGTTCAACTGTAACTGAACATAGCGTAATATGATTAACGTGTTGCACTTTTCTCACTTCAACAATATTAAATGTTTGAGTGAGTCTGCTCTTCATTAACAAAATGTCTAAACCAGCGTTTCCCAACCGTTATTAAGCAAAGGCACCCATTTTAAATTCGAAAAATCTTACGGCACACCGCCAAACAAAAATATCACAATAAGTATAAAATGTAAATAACTATCTCGTCTCGTCATCGTGAAATCTGGGCCTGTTTAATTGAACACAAAGCTGATATACTCACAGTAAGCCATGACTTATTTTGTTATCTAAATAGCAAAAGGTGGACACAGCGGTTTATTGTATCTTCTGCCAGCTAATGGAATAGCATTTAATTGTTCTGCTCAGGGCCGCACTTACCATGAGCCAAACAGGCAGTTGCTCGGGCCCCCGAAGTGTCCAGGCCCCCGCCCAAAAGTCTCATAAAAAAACATTACTACAATCTTATTCCATTGAAAGCAATTTGTCGTTTTAAACTTAATTTACGCGCTTAAAAATATTCCGATGCGTTATCTAGCCTTACTGTTTCAATTTCAAACCCAACACCCCAGCCTTTCCTCCCCAATGGACTACTCCATCGTCTAAGTGTACATGTGCAGACTTGATTCATGAGGACTGCTGCAAAAAAAATTTGTGGCGCACTTGTGACTAGGAAGCGTGTCATCCCAGTGGAGCAAAGAAAAGGAGAAAGCGAGTGGAAAATGAACAGTTTTCATCAAAACTATGAAACGTTTCAACCTTTTTCACAATGACAAATGTGCGTAACTGACAACAGCAAGGGCCAGATGCCCTACGACGACTACGACAGTCAGTGTTAACCGAGGAGAATCCAGTATCGAAGAAGTGGAAAAGCACGGGTCATGCTTTTCATCTCAAAGACCTGAGTCATAATATTAAAGCTCTCGAAATGGTAAACTATATTAAATGTTGATTAACTTTCTTATGACTTACAATAAAAGTGTTGAAATCATTTACTTGTTAGATAATAATCCCCAAACCACTTTCTCAAATTCAGTTAACATTATTCAGTCTTTGGTGATAAAAATTCTCTTGACGGGGAATATAAAAATGCTCATGTAACTAGTAACTTAAACTATTAGTAACGGATTTCAAAAGCACAACAAAGTGGCTTAACATACATGCGCACCTTTCGTCAACATTGAACTAAATTACTGTAATTGAGGAAATGCATTTAGTTACATGTGGAGGCCCCCATTTCTGGGTTTGCCTTGAGCCCCTGAATGACTAGCTACGTCACTATATGTCGCTGGCATAGATAGAGGAACAAAGATATATATGTAATTAATAAATAGTAATGTTCTAACAATTTAAGTGAAATTCGATCATTTCCCGTAGCACCCCAGAGATCTCTCTACGGCACAGCAGTGCGCCACAGCAGCCCGTCATTTTGTGTGCCATTATTTGCAATACAAAAAAAAAAAAAAGTGCATTTAAAGCTGTGAGACCAAACAGAACATTAACATATCCATGGAAACAATGCTGCAAATGATGCAGAAAAACCACAAACCACCGCCTCCTAATTGTTCCCCGCCCTCCCTTTCTATGGAAACATCAGCGGCATTATCAGTTACCCTCAAATGGGACTGTGAGGACCAATATGTGATAATACATAAGTTACAAGCCACCTGATAAAGGACACAAAGTGCTATTTTACTGAGAGATGACTGCAAATGAAGAGCAACACATGAATAGCTCATTGAAGATGCAGATAATATTGCAGCGAGAAAGGCCTACGATGATTTAATATGAGCTTCCCCAGCCGAGAGAACGCCGAGCCTCATGTCGTCGACGGCACCACAGGCGCTCATGTGGTGTGTTGACAAGTTCGCATCGCAGCCGCTCGCCTCCTGCACGTCCAAGGACTCACAATCAGGGAGAAAACCATGCCATGTTAATGCAAATCTTTCTGCTTCTCCCTCGTTTGTTTGTTTGTTTGTTTTGCAGACTTGTAGGGACCCTTATGCTTTAGCACAAGATGCAAGCCCAATCTTTTAGAAAGTGGGGATTAGTTTCCCATTGAGGGAGAATAACCCATCAAGCCCTCAGTTGGCAATAGGTGAAAGAAGAATTTAAGAGAAAGGCAGAAGAGCGAGGGGGCGGCAGTGGGTTTTTTCAGTAAGTCATACCTGACAGCTAGATTGCGGAGAGGGACTTTAAGATAGAATAAAATTTAGATAAAAGCAGTGGTGCCAAGTTGTCTGAGGCACAATTCATTTTAGGCTTTACACGATCAGGATTTTTTGGGGCCGATCAGCGAGTTGAAAAAAACGATAACCGATCTGATCGCAAGATGGAGGAATGTGTCTATTTAAATGACCTGTTCATTTACTGTATATACTTGTGCAGTGACTGCGAATAGCTGGCAACCAGTGCAGGGTGTACCCCGCCTCCTGCCCGTTGATAGCTGGGATAGGCTCCAGCACTCCTAGTGAGGAGAAGCGGCTCTGAAAATGGATAAATGGACTTGTGCACTTAATTGCTAAAAAAAAAATTATATTTACAATAATGTATCTTTGTTCATCTATTTCTGCCAGTGAGGCATAGTGACAGACAGAACAAATGATAAATGGTCTTCTATTAGATGGCAGGAAGTTGGTAGGACAGTAATTAATGTATCCACTCTTTGTTTGTTGGTGTTCCGTGAGATTTTTCAATTGTAAAATATGTCCCTTGGCTCCATAAAGGTTGGAAATCACTGCACTAGTCAGATCGTGTATTCTAATCAGTCAGGTCAAACCGACATTACATGACAGAAATAATGGGTGCTAACTTGCTGTAATTAAATTACTTTATCCATCCATCCATTTTCTGAGCCGTTTCTCCTCAGTAGGGTCGCGGGCATGCTGGAGCTTATCCCATCTATCACCGGGCAGGAGGCGGCATACACCCTGAACTGGTTGCCAGCCAATCACAGGGCACATATAAACAAACAACCATTCGCACTCACATTCACACCTACGGGCAATTTAGTGTCCTCAATTAACCTACCATGCATGTTTTTGGGAAAACCGGATTGCCCGGAGAAAACCCACGCAGGCACGGGGAGAACATGCAAACGCCACACAGGCGGGGCCGGGGATTGAACCCCGGTCCTCAGTTTTTAATTAAATTACTTCACCCACACCCGTGCAGTGTCGAAGGGGGCAGAGCGCCTCGGGAGTGCATCTCATCCACCATCTCTGCTATTACAACAGTCGCCTCTTGCAATCGCAGGCAGGACCTTAAAACACACTTGATTTAGTTGCAGCCTTCTCTATGCTCCACTGCACTAACCTTTATTGACTCAATACTCCACACTGTGTGACTAACCCAACAGTGTCAACCTGGTCTCAAAATAAACATTCTGCCCCCAAAAGACAGAAAATAACATCTGTGCAGGCGAGACAGATTTCAGACCTATTTCTGCAAACACAATCCTCTCTCACATTAACACTTTTCTTCACACAGAAATATAAAATATTTTTCCAAATCGTATCGACTACATCAGGTAGCCTCTGACCTCATTTCTTGTTAAGACAGCTGAAATACAGCATGAGAGCTGACAAGTAAATCAGCTCCCTGGGTGAAAGTGCACGGGAGAGATAAATATGTTCCTCACAACACACAAGCCTCTGTGAGGATCTGAATAAGAAAGGAAGGAATAAGGACTGTTCAACAGGTTCTTCATTCAGCAGAGTCTACTATCGTTAGTAGAAATTCAACATAACATAGTAACTGTTATATGATATGGTCTAAGTCTAAATGAGCTTATCTCCGCATTGGACTAGTTTGCGCAACGACACGAGAAAGCATGACCCGATACAACCCTATTTACAGTTTTTCATTTAACGGTTCCATATTTATGGCTTACTGTAATCATAACTTTACTATTGCGTTAGTGCTGAGTATGGCACATTCTGACTTAACAAATATACATACAAATTCAGGTTACGCTGCTGCTGTGGGACCACAAAATCCGTCGTAAGCTGAAGACCCCGAGTATACCTTTCACAGCGGTACAAGTGATGGCAGCAATAGTGACGAGGACAGAACCGGAAAGAAATGAATTTATCACAGTCACAGTTTCATATTTTGGCACTTAGATGAAAATTAACTGCACTATGTTACACTATGACAAAATGTCACTTAAAATAAAAAGGCTTTCGGATGGTGAAAAATCCAAACGTCAAAACTGAATTCCATTTTGTGTTATGAGGACCAATATTAAAAATCTAAATAAATCAAAGGTTGTATAGCCTCCTAGTACACATTGTGGTGGAATGCTGTCCAATACCATCGGTTTACGACAAAGTTCCTTTACTAGTTCCTCGTAATTCCTAGTTCCCATGCATAAGTTTTATGTACTGTAAGTTAAAACTGGTTTTCACTTACCATAACACAGGAGTAACATTATTATGGAAAACACTGCTAGGCCATAAATACAAAACAATCAAATGAAAAAGAGTCAGTACGGTAACTGAGTATGCCTTCTTGTGATGATGTATTCTTACACCGCTACACAAAATACTTCATTGTGCTTGTAATCTTGAAACCACGTGTATAAAAAGTTGTGTGGTGTTGTTAATTAATTGCACGTTGAAGCAGTCTCATATCATTTCCTGTGTAAAGACGGCAACATGACATCAGCTACGGGAGGTTGCGCTGAATCAATTTTATGGCACAATTCATCTGGCCAGATTTAGTCTTCTTAATACGACACTTCCGGCAGCATTAGCGTTCGTTGTGACAACACTGTGTGACATCATCGAGTGACATCATCATCTTTTAAGTCAGTTCAGAAGTCTTGATAGCGGCGCTTCAACACATCAGCCCACGTCCAATGTCCCAATGGTTAAAAGAAAAGGGGAAAAAAAAAAAAAAAAAGCAAACGGAGACAAAAGTCCTTTGCAGTCCAACAGTCGCGATTTACTTCCTGTTCATAACGCATCATGAAAAGTATCTTACAAAACCAAAGACAATTTCCTACACATCTAAGTCAAGGACAAATAATGATGCAGATAGAAATAGTTTGAGTTGGTTGACTTTCAAGTATTTTCATTGAAAACTGTCATGACTTACCACACAAAAAATATACATTATCATTCCAATGTCATGTACTATGCATACCAACTCTAGAAGTCAACTTAAAAAAAGGTACAAGATACAGAGAACCATAAGAGCAAAATAGGTCATGTAACAAAGGGAACAAAAAATACAATTATTCTTGGTAAACTGATGAACCATCACTTTACATTGCAGTGAACAAATACAAATAGTACAATTGTATTATAGAAATCAACAATGGCCAAATGTATCACCCAACCTCATCACATTAGGACTGTAAATCTGTGTAAAACGAGGAAACTTCAGGATTTAAAATGGCCACAATAAAAGCGTACCCTCTTTTTTTGTCGAGCAGCTTGATTTTCCACTAATCTTGTCAGTTTTTGGAGCACGTGTCATCACTGTGTTACATCCCACCCCATCCGTGTAGCCTTTAAATCTACAGATGGGCTTCATGTGGACTTGGAGTGTTCACATCCAAGCCGGATCTGTTTCACGTTCTTTTCTTTTCATCTAAAAATAAACAAAATCCTGCAGTTGCAAAACCAAAGTGACAACTAGAAGAAGTTTTTTTTTTTTTTTTTTTTTTTTTTTTTTTAAATGTGTAAAATTAAAAGCAATTGGACAGGATATGAAGCTTTGCTGATGATGTTTATTCCTCCAATACAAATTGGCAAGCCATCGACTTTTTATAGCTCAGACTCAAAATCAGCATGAAGGTTGTTGTTTGTTTATTTTAATAAGAACACCAACAATTACAGCTATAAAGAATCTAACAAGGTAAGTCGAATGTAATGACGTGGACAGATTTGCAGGTGGATATGGATGACTTTCCATCAGGCAGGGGTGGCTGGTGATGAGGATGGACAGCAGCTGTAGAAAAGTCTAGAGTGGCCCAACGCGGTTCACTTGAGTCTATTGGAAAGACCGGTTTGGTCTCTTCGGAGGGGGAGGGGGCATTAGCTCAGAGTCCGGGTCTCTTTGGTGTTTGCGGGTCTGGGCTTGGACTGCTTGAGGACAGCGGTCCACATACTCCAACAAGATTTTCTTGGTGACGGGTTCCTGGATGCTTTTACACACCGCTGGGAAAAGATAAGGGATGGGAGGAACAACCGTCAAGGAGCGGCTACAGGAAGCACTTGCTGAAGCCGTGTGGGCGGTGTTATTAATTTATTCACTGCTGTGGATGTTTATATTCGTCATCTGGAATCCAACCGTTTACTGTCATGGTAGGTAGTAGAAAGTGTGTGTTGCGATCGTGAGAAAAGATAAATGGAGTGAATGACAAAAGCCGTAATAAAAAGTCACTGACTTTCAACTTCAGCTATGCAATAAGTCAGCGATGCTCACAGCGCATTTCATAGTTGTCTATCTGTAAATAAATTATTATTTTGCCCTCATAAGCCCTTTCTCATTCTTGTTTTTGTTGTTTTAGAGTTTGAAGTGTCACAAAAACAAAACATATTTGTGTCAAAGTGTTTGTTCTGCTTGATATGTTTCTTTTTACAAAAAGCTCGTTCGCTGTGCAAGTATGTCAGAAACTGGGTTTTTTGGTGAAACCAACCCCTGTTCTACTGCTGGTGACTAAAGAATTACTAAAGAACTCTCCCTCTCAAAATAAACAAAACAATAAAAAAACAAATACAAAAAACATACAGGAGGCATTCTTTATCACTAAACCCTTGGACCTAACATGCACATTAAAGTGGAACTCAAGCATTTGTAAGACATTCCTGCAATTCAGAATGCTTTAAAATAGTAACAAACAATTACTTTTACTGGCTCCTGCCTTTAAATTAATGCACCACTTGTTGATCTGTGGACAACAACAAAAGAGGCAAAACTGTCACTCCAACTGTTACATGGCAAGTCTTGTGCACAGTGCTCTTGACATGCAGGTGATGCAACCGATGGTTTTAAGAAAGCAATTATCTTTGTCGAATTCACTTGGCCATGAGGGAAGTGCTGTCTGATTTTGTTAATTACTAAAATAATTAAAGATACTGCGCGCAAGGGCGATTCCAGGATCTGACCTGATGTTAAGCAAACAGTACCTTGCACAAATAATCATTAAAGGTCCCTTTTCATCAATTTTTTTTCTTTTCTTTTTTATAATCTTTAAATGTCCTTTCATCAGGTTTGCAAGATAATTTGGGTTGGAAATGCCTCAAATGGGCTTTTCCCAAGCTATTCTAATCTGTCTTTTCTGCCTGGCACTTGAGACAGACGGATTTCTCACTAATATTCGATACGTAAATGAGCTTTGTTCTGATTCGATCTCTGTTGTTCTAATTAAAATTTGGAAAACAACTTTGCTCCGTTTGGTCCTTGGCGAGATCACGGTGTCTTGTGGCTTAGGTTGGCCAAGCGTTCAGAGTGACATCACATTCAAATCCTTTGATGTCTTACTATCATTGCGAAGAACAATTAACCAAGCATTAGATTATTGGCCCACTAATAGGGAACGTGAGCTAAACGGAATGTGTGTGAAAATTAAAAAAGAGGGGGATATTTTGAGGTTTAGGCTCGTCCTCTGCTCCCATTCACCTGAACATTACGTTCACCGCTCACAGACATTTTGGCAAGAATGACTGCAAGCTTCACTATTTCATCCACTGTTACACCATAAATTACTGTTGTAAAATACGTGTATGCTTTATAGACTTTGTTTGTATGGCTTGGTGACGGCTGAGACCTGCTCGCTTAAAACCCGGAAATGCCGTGTTGCTGTTTAGCTAAGTTGAGTGGGTGGGTACAAACCAAGAAGTGCGCAGATACTTGAATAATTAGGAGATTTCTACATCACAAACACACAGAACTGACCTGGTTGTTTGCAAGCCTTGTGCTGTTTATTTCCTTTTGCATAAAATCGACAAACCGCATAGCTGTCAAACCATGTCACAGACTCATTTTGACCTATAATATGCATAAAACTGGAAAAATCTGGATTTTGATGTAAGGGCACCATTAGTAGTTATCATTTCCTTTTAAAAAAGGCAAACATCACAATGCAACTTCAGAAAAAGAGCTTAGTCAGTTGATCAGTTGTAAATAGTGTTTGATGCAGAATTAATCATGGTTTTTATGACAATATACCTTATTTTGAGTAGTTACGTTCATGAAATCTGAGCCTCCATCGAGGGCCACATTGTTACAAACTGATAAGCGTTTTCTTTTAATAGCTATCAGACAAGACGAGACTAATCATCTTGAGCTAATTATCATTCACCAATGTTTTGGGTAATTTAGGATGCAATTATACACCAATATGTATTTAAAACCTGCATGATTCACCACTGATTTGTGGCCTCAAATTACCTCGATTCAAACAAAGTACATCAGAAGTGCTAATGAGTGTCACTGTTAACAAAGACAGTGAGAAGCAACTAGGCAATAAAGCTCCAGCCCTTGCAATGCATTCTGGGACTTAAATTGTTGTGGTGCAAGTTTTACAGTGGCCAGCAAATGTTATTCACTGTTAGAGAATAACATTTTAAATGCATTCTCATTACTTCTATGACTATACTACTTCTACATAATTTGAAATGTAATCATTGTATCCATAAAATGATTACGCACCCTTAAAAGGGTCTAAAAAAATCTATGAATGCATGAAAATATGTCATTCTTGATATCTGAAAGCCTGACAAAAGTAGTGACAGCTAAGTAAATGCTTTCTCGGCCTTCCCATGACAACATCATGTGGGCAGAACTGCAGCCCCATCGGTCTAGTATACAGATAAAAGCTGGTTTTGCCTGCGGCTCCTCAAATTAGCACACCAGACAGCCTGAGGACATAAAGCTCAAAAAGTCTTGCTTTCTTATCCATTTCAATAAAGTCATTCTTTAAATGCATTTTCTATTGCTTACGCTTATTGTGTGGGTACTGGCGTATGTAAACGGGTAAAGTCAGCACTTCAATGCAAGCTACGTGTCTCCAATACACTAAAGTATTTTAGTGTGTGGTGGGAGTTGACGAGGACTCGAGCTGAGCGTTGATAATAAACAAAATAAATCATTTCAAAATATTCATATTGTTTCAGTACACTATTTTTCTCACAAAATGGCAAATTAAAGAACAAACGTTGAACTAAAATACCGTGATTGAGAACAGATTATTTGTGTTAATACATATTGAGGATTGGTAATAGATATATAGAACAGACCGAGTGCCATGATGGATTTGCCAAACTTTAAATAATTTTTATCATAAATATACCAGACATTCACTTACTTTTAGGAATGTCCAGTTAGGGGTGTGTTCTCTTCGTGCTGCCCTAGTTATTGTTTTACTAAACAGCTGGTAACTGGGAACAAGGAAGACTCACCCATTGCTGTTTCGTAGGAGTTTGGGAAGCTCTTGTCTATCCTCTGCCTCATGAACACCCAGCTGTTGTTGGCAAAGGTGCACTCGATGATCTTGTTGTCATACATTTTGAGCTCTTTCGTGGCCTGCACATACGACAGACGACACAGTTGCTTTTTACTTGTACAGGTCAGTGCGGACAATGCCGGAATACTATTGTTATAATTGCCCATTACACTTATTAGTCCACGTTTGCATTCTGCAAGCGTGAGAGCCATACGGCTTCGAACACAAGGCATCATCTGAATGTAATAAATGTAATTCAGTAACTGCAATGACCGTGGTGTTAAAAACACATTAAATATGCATTAACAATAAAGATATTGTCGCAGGCAGCTGATATTCAACTTTGAGAAACAAAGAGTGCACATGGTTGCAGCTGCAATACAGTAGGGAATAGTACTTGTCATTAAAAAAAAAAAATCAGAATTCTAGCCTTTTAGAGACAATTATTTATAGGAGAATTTCAGAAAGACCATTCTTTTAAAAATATGCATTTTGTTTTTAATCGCTAATAAGGTCTCATCACAGAAACTACTACTCAAACCCTCAAATGTATACAGTAATTCCTTATATAGAAGTCGGTTACAAAAAAGGTAAATAAAGCAACCTAGTGGCACCACTTGTTCCCTTTCCCGTGGAGAAAAAAAGAAGACATCTATTTGGGGAGAAGCGTTCATTTGTTCCAGAGGACGATGCATCCAGCAATTAATTGGGGAATGCCTCGATCAGAGTGGAGGCCACTACTTGACGAACTATACATTTACATAAAAAGGCTAACTGATAACTTAAATTCCTGTCATAAAAATGCACTGTGTGTAAAAAGTGAGTCCATCTCATAATTTAGATGAAATGTTACAATGTTTTGTTAGTGTTATCTGTCACATTTTATTAAATTTTGTAACACTCAACACTTCAGAATGCAATCTTCAAAGCTGCATAAGGAAATAATGTGCAACAGGCATTGTCACATTCTCAGCTATGATGACAGGGTTCGCCACCTCCATGAAGACTTCGGCCCACCATCATGGAGGTCAAACACTCCGACGCATGAAAAAAACATCCAGTCAGTTGCCTGGCTACACGATGCATTTGTGGGAAGGTGAGATGGTATCTGCTCGACCAGCTGACCAGAAATAACCTCTAAAGCAATTCCAGGGACATCTACCACTATATTTATGAGACAGAGAAGATGCAAGACAAAATTTCACACAATACGCCTCTATTTTCATGCAACCTCAGGCTAAAAACACAGTGGCTCCCATGATTCACTTCTGGATCCATTCCATCCATTTAAATTAGACCCGTCACTGTCAATGCCACTGTCATGTGTCATCTCCCTCTGAACTACCTTATCCTCCACTTGCAGAGCAGGTTGATAATATTGAACATTTCAGTTTATGATACCACTTCATCTGCTATTCTTTATTAAACCTGCATAAACAATCCAAGCACAAATGAAGCTACTGTAATGTAGAGGCCGTCTTGCCATGGAGGGATTTTGCTCAGTTTTTACATGACAGTCTTTTAGGCTTAATCAAATGAAATAGACTTCTCAGTTGCGGCACAATTTAGTGCGGCGGAATAATACAACAAACAAACAAACAGAGTTCTCTATGATGTGGGGCTGAGAGCTGCGATCTGGATCACTGACTTGTTTTCTCATATTTGATTTGAAAACATCATCAACCCGCAGCCATTTTACCTTAAAATTGCAGCTTGAAAATATTTTGGATGGCATGCCAAATCTAAATACGTACAAAAGTATCTTTGTCTTTGCTATGGTAACCAAGGATCACCTACTTAAAATATTGGTGCACAAAGGAAACAGTGCTCATGTGCAATGATTCAACTCAATACCAACAAAGACCTTCGCACAGCATGTTGTCCAGGTTCACAAAGAACACTGGCATTCAGCAAAGGTCAGGCAAAGAACAACAGCCAAGAAAGCAATGGAGTTTGGCAAGATCCTAGAATTCTACGTGCGCTTCATCCTTCCTGGAGTGTGGGGCATCTGGCCTGACAGCGGGGGCGCCACAAATATCACACAGGAAGCAAGAAAGAGTGTGACGGAGGAAGATGGAGAACACAGACCACAGAGCCAAGTTCCATCAAGTGCAGTTTAGACACAAATAAACAAGCCTTAATAGTAGGTGCAGCACATGTTGGCAAGTCATATACTGTACGTTTACATGCACAACTAGGGAACTACCGCTACAGGTTGCATTATGTTACATGCGTAATTTATATGAACAGGAGGAGATTTGATAAGTTTAGCCATTGAGTCTTGAGAAAGACGTAGTTGATAAACATGGCAGCGATGCATCTCTCAAAATGAGAAGAAGCCATTGCTGAGGTGGACGGCGATTGCGGCAGAATGAATGAGGCAAGTTGATCCAACACAGTGTGGCAGAGAACCCGGTAGCTAGGTAGGCAGGAGACTAGTTAGAAAGGAAGCAAGCTGGTCCAAGGCAGCAAGGCTTCACGGCACTGACAGGCGCAAAATCAACCCAGGTTCTACCTTTGGCCACGGTACTGCAAGGGATCCTGGTTAAAGTAAGCTATTTTAAAAGTAAAAGAAAAACTTTTCTGGAGGGAGAAGCGGCAGCCAGAATGCACCAGTGTACTCTCTATCCAGTTCAATAGATAGCTTTCAAATAATCAAATACAAAATTTCTTTTGTTGGACTATTATTTTGGAATGATACACAGAGTAATGATTTGATTCAAGTCATTTGTTACCGTCCATATGAATAGTGAATTGGGATTTAGAGGGCGCGTCCTAGCCCTATAATTTACCATATAATGACCCCACCCCAACACAGAAGTGAAAAATATGTCAACTAATCATTGGCCAGCAGTATATTAAGCTCCATCGTACAGGAGCAAACCGCATCAGACTACTGTGGCTGATGACCCAACAATACTCTGGGAGCCCTACAAATGCATACTGCACCAAACTGAATCACGTCGTACCACTTGGAGGAAACAAGCTTTTTATAACCCAGAATCCGTCACACCAACACAATTATTTGATTTTCTCAACACACTGTACATTTATGCGGACAAACATCTAGAGGAGTGATAAAATCACAAAGTCAAGCCAGCTAATGGGGTTATATCATCGGTGATATCAATATCACACATTGAGTGGGGCAAGAACCAAACCCCTCAAACATTATATATACCTTAATGTATATCAAAAAACCAAGAGAATCCCACACGTGAGAAAGCACTTAGGAACGGCGGCAAGGAAACACTCCCTCTAAGGAAGAAACGTCAAACAGAACCCAGGATCTGTCGGGCAACGATGCTTTCCGAGAGCTCTGCACAGCATGCTGGCAGACAAGTGAAGGGGAGTACAGGCAGGCTACAGGCTAAGTCTCTTCCTGCTGGTGTAGGGTGACATATTGGCTGCCACTTTTTCATCAACGCCTGGTGCTTAATCTGTCCAAATCTGTCTATTATTGCGGCGCATGTGAGCTACTAGTTATCGGAGAGCTTGGCAGGCAAATTATTTTGGATCTACTGTTGCACTACTGCAGTCCACGCACAAAACAATTTGAATCTTAACTCGGTCTTGGGAGGTAAACACTTGAGACTTGACTTGAAAGACTTGATTTTGTTGTTGATTCTATAAGTTTGGTTTGAAGATAAAATGAATTAGTTACGGTATGTTAGCGCGCACTGGGAATGCCAGTGTCATGATTGGAGGATGAGCCTGTCAATCAGTCAAAACCCTCACAACGGAGAATTATTCCCTCTCATATCAAACTGTATCGTCATGTCGGCAAAGGGGTGCAGACTTTTCGGGCTGTTAAACTATGGGTAAATTGGACAACCAGACTACAACATTAAATTTCGTATGTTATTTGAAGACCCATCCTTCCCAGTAAACATCTGAATTGTTTAGCCTTGGGGTACATAATCTTGAGGTGTTATACATATAGTACATAAAGGTTAGATAATTTAGTTCATAACAGTTACTATATTATGTTGAATTTCTACTAACGATAGTAGACTCTGCTGAATGAAGAACCTGTTGAACAGTCCTTATTCCTTCCTTTCTTACTCAGATACTCACAGAGGCTTGTGTGTTGTGAGGAACATATTTACATTTACAAATATTTACTACTTATGTTACTACATTGATCTTCTTTCTTTAAGACCAGATATTGAATGTAAGAGTGCATTGATAAGGTGACTTGAGTAGAGACTTGACTTATCACAGGACTTGATGTGTGACAACCATTACATGGACTTGCCCAAGAAATAAATGACTTGGGACTGTGTGACATTATCCCATATCTGATCAGATTTAGAGACAATAAACAATTATCACAACAAGATGCTACAGTTGTGTTTTAAGTTTCAGGCAATTTCTGTTCAATGTTTTCCAACAACTCATAAAACCCAAATAGAACTACTTAGCCTTGAATCTTGATGTGGAAATTTCTCTCAACATTTTATCGTTGACTTTCCAGCACAAACAATAGTCTACATGTACACTTCTATGCAGTCATTTTTGTGAAATCCTTCAGCATCGTGGGTAACAATTCTGCATGCTTCTGAGTAAATCACATACTTGTTCAGCTTCCGACCAAGACTGTGACAGCTTCATAGGTTAACACCTGCCTGTCACATTGCAAGCCCAACTTTATCTGTGCCTCTCACTCTGGATGAACTCATTAGAGTGTCACTCGCTCTCAGTGTAAAAAAAGAGAACACAGTCTTGCCTTAACCGGCATCGACCCACAAAACCGTGTATTGCTGTAACACATTACTAACCACATAGCTTGTCAGCAATGTTGACATAAGCATAATAGCTTCAAAATTAATAAACAATGATCTCAAACTCTTACAAGGGATGGGATTAAGTGGTACAGCCAGTTACGCCTTACCATTCACAGTCTTAATTGCAAAAAGATGCAACAGCAAACACATTAACAAGGTCTAATTGACAATGTTGGGCTGGCGTTACGGTGCTCTACCGCACAATCAAGAGTCAATGATTTTCAGAGGAGCGCTTAAGCACAGGGTTTCACTTTATAAGCCTGTCACTGGACAGGGAAATTCAAAGAGAGGATTATTGACAATTACTGGAGAACTTTTACCTGTGTGACTTATAGTTATAGCTAGCATTACATTTAATTCTAATGGTGTGTAATGATTTATGTTTATGACAGTTATTGATTTTGAGACCTGTACACGGTTTATTTGGAACATCCACTTGGAGAACCAAATATGGTTCATGGCTTGATAAATATCACTAGTGTGCTTGAATGGGCTTGATTTACAATACATTTGGGGGCATCAGGTTCATCAAAAAAAAAATTTGGTGCCTTCTTGGCCCCTTAATTGGGTAGTTGGTGTCTACAGCGCAATGTTTAGACCCAAGGAGTCTGGGAAGGAATAATCTATTCACTGTTTACTTGTGCCAAGCACAAATTCAATGTATTGACCAAATTGCCGTTGGGTTGTTGTTGTTTTTTAAAATCCATATTATGCCAAAATTACAGAGGATTTCTACAAATGTAGGTCTGACTGTAGCAAAGACTATTTTGGTGCAGCTCTTAAAGTTGGGGAGTATCAATTCATTTTCACTCGTGGCTGATTCAACCTTGACCGAGGTCTGCACATCTTACAGAGTGCTATTTTAGTGCAATTATGTTTAGGTTCTTCTTTGCAATCTACATTGAAAGATGCCATTTCAGCTACGCCCAGGTAATCCAAGAAGCCATGCTACGCCAGCGATTCATCAAGTTTGGATGGACTTGGATGGGCTAATGCCCACGGAAACATCTGCAATTGCTTTATTAGCTCCATTGGATCAATAGATACACATATTAGGCATACTATCATCCAATAGCAGTTACAAAAATAATGAGTTACATGCTACAAATAAGCAACATTTGCTCATTGCTGTGAACAGTTCCAGGCAATGACTATTCAGAACATAGGTCCTGGTTGAACAGATATGCTGTTCATTAGGATACATTCACTCAATCTGCAGCTGTCTAAAATCATGTGTTGTCATATTTACAATTTACTTTGTGAGCAGATGAGAAAAACACAACATATTGTGCTTTAGTATACAGATGCTCTTAGGAAGAGAAAGACAGTATGGCGTCACCTGTTCCTATGCACTTCCAAATTTGCATTAATCAGCAAACAGGACTACAGTTCAGCTACAGGGAGGTGATGATCTTAAGTGCCTGTGAGTTATCTGGTATTTTTACCTCACAATTACACCAAGCCTGAAAAGTTTGAATCACAAGAGAACGTAAAACTAATGTGTTTGGATTTTCATACAAACAGCTATATGAAATATAGAACAGAGGGAAACCTAATCTAATACTGGTTGTCTCATGCCCACAGATGGCCCAGAGGTCAGTATAGTGGTTCATTTCCAATATTAAAGGAACAACGAAATGAAAATATACAGCAAGGACCTACAGTAAAATGTACATATTAATATCTGGACCATAAAATATTCACACCTAATATGATTGTCAACACGGACAGGTAAAAAACTAGCCCACAAAGCGTAGTCTCTATATTCAAGTTTGAATTGGGTTGTGTTACATGCAGTATTGGCTAGCTTGCCCTACTTACTACGGACACACACACACAAAAACACTTGACAGTAACAGAGGGTTATTGTGGTTAACAAAGCCCAGACCGTTGATTAAAGTCCTCATATTACACATTTACTCAATCGCTTAAAAATGAGGGAGTCAGCCTAAGTGAGACAATAATCAATTAGAGAAAACAATGAATGGTATTTTCAGCAGGGTGAAAGTGACGTTGACATTGTCAGACTCTCGTAGCTTCATCAAAAACAAGTAGTCCAATGACAAAATGCTCTTTTCATCAGTTCTGGTGACAAGGTCCGTCAGCCAACTCTCAAATTATGAATGATTAATGAGCTACACTCATCGGCCACATATCGGTGAAATTCAACTAAAATGAGAAGCCAATGGGCTTTAGAAAATTAATGAATTTCAACTGAAGGCTTTAGAAGCTGTGTATCAAGAAATGGAGTAGAACTGAAGTAGGAGGAGTGTAAATAATTACGAATTATTTCTCATAGAATACTGAATTAGTACAATTCATGCATCGATTTACTTGAAAACATAACAACAGCATGAAAGTGGGAAATAATTCAGTGTGGCGGCTTTTTATTTTTTCATTCTGACAAACAGACTGCCAAATGCTGATCCCTGGAATCAGGCATACAGTGAAAGAACAGACATTTGGGTAATCACTTACTTACTGCGTCTCTGAACCATGACTATGACTAGTTCACGCCTACACACAGATTTAGATTTACCAATTGGGGATTCAACAAATATAAATTACAGAATTCAATTCTACAACTAAATACATTTAGTTAAGATTTACTTAAGATTACCCAGATTTTGGTCATGTGGTACAATTAAATAACTTAACTGCAGTTAAGGTTTACTTAAGATTACTTTGACTTTGGTCATGCGGTCTCCAACGCAACCCCCGGCAGGATTATACCACCCTGACAAGGGGTTAACGCTGGCTCAAATGCAGAGGAAATAACTGTGTCGCTGTCACTATAGGTCCAGTGACAGATGATGCAGTTAAAATGAACCCAAACTGTACATCGAGACAATGACAACATTGTATACAGCTGCACTCGGTACTGTAATACCCTTGCATGTAGGCAAGGAGCGCCACAGTCGCAGATGCAATTTCAGCAGTTTATTGAACGGGACAAACAGTCAAACGCACAAGTACAAAATGAGAACACTCGCAAGGCGCTGCTGTAGGCCGCCAACTCATGCCCAGATGCTCCACGTGGACTAACCTGCTCCAGCTCCTGATGTCAC
Source organism: Phycodurus eques (assembly GCF_024500275.1). Classification (NCBI taxonomy): domain Eukaryota; kingdom Metazoa; phylum Chordata; class Actinopteri; order Syngnathiformes; family Syngnathidae; genus Phycodurus; species Phycodurus eques. The sequence goes on from NC_084542.1 coordinate 10,305,991, forward strand.
TCACCTTAGAGGCACACGTTCAACACACAACTACTACAGTGCACACAGTAATGAGACTTTCTTTACATTATTTTATGTTTTTAAACAATACATTGTTCTTTATTAAAAATGTGGGGGTTTTTTGGAGAGTGGTTGGAACAGATTAGTGGCATTTCAATTTATTTCTAAGGGGGAAATTGATTTGATATACAAGGAAAATGAGTTACAAACTAGGTCACGGAGCAAATTAAACCAGTAAGTCAAGGTACCACCATACTGCCTTATGCATGCAAAAGTAGTTAAGGAATCAGACAAAGGAAGAGGAGCGGTACTTCATGCTTCTCACTTAGGTGGTCTATGGCCCTGGCCTGCAAAAACAGTCCTGAGTTGGGGTTGTCCTGAAAATGTCCTCATCTTTCCAACGGTTGTATTTCACAACAAATCGATGAACAGAACAGCTTTACATCCTGCATATTGCCTGTTTTTCAGCAGCGTACATTAAACAGGATCACAAGCTGTGGAATTCATTAAAACAACACATTCTCTCACCTTCATCTTTGCAAAGGGCATGTCGTAGCTGCCGACGTACAGTAAGCCGACAGTCTGCGGCAGCAGCCTACAAAGACAAAAAGGAGCATGGTTAACACTGCGCAAAGGATCCAGCACAAGAGTAACTTGAGTGGTAACACTGGTGTGAAGACATCATCACACTGCTTCCATTTTGCAGCTAGTAACAGAATGGCAGGAATGTGATATTGCACCCCCGTGAGCCCTTCTGTCTCACTGTGTGCAGCTTGAGGTGCAGAGAAAAGGACATTATGTCCACAATCCCAGGCTATGATAAATTGGAGTCAAATCTACAGAATTAAAAATGAGATTTCATGCATTTCGTACAAAGTTAGTTTGCTGTCGGCACAATACATTCACATCTTAGGGAGTTTGATTTGCATCAATTTTGTCTGTCTGTGTGTGCGTGCAAGTGTAATAGGATGGAAGTGTCTGTGCACTATTTGTCTCATCCCTGAGAGGAAGCCCAACAGATGGTTTAATCACATACTGCTCCAGTCCTCACCTCCCTCCCATGCCCCACCCCCACCATGAGTCTGTTGTTATTTCCAGAAGCTCAAACTCTATTTGGATCGAAGATTCAAGAGCAGGGTCCTGTTTTGTTCTAGTTAACCATCCAGCGGAAACAAAGGGGGCTATTGTTACTCACTGATAGCTCAAAGTACAGTGCAGCTTTAGTGAATCTCATTCAGAGATTGAGAAGAAATAGGAGACAGTCAGTCCACCCCCCCAACCCTATTCTGTGCAATAATAGCGAACATGGAGAGGAAGGAAGGACATTAAGAGCCAAATAGTACTGCTGCAGTAATGGACACATGCATCTGTCCTTTCTCGTTATTGTTCTATTAATATGACTCGGAATGACTAACAAATGCTACAAAATTAAAAAAATAAAATAAAAAAATTAAAAAAATTAAAAAAAAATTAAAAAAGATGGCTGATTCCATTGTACCTCAATGAACGTTGCCAGAGTTAAGGTCAAATATATGGCCTTAGACATTGCAACCTTTAAAAAACATTGAAATCTAATGTGAAGTTGTTTGTTACCAAAAGAAGAGGAAGATCAGAAGAATAACCCTCTACGGGACCAAAAGAAATTATAAAAACAAAAAAATAGGGGGGAAACATCTTAAAACATGAAAGTATACAATATGTGACACGTGTTCCCCTGGGCACCACCCGATTGAAGGGCACATACAGTACAGACAAACAACCAGTCACACGCACAGTCACACCTAATTCAATTTAACCTAACTTTTTGGAACTTAGGAAGAACGCTGGAGTGCCTGGAGAAAACCCACACAAGCACACAGAAAACATACACACTGTGGAGGATGGACTCGAACCCCCAACTTCAGAACTTTGAGACGGCTGTGCTAAGCCCTCATTCACCTTGTCATTTTCCCACAGTTGGTCTTATTTTGGTATACGGTATACTGTATGAGAACTCTGCATTCACACACCATTTGCGAGGTTAAATTGAAGCACTTTAAAAAGGTTCAAGATTAATTTTCAAGCCTTTCTTTTAAAGATCCATTTTAGAAACTTGCTCGTGTTGCATTGGTTAACTGCAATATTCACGGTTTAGACACTCTCCCCAAGGTCTAATTGAAGCAAGAACATTTAAGATACCTTTTCAAGCCATTCTGATCACATTACACGAATATAAAATGTATTCAAAATGATAATTCTATAACATTAAAAGATAAAAAACAAGAACACACAATTTTAATGTACTACATTAATACAGCCTATTTGACATCATCTATCAAGGGAGTTATTTAGTCACAGGTTTGTGGTCAAAGAAATAAGCAAGCACATGGTTCGAGGTTAAACCATTTTTTTTTTTAAATCTTGAAAAACCTTGAAAACATCAGTCAACCAATTTTAGCAATATTAAGCAGTTCTGTGAACCCTGTGGATGACGACTGATGAGAGAAAAGACAAGGACAGCAACCTTTTATGGGCTTTAAAGCTTCTAACAAGTCAGCGTAAGCGAGAAAGGAGGTTGCTGCTAACTTTGATGAGGTTATGCAGTATCAGTCAAGGTTAAGGAATGGTGGGTGGAGCCGTTACCCAATTGTGGATTCAGAAGCTTGACACTCGAGTCCCACCACAATCATGAAAACGGTAACAAGAAGCCTCTCAAGGGCCAGTTAAAGCAAACCATTTTCCATTTCTGGGAATTAAAAAACACTGCACACCTATTGAATGATGAAACTGTTATTCATGTCCTCTTCAGACACAACGCCAATGGATCAATTTATCCATCGTCTAAGCAGTCCATGCAATACTTGGGGACTGCTGAATTCCTCTTTGAATAGCTGCTGCTTTGCATTTAGTTCACTTCTACCTTTCCATTCCTCCTGCCATACAATAATAACAGCCTGCATTTGTGCCTGTGTTCAGAGACGGTGAAACAACCTGCAAGGCAAAGACGTGCTCAAGGATTGATTGCGTGGGCTGATGAATACACTGCTGTTACCTCCTCGTTTGTCTGTCCGTCTCTCTCTTTCGCTCAGATGGTAAGTGAGGAGAGACTTGAAAATACAAGATGGAGCGAGGTCTGAGGAAGGCCTGTGCCAATGAATTCCTCTTTTGGGGGAAGTATCACGACTCTCGCAAATGGCAACAACAATCATGCTGTGTTCTCCTGCACACAGTGCACAAGATGTGACTTTGATGCAGAAACTGTGACTGTGATCCTCCCAATCTGTTGGTGATGAATGATGGCCGGGTTCAGAGCGGGGAGCGAGGTCACCTGGTTCTCAGAGGAGGAGGCTGCGTGACAATCAAGTTTGCCGTGATGGGTCTGTTTGAGTGCACTTGCACACAGTCCTCACACACTGTGACACAGCCAGGCACAGAGCACAGTGACCAGGAACAAGGGGGCGGGGGGAGTAGAGCCGTGCGAGCTATCCTTTGTTTGAGTGTGGCTGGTCACAGCTGGACTTTCAGCACACTATTTAACATAGTAAGATGCCAACATTTGCTAATTATCATGTACAGCCAAAGGTAAATGTCCAACATGTACTGTATTGGACAAGTTACATATTGGCCAAATTGGCCCACAACAAAAAGCCAATGACTTTTTAGAGGGGAGAAATGTACTCAGTTGAAGGGCAGTAAGTACAGTGATTGCAAATACACAACACAGGCAGGAATAAGGCACCATCCTCACTGATGTATCCTCAATTGCACAAAAAGAAGGCAGTCATAGCACACGGCTACGCTCAATTTTTATGTTGCTTATCCAATTTTAGTGTGAAACTCCACAGCCAATTCCAAATGGCTTGTAAAGATGATGAGCATGGTAGGGGTTGTACTGACTAGTGTTTTGTTGTTTTTTTAAACTTTAATACTCGACAACATTTAGAAGTTCACTAGTCGCAAATGATTTATTTTTGGCTTGAGGAGACAGAGCCGCTTGCAGCAACAAATGAGTGTGCTCGATGAAATTAGTCTGTCACCTTAATTTATTGAAATTGTCTTCTATTTCTGTATGCTCATCTTTGGTAAGTGAGAGAGAACCAGTACAGTGGGGGGGAAAAAGCCAGACTCCAGCAGGATTTTGAAAAATTTTTCAGCACACACTATCAAAGTGCAAGGAGAATTATTCCACCACACGCGAAGAGGTCCCTGATTGTTTGTAAGCACCGCAAATTCGCACCGTGCAGAATCCGCTTCTGTGGTGGGGGACGGCGTGCAAGCTTTCACCCAGCCCACGTCCAAGATCTTGTGTTCTAACATGTATGTTCTATGTTAATTTGGTGTATGAGCTGTTCATTTTCAATTGAGTATAGATTACTGAAAAGCATTTCCTCCTCCTGTCATTTTTTTTGAGTCATGGGCGGCCGTGGCTCAGTCGGTAGGGCGGGTTGTCCAGTGACAGAACGGTCACTGGTCGAATCCCGGCTCTGACTGTCTGCATGTTGCATGTTATTGGGCTTTGGGAGGAAACCGGAGTACCCGGAGAAAACCCACACAGGCACGGGGAGAACATGCAAACTCCACACAGACGAGGCCGGATTCGAACCCCGGTCCTCAGAACTGTGAGGCAGATGTGCTAACATTTTTTAATTACAGTTCTGAAAAATAAAATTCAAATAATAAAAACTCCACTTTTATCACATTAGTGTCAACTTAAAAATAAAACAAATCTGTTCATGCAAACATGTAAGAGAACGACAAGAGTACAAGTGTGCAGATTTATATTTTTACACTCCTTATGTTGAATTAATGAAATGAATGAATAAATGAAATGTTGAAAAAACCTGAAACTCAATTTCAGGTTATTCTAATGCAAAGGTGTCAAACTGGTGGCCTGGGGGCCAGATCTGGCCCGCCACGTAATTTTATGTGGCCCGCGAGTGTGTGCATCGACTTTGTTTTTGCTAAAATTCCAAATTTCCTTCACTTTAAAAAATATTGAGATATTTCAAGCATTTTTTGTTACCAACCCTACTTTTACAATAAAAATTATTCATACTGTAGTTGAACAGTTTTTAACCAGCTTTTGATTTCAAAAGTAATTATCCATTAATTTGTGTACGTATAATAATATGAGGCAATCATACATTCATATGGGTTTGCAGCCATAACGGCCCTCCGAGTGGAACCATAACTGCGATGTGGCCCGTGACAAAAATGAGTTTGACACCCCTGTTCTAATGGAATTACTCCTGCCACTTCCAATTTACATTCTTTTTAGTAATGCATACAAGAAACATCGAGAGATCCTAATTACCTGCAAGGGAATGATTGCCTTTTACAGCACAGAAAAGTTTTTTTTAAGGGCGGGCGGGGGACACAAAGATAAGCAACGGTGCATATGAATAATTCATGTAGCAGAGGAAGATGACCACAAAATGAGAGAAAACGCGAAGGGCAACCATGGTCTTTGCACTTAAAGCGTCTGAAAGCAAATATTCTGTGGGAATAATGTATAGTAAACGGAAGGAATTTCTGTATATTCTCGCAGTATTTCCAGAAGAGGAATTGCTCTCCAAGGCAGTGAGAAAGGGTGGATGGGAGGTGGGGGCAAGTGTAAGAAATAAACAGGCTATAGAGGAAAGCTTGTCAGTTAAATTTCTCGCGGCTGTAAGGTATCTTTTTGACTGTCAAACACACAGTGACAACACCGAACATAGTGCAGTGCAAGAGGCATTGTTTTACATACCCTTCTCCTCCGACTTTTGTGATCTTGAGGCGAAAGTCCACTGAATTGAGATTGGGGGGCTTCCATTTCAGGATGTCATCACACCTTCCAGGCTTGTATCTCTGCCAACATATGACAACATGAAAATGTGTTTGGATGACTATACAGTGGATAGAAAAGTTAACATAGCCCTGTTCAAATGCCGGATTTGTGTGATTTTAAGAAACAAGACCAAGATCATTTTTTTCCCTTTTTAATAAAAATAAATTCTAGCGGGGAAGTAAACAACTCAAATAATGTGTTTGCTGCTTATAACTGGGATGTGGGTTTGCTCAGAATTAACTAATCACATTCAAATGTAAGTGAGTCAGCGCACACCTGTCACCATTAAATTGTCACTGATTAACTCCAAATAAAATTCTGATATTCAAATAGGCTTTTTCCCCTCACAGTTTTATTTTCCTTTCTAGCAGAAGCCTGAAGGTTTTGTACGAACACTGACTGCTATTTGTAACTGTTTATAATTCCCTGCACCTTGACTACGGTCCCAGTTCCACCTGAAGAAAACCAGCCTCAGAGCACGATGCTGCCACCACCTTGTTTTACTGTAGGACTGAGGGGTTGGAGTAATGAATGGTGGAGGGCATTATGAATACTTCAAAATACAAGTTAGTATAAGGACAAAGCCATCAGGATGCTGCTCAAAAGCAAAAATAAATAAAATAAATAAAAAGTCATGAATAGCCTACTAAATCAACTTAGTTTCAGTAGTGATTGTGAACACTGCCACATCCCTATTATAAGATGGTGTCAACACTTGTGCAACACATTATCTCAGTTGTTTACTTTTATATTCTCTTTCAAAACAAATTTTTCCTCCCCAATTGAGTTATAAAGGTTACAGGCCACAATACAGGTGAATAAAGTTTAGAAATAATTTTCAAAATTTTTTTTATAGCACAAAAAACTGACATTTGAACAAGGGTATGTAGATCATCCACTTTCTAGTCAACCTGCTTTAATGAAACAGGATTACACTATCCCAAAATGTGTCTTTGTCAAGCCCATAGCACTGCAGACTTAAGGCTGAGCAATTTGTGAGCAGAATTTATCAGTAGAAAAATAGACTTAATGGTCTTGCTGGTAATCTCCACTTCATTTTAAATGGTAAACAAGGACTGTGCAAAAGGTTCAAGAAATTCTTTGTGTTCCACCTAAAAATTGCACAGTTGGATCACAACATAACACAAAAGTTGAATAACCTTTCAGTCATCCTGTGAGCTTAACATTCACGCATGCTTGCCTCCAACGCCTTGATTATTTGGGTGTGCGTGACATTTAGGAGAATATGATGTGCAGTGGAATATGAGAAATGTAAAGGCATGGTGGGTGGAGGCGGGAACAGATGACCAGATTCTGTCACTGTCGGGTTGCCCAGTAACACAAGTCTACTCTGACAAAAGATGTCTGGAAAACAGACAGGATTCCTCAGGAGATCCTGCGCTGTTACGCCAAATGACTAAATAAGGATCCATCTACATACTGGAAGTCATTATTGCATAAATCACAAGAGGCAGACAAGACACTTTGCTTTGTTGGATCATCACACAACACACGTGTAGATACATATATATGCATACATACATATATCAGCACATATATGTACAGTGCTGTGAAAAAATATTTGCCCCCTTCTCAAATTATTTTGCATAGTTTCTCCACTTTCTTTAAAAAACAAAACAAACAAATATAAATATCAGACAAACACTGGGGAACAATTTGAGTTAGATTTTTATGCTGATTCAAATTAAAACTGCATCTGAATAAGGCTGGGTCAATGGCCTGATTTCAATCCAAGAGAGTATGCTTTTCACTTACTGAAGAAAAACGTGAAGGTTACAGAGCCACAAATGAGAAGCAAGTAAAGGTGGCTGCAGTGAAGACATGTCAAAGCAACTCCAGTGATATACAAATGCTTCTAAGCGCCTAAAAATGGAGGTCCTGTATCTCTTAAACAGGAAATACCACGTTTTGGTGAAAACTATTAAAGCTGAAAGTCTACACATCAACTGCTTCCTGATTGTTGTCATTCATATTGTAGTGGAATTGAAATTAAATTTGCCTGCTTTAATTCCATTTAATTTTGGTTAAACGGTTTGAAAGTACTTAAAATGTTAACTATTATGATTTATGTCAGCCAGTAAGGCATGGCCTATTTGTATAAAGGTGACATATTAGGAATAATAAAATGCATGTTTCCATTATTCAGTTCTGGACTTTCAGTTCCTTTGTTGTTGTCCTGTTTCTGTTTGCTGTTCATTTGGAACATGCATATTTTTGAATACATATGCAATAATAAAAATCTAACACTAATTCCAATCACAAGCTCTTGTTTCCACAGATGTTGCACCTCGCTGCTCAGTGTAAAATGAGGGAAAACCACATCACAAAATAAATTCATAGCTAACAGTATGTTGGTGTGGATATGTTCTGTGTAAACAGAAGGAAGGAAAGGTTACCATAATGCTGGGCTGAATTTTACGGTTACACATCAGTGATTAAAAAAAAAAAAGAAAAACGAGTACTGTAACTTGGATATTGTTGGTGGGACCAAACCCTTCATTGGAGTCATCATGGGGAAATAAATAACATGGGGGGAGGGGGGGGAGAGACTGTATAGCAGAAGCTGGAGAGTGCACCAAACAGAGAGGGTGACAAGCTATTGAACGGCTGCAGATCAGAGATTTGTTACCCCCTTTTAAGTCCTGTAATAGCTTGGCTGTATTTGATCCTTTACAATCCATAGTTGCGCAGGAAGAGACAGAGCCCGATAGTTTCCACTTTGCCGCAGGAAAGAGGGAAAAGCAAAAAAGGAAAACAGATATGTAGAATCTGGAACAACTCTAAATCTCAAAAGGATGGATATAATTTCAAGAATCCCATATTCTGTGACTTGTAATAAAAACATTAAAAAACAATAAGATTAAAAATGCACCTCATCTATAGCTTGTTTCATCACTGGTGCATTTTATAGTCGGGCCCCATATGCATTCATGTTTTTTTTAAATAAACACTGGATCGGAAATTTCGCATATTCAATACAAACATAATAACATAACAAAAATGAGGGAATATTATGCAATTACAAGCAGAGAGAGCAACGGGTCTGAATTTAAATGAGTCTTGTGTAGAAAAATTGAAACTGGATAACCTAATTAGAAAACCACCGGCACTGAATGTACTACTACATAAATATGTCAATAGAAAATTAATGTGCAAACATATATGCAATTAGTGCAATGTATTTCTGTTTAGATAGCTTTAATAGTAATAAAACAAAAAAATACTACATGCAATTAGTGCAATGTATTTCTGTTTAGATAGCTTTAATAGTAATAAAACAAAACAATACTATCTATTGAAAAAACCTACAATTGCATTTTGCCCCACTGAATTGTTATTAATCCACAACATGTACAGGCGTTCTTTAAAAATGAATCCACAGACAAATGTTTTTTTATTATTATAGTAAAGGGGGACTATCTTTACTAAATCATCATCATGCAAAATTCAAGACTTCTGCCAACATTCTTCGAAATTGAAACATAGTGCAGTGGTAGTACTTTGAGAAGTAGAAAAACAGGGCAGCCAACAGAAATACTTTGGCTATAATGTTAGTGTTTTTTTTTTATTTTTTTATTAAGAGCTTATGTTTGAAGGCACAGACTTGTGTGCTGAGGATTACAGATAAAAGGCAGGCCTGGTCAATAGATCTGCTCCCAGGAGGAAAGTCTACCTCTTACAGCTTGGCCTATTGAGTCACTCTGACACGTATGGAGTTTTGTTGGGGATGTACCAAGCGGTTGTGTGGCACCAAGCTTAATACAGTTGATGAAAATGAACGAAATAATAAAAACAACAATTTTAAAAACATTTTTGTTGATGAAATAAAATAAAAAGAGTCCTTCTAAAAATGATAACTGAAAAGACATTCCCTCATTACAGAACTAATTAAAATGAACCATAATCTGTAAAAAAAAATCTGTTTTCATCTGTTAAAGAGGCAGTTTATATATATATATATATATATATATATATATATATATATATATATATATATATATATATATATATCTCTCTCTCTCTCTCTCTCTCCATCCATTTTCTGAGCCGCTTCTCCTCACTAGGGTCGCGGGCGTGCTGGAGCCTATCCCAGCAATCGTTGGGCAGGAGGCAGGGTACACCCTGAACTGGTTGCCAGCCAATCGCAGGGCACATAAAAACAAACAACCATTCGCACTCACATTCACACCTACGGGCAATTTAGAGTTGCCAATTAACATACCACGCATGTTTTTGGGATGTGGGAAAATGTGCCCGGAGAAAACCCACGCAGGCACGGGGAGAACATGTAAACTCCACACAGGCGGGGCCGGGGACTGAACCCCGGTCCTCAGAACTGTGAGGCAGACGCGCTAACAGTCGTTCAATCGTGCCGCCTATATATATATATATATATATATATATATATATATATATATAAATAATAATTAAAAAAAATAATAAAAAATAAAAATAAAATATATATATATATATATATATATATATATAAAAAAAAATATATATATATATATATATAAAAAAAAAATATATATATATATTTCTTTTTTTTTTTTCTTTTTTAAAGGAACCACCGGGCCCCAAGTAGAGCAACCTATCTGAGACAGAAGTCGTGACCGACGAGATGCCAATCATCTGCCGGGCACTCATGGGTGCTCAAAGCCAGTCAGGGATTAGTCAAGTTAGGCTACCGTCAAATGTTGCTAGCAGTTTTAAAACTACAAACCTCCCCTTTAATTAAAAAAACAAAAAACTTTTGGGGTTCAATTTAAATGGTTTGTTACAACTTTTTGAGACAGCTGTATGGCCCACATTCCGTCACTTAATTCAAACCCACATCGACTGATAACATGTGGTCTTCTTTTTTTGGTTCATCTATAAATAAATAGGTGCTGTTCAAGCGGGCTTAAAAAGTTGCAGCTGAAATAAAGGACAGGCATTTTGTGGGAGAGAGAAGTAGAATAATTTCAGTTACTATGACTCTCACATAAAAGCAAGCGCCTTGTAGTGAAAGCAGGTTAAATTTGTGGAAAACATCTGAAGGGCAATAACACCCACAAATCCGAAAGTCCACTTGAGAAGTCGCATCTTAGGCAGAAAGGGAAGGAAAGTACGACTGTTGTAGCTGTATTTGAGACATCTCGTTCATTCAATATGCAAGGTATTCAATTTATTTTTGTTTACAATGATGGACAGAAGGCTATGTAAGTTAAACATAAAAATAAAGCACATGTGAAAGACTTTACTGTACATTATGAACCCGTGTCCTGGCTTTTTTTTTTATTCTGACCACCAGCACAGTATTTACATATAACCTTAGAAGCAGTCATATGTGCTGCACTTATTGAACTGCCGGTTCTCTGGACTGTAATACAATATCAGTATTTGGTTTGTGGATGGTTGTTCTTCTGTTATTTGTTAGTACGTTAATACACTTTTAAAATGGTATCTTTTGTTGAATTTTGACTACACAATACTTAAACCCCATATTAAAAAAAACCAAAACAATTAAACAAAAACTAACCACAAAAAAAACTATTAACAAGCAAATATCCACGAAAAACACTTTAAACCAACTGAATTTGGAAAAAGTTCAAACAAAATAAAAACTAACGCTAATGAAAAATTCCAAACTATTAAAACCTTGTGTGGCACAAAGGATTTAAATGAAACAAAAATGAGGCAAAGGGGAGAAATTAAAAAGGCAATTTGTCTGCTGAAATAACCTACTGACATGCTAAATAAAAGGGATTCAGAGGGTCAAGACCTGTATTAAATCCAAAAACAATAAATGCTGTGAAGTTCTGGTAACAGTGTTTTTAACAATTTCTTTGAAAATGTCACGTCCAAAAATAAACCACAGTCTGCATTGATTTTTGAGTGAACTGTTCTGAGATTAAATTATAAGCATAGAAAGACCAGAGCCCTATTTTAACACGCTATCTTCCATTTTTATATTTGCCATCTGCGTTTAAGGTCTGACTATAGAATCAAAATCTTGCCAATAATGCCTGAACAAAGAAAACTTATTCCAAGATGGCTCTGCAATGGCTCTGATAAAACACCCACCACTGCAGCAGTAAAAACCTTTGTGCTAATATTAATGGACATTCACAGCAGCAAGACCCTGCTAAGATTAACCTTGAGGACTAATCTCATTCATGCAAAAAAGATTAACATTATATCTGGTGTGGAGAGCAACAAAGCCCAATGAATTTGGAAGAGACTACTGGAGTGCTGGGCAGTGCTTGCTATTCACCCTTAAATAATAATTATCTGTTAAGACTATAAAATACTGTAACAGGGCCTTTTGTTAATGGATGTTACTCTGCCTCTATGCATGCACTAAATACAGGGGTGTCAAACATATTGTAGTTCAGAGGTCATATACAGACTAAATTCAGATCAGTAAAACGATAACATAGTTAATACAAATAGCATCACCCCTTTGTTCTGATACAAAGCAATACAAGTACATAAGGCAAAGCTTTCAATTTAATGATCAACCCTTTTGCAAACCATTAAGAACCACCTCAGATTTCTTGAGGAAAACGTCAAATTTACTTCATTTTATCATCTACTGTGTTCATGTGTGCATTATAACTAATTACGGGATTGTATATAAAGGCAAAAGTTTGGGTCACAGAAATTTGGAACAGAGACGGAAATATAGTATTGCACTTAGAATTAAATAAACTCGTGACGCTCTAGGAACTATTTGAAATCCAAGTGCATAATAATTCTCAAAACCAAAACCTGATCACTTTTTTTCCAATTGAGTTGTACAGGTTACAGGTCACAGTCATGGTGGAAAAAAGTTTTGAAATCATTTTTCATGGTCTGTTGTTGTTTTTGTCACCAAAACCTGGCATTTGAACAGGAGTGACATTTGACATCCACTGTAACTAACCAAAGCATCAGATAGAGTGCTCGTTACGACGTAGTGCATGTCTACATGGCATATTACAACTATGATGACTACATTGTAAAGTATCACATGCTGGCAGTAAGCAAAACTAAGCATTATCATTTTTGTAAAGGCAGAATATTTGATATTGTTTTTTTTGCAGGCTATCATCATACTGTGCAAGTGGTCACACTGTGGGAGTGGGGAGTAGGTAAGCAGAGATAGGATTTCCTGGAAATAGTATCTGTAAGTGCTGAGGATTGCAATATTTCATCAATTATTTGGCAAGGCAAACACAATGAAACTCCAGGGGTTTATGTGTTTCCATGGTGAGTATCAAGCATTCACTTTGGGGGGGTGACATTAAGAGTTTCACAACAACCCAATAGTGCGGCTCCTACTGAGAAATATTAGTTACAAAAATATGTGTATTTATACACAGAGAGAGTGACAGATTAGGGTCTCCATGTCAATCAATAAACCATGTTACAAGCAAAAGGTCAGAACACTAAATGCATTTTAATGAGAGGATTTATTGAGTGAGTCAAGATTGTGTTTCCTTATGTAAATTGGCAGAAACCCTGACAGTTGTTAAAAATATTGATTTCATCACTATTGCAGACAGGGTCTCTGTGTGAAATGCACCCTCATGCTATCCCCCCAAGCAAAGAGGCTGCAATAAGCTTTAGCTGAGATCTAAAGCTGTAGTTACAAGCACCCTACAATTGCATAGTGCATTTTATGCTGCTTTTGTTAGCGCTATAGTGGCTTGCAGATCCCCCCCCAATTTAAAAATGTAATTGATGCCAAAATTTTATTGACGCTTGAGTCAAAAACTGTGTTTCAGAGGAGAGAGAAGACATTTTGGGGTGTCATCACAGAAGCATCAAAGACTTTGTTACAAAGGGTTAACAGAGCCACAACAAATGTGGAGAAAGAGATCCAAATTAACTAAAATTTGAGATGAATAAAACATAATGTAAGTAAAGGTAGCAGAATCCAAGGTAAAGGAGGCTGAAACTCAATCACCACTGAAGAGAGACGTACTGTCAGTTGAAACGTCAAGACTGGGCCAAGAAATAGGAAAGAATATGAAAATTAATTGGTTGGAAATAATGGTCAACAGATAAGGAAACTGTTATGTCTGTTATTAAAACAACAACAACTGTTGTGTATCATTCTCACTTTAACAGACAAATTGGATTTTCTTTCATTTTTCACTTAGTTGCATTATAATTCTAGGTTTTGGGGCGCGGGGGGTTGAGTGGGTCGAGCGTTTTGGACTAAATGCAATTCACGGATGGATTTGTAAGAAATTAGTTGCAGTAACCAAGACGGGATGTGACTACTATGTGAATAAGTGTGGAAGTGTTGTTAGAGGAGAGGGAGATTCCCCAAATCTTAATTAAAAGAAAAAAAATAGACTGTACTTTCATATTTTTGTTAGTTTGGAGGGTAACTGTGCATTACACAAGCTTGATTTTGAAACAGTCAGTGAAGCAATACGTCACCCACCATTTCCTAATGTGTGGTTGTGAAAAATAATTTGGACATGGGTGACAATGAACTCCTGATATTGTTTTTGGCAAAATACACAGACATGCCCAATAATACCACTCCTCTTATTGGCAGCATTGTGAGTAAACGCGAAACCTCTCAAAGAATGAGTCTGTGACAACGCAGTCATGCTTGGAGTCCTAAAGAAAAATCAACTAAATCCAATACTATTGAAACTATGAAATCATTTAACATACACTACAAAGTATTAAGATACAACACTAAATGTCAAGTCATTAATAAATCATGGGTTTGGCAAGGTTGTCGGAACGGTTTGTGAAAGGCCCTTTTCTGTTCCAGCAAGACTTTTCCCGAGCAGACACAGCATGGACAATACAGACATGTTTGGCAATTCTGCAAGTCTGAAATTGACATAATCTTCCAAAATATTAAATTCATCCAGAAAAGCTCACACCAATTTTATAACAGCAAGTGTATTAGATTTACAATTTCCATACTGTTGAGCTTTGATTTTGATTTTATTCAAGTTGTTTTGGTTGAGCTGCAAATTGAGACATCAGATGCTCCTCCACAGTATTTCAGAAAATGAGACAGAGATAACTTGCCACTCTATTTATTTTATTTTTACACAAGAGTGAAGACTCACAACGGCATCAAAAATGGAGCCAATCTTTGCAACTTTAATGTAATAAACCAAGTGCCAACCAGCTTGGACAATGGACCAAATGATTTGAACTGATGACTGACAAAGTTTGTTTTCGCTTTACTGAATCTGACTGATTCCCACAGGTCACAATCAGGTGAGTAAATTCGCCACTGAACTATGACTTATGTCGCCACTGAACTATGACTTATGTTCAATTTAATGTAAAAAATATAAAGGAAATGCAATTGTAACAATGGTTACTCACGTCAACATGTAAATTTACTTGGCTCTGACATTATAAGGTGAGGTGACTGCATATATTTTTTGGATTCAGTTATTTCAATTCTTTCTTGGTTGTGTAAAAGTTTTCCCTTCTTAAGTTATGTAGATGTGATTCAGCGAGGACTTTTTCTTCATTAAGTGCATTATCATTTAATATTGCAATACTGTCATTACTGATGACAAAATATCAGTGGGATTACCAAAAAGTTACACAGTAGAATCTCGGCCCTTGAGTCCAGTTGATAATAAAAATATTATAATCGCTCAAAATTAATTTTCTCTTTTTCCAAAACCAAGTCTCAGCGCCCTTTGCACAATGGTCATTGCACCGGACTATTGCAATATTAGTCGTTCGAACTGCTCTAAGTGCTAGAGGACTCTGCATCTTTTTGCACAATTGTTTTTTGTCAATGTCTTTATGTCCCCAAAGTGTTCTGTAAATTGACTGTTTGTTGTACTAGAGCGGCTCCAACTACCGGAGACAAATTCCTTGTGTGTTTTGGACATACTTGGCAAATAAAGATGATTCTGATTCTGAAGTACAGTACATCTGTATAACAAATTTAGCTGTTCCTCTTGTAACAAAGTCATACACAGTGGGCCTGTGTTACTGTGAAATTGCGTGGAAAGTGTTTTTATTTCTACAATAACAGATGGTAAGACTAACATAGCATCAGCAGGAGGTATGAAAAGACGTCATCGGTGCAACCACTCAGTGAAAATAATCTATGCATGGTCACAAGCCTATGACCGGTGACAGATCATTATAAATACTATCGAGTGGAGCTTACTTACCCCACATGGCTGGAAGATGAGGCCATCAACTTCGTGGCTGACCTGGGACGTAAAACTGCCTTCCAGGAGCTGAGAATGTAAAAAGAGTGGAGTTAGGCAAAACTAATACACAAGGTAACTGGAAGCTTTTATTCAGAACATGTGAAATAACATATTTGTAAAGTCAACAATAGTTTGAGAGTACTAACAATATCAGGCCTGGTAACAGTAATAATGGTACTGTCAAGGTAAAGACTTTGACAGGGGCTGTGAGAAAAACTCATCTATAGGGAATTAATCTTTGTAAATGATAAACGTTGATGAATAATTGACAACTGACGCATTGAAGGAATGTATTTCATGTCTTCCATTAACGCTCAATACAGTGGAAGCAGAGAAAGGGAATCTTTGTATTAAGACACTAGCAACCTCAGGGAAAGCCCCGTTATTGTACAACCCCAATTCCAATGAAGTTGGGACGTTGTGTTAAACATAAATAAAAACAGAATACAATGATTTGCAAATCACGTTCAACCTATATTTAATTGAATACACTACAAAGACAGGATATTTAATGTTCAAACTGATAAACTATTGTTTTTAGCAAACAATAATTAACTTTTAATTTTATGGCTGCAACACGTTCCCAAAAAGCTGGGACAGGGTCATGCTTACCACTGTGTTACATCACCTTTTCTTTTAACAGCATTCAATAAACGTTTGGGAACTGAGGACACTAATTGTTGCAGCTTTGTAGGTGGAATTCTTTCCCATTCTTGCTTGATGTACATCTTCAGCTGTTCAACAGTCCGGGGTCTCCGTTATCGTATTTTTACGCTTCATAATGCGCCACACATTTTCAATGGGGGACAGGTCTGGACTGCAGGCAGGCCAGTCTAGTACCCGCACTCTTTTACTACGAAGCCACGCTGTTGTAACACATGCAAAATGTGGTTTGGCATTGTCTTGCTGAAATAAGCAGGGGCGTCCATGAAAAAGACATCGCTTGGATGGCAGCATATGTCTCTCCAAAACCTGTATGTACCTTTCAGCATTAATGGTTCCTTCACAGATGTGTAAGTTACCCATGCCATTGGCACTAACACAGCCCCATACCATCACAGATGCTGGCTTTTGAACTTTGCGTCCATAACAGTCCGGATGGTTCTTTTCCTCTTTGGCCCGGAGAACACGACGTCCACAATTTCCCAAAACAATTTGAAATGTGGACTCGTCGGATCACAGAACACTTTTCCACTTTGCATCAGTGGTCTAAATTCCTTGCAGTTGTACGTTGAGGAACATTGTCCTTAAACTGTTCGACTATTTTCTCACGCAATTGTTCACAAAGAGGTGAACCTCGCGCCATCTTTGCTTGTGAATGATTCAGGGAAGCTCCTTTTATACCCAATAATGGCACCCACCTGTTCCCAATTAGCCTGTTCATCTGTGGGATGTTCCAAACAGGTGTTTGATGAGCATTCCTCAACTTTCTCAGTCTTTTTTGCTACCAGTCCCAGCTTTTTTGGAACGTGTTGCAGCCATTAAATTCTAAAAATATGATTATTTGCTAAAATCAATCAAGTTTATCAGTTTGAGCATTAAATATCTTGTCTTTGTAGTGTATTCAATTAAATATAGGTTGAACATGATTTGTTTATGTGTGCCCTGCAATTGGCTGGCAACCAGTTTAAGGGTGTACCCCACCTCCTGCCCGAGGATAGATGGGATAGGGTCCGGCACTCCCGCGACCGGCTCAGAAATTGGATGGATGGATGATTTGCAAATCATTGTATTCTGTTTTTATTTATGTTTAACACAACGTCCCAACTTCATTGGAATTGGGTTTGTACAATAAAAACACTTTCTGAAACACAGCATAGTGCTATAAAACTACATAAAAGACCATAAAGGCACAACAGTGAACAATAGGAAAAACTGGCGTGTAAAATATTTTCCCAAAAATCTAACTTTTATTTTTAGTGATGTAACGACAGCTGGTCCAATCAGGTGTTTTACTATCGAAGAACGAAAAATGGACATAAATTTCATGGTGATACTGTGTTGGAAATGTTAGGGATGAATCACAAATATAAAACCTGCAGTATGTAGCACAATTAATCTACCAAATAGGGAAACTATTACAAAGCAAATGTAAAAATGTTTCAAGCTTACAGTTTATTTTAGTGGCACAGTAGCCCATGTGGAAACTCTGCTTTTATATGTTCAAAATGGTACCAAAGTTTAGGCAACCAGGAAATGGTCTTGATCAATAAAGAAGAAAAAAATGTGTACATATAACACTAGGTACCATTAATAATCTCCAAGCGACCATAATGATTTAAGGCAGATGGCAACTAGAAGGCACTCAGAGAAGACTCAGGCAAGACAGAGAACTCAGGCAAGGCACCAAACATTTGACCAGAAAATCAGCCCATGTCATCTTGTTTTGTACCTAACCAGGTTTGTCTAAAATAAACATGGATTCCAGATTGCTGGCCACAAGATAATGACCATTAGTATTTTTATTTTTTTGTGTCAACTTTTTGTGAAAAAGTCTAGCATTATAGCCATATAAAATGTTACGTATTATTTGGTTGGCCTGGACTGACCTTCCCATAATGCGTTTAAATGTGGGCCATTGGCTACCATCACCAGCATTTAAAATGTCTCTACCTCTAATGTACCATGCTTAGACCATGTTTAAAGGGCTCCACTTTCACTGTTGATGTGATTTAGTGCCAAAGTGTTGTTTTTGCAGATGCATGTATATGTAATTGATTAATATTCTGAAATGACATTAGGCTCACATCGACAGGCATCTCTCCATTTACTGTGCAGTTGCATTCGCAGGCATTCAATTTATTAGTGATGCATCGAAATTAAAATTCTTGACTGAAACCGAAAACCGACGAGGAACCCAAGGCCGTAAACCAAAAGCCAAAAACACTGAAAGAAATGCCTATGAAAAGTATTAGTCAAATTACATTTATGGCTATGACTGCAGAGCTACCAACCTCAAGAAATTCCCTTGTCTGAATTTCCAGATTTTTAAATTGATGTCAAGAACATTACCGCGAGACAGTTATTGCAGTATATTATGTAATATGATAAAAAATCATTCTGCATACTGTTCAAGTGCACAACATAATAATCACGTTATAATAGTAATCGTTAATAAATTATGGCTTCAATATTTGTTATTTTAATGTATTTACTGCATCAACCTTGTGATGGCGGACGATTCCGGTCCCTGTGTGGCTGTCTAGCTTTATTGTGTATTCCATAGAGTATTTATTATTATTATTTTTTGGAGACACTTATTAATTTGCCTGCTATTTTGCTCTTCAACGTTGGTTACTCTACACTATAATGCGGTTCCAGCCAGACCTATGTCACAAATGTAATGTGTCACACAATCATTTATTTTGGTGTTTTGCGACTTGGTCACAAATAGTAGTACAAATAGTACCAAATTAGCTTAGCTAATTGGTAAGGGTTCATTACTCCTCGTCCTCCCTTTGTGAAAACGATACTTATCAGAAGTGTAGCTTATTTCCCTGCCATGGAGAAAATGATTAGTGACTTATGCTCCGTTGGCAAGCGAACATTCGCCTCTGCGGCTCAGCATTGTATTTAGCTGCATTAGCTGTAGCCTGTAGGTAGCTGGGGCGGCGCAAAATAGCATGCAACAAACATTTCCCCTTAGTAAACAGAACAGCAGAAAGCAGCAAGATTCGGTGATTGTCAAATGTAGACACGCCGTAAATTTTTTGCTTGCATCATAACAACATCCTGTTTTGGTCGTTTTATTTCGGTGACAAAAGTCGGTCCAAAACCGAAAAACGCACTCTTGGGCCATTTTCAGCTGAACATTTCAGTGCATCACTACGATTTATAATGGATTATTATCTATGTTCGGAAAAACGCCTGATTCCAATCTTATTTTATAAAGAATTTCATGAATACAGATGACCCAAATGTGGAAAAAAAGCTTTACATCTCACTTCATTTTTCTTCTTCCAAAAAGATAGCTTTCTCGCACACAGGGACTCAATAACTGAATAATGAACCAAGTAATCAAGACAATAAAACATTAACATAAATTAATCAGTATCGCTCCACTCTTGCACAGCGCTGACATTTCAATCAGGAAGCATCCAGTCATTGAGAAAGCACGTGACTCGTTGGTTTCATCTGATAAAGTGAGACACTTACGATGCAGGAGAAGACAGATTATCATCCATCCTGTCGTTGAACTGACCCAGACAAACTAATAAACTCAGTCACAAGCACCACAAATCATGGCATAATGTAACCACATTTGGATTTAATGCATTTGTGACAAATCACGCTGTTTCCTATCAAATATGAGGCTGAGGTTCTATGATGACAGGCTTACTCTAATGGGAAGCACAGAAATCAATGTGAGAAAAATGATGCAAAAAATTAGAAGCTTTAAAGACATTTTTAGATACACCAAATACTGCAGCAATGTGTCACGAGGGCAGACAGAAAAATTTATTTCATTTATATTTAAGAAAAATAAAGAGTAAACTGCTACTAAAATATGCTTGCAGTCTTTTGTATTTGTTAAAGAAAATAAAGCCACGCCAGTGCTCTTGAGAGGGATGAATGAGTCACAACTGATCACACCAAACTTGACAATCATGCTGACATGGAGAAGGCAGAGAGTCAGACTAAAAGAAATGGTGTCTTTATGCGGGAATGGCTAGTGGGTGTTAAGATCTAGGAGTTCCATTTCACTTCTCTTGCCATTTTAGCATACCCACCCACCACTTTCACTCAGCATGGTGAACTTAGATGGATAGAAGAGCAGAAATAAGACTTTCACTCAAACACCCACCTTCTGTAAGGAAGTACCTTGAAGTGATTAAGTGCACAAGGGGGCAGTGGAACTGTTTCAGGTTAAAGCTCTTTGGGAAGGAAACAAAGCAGTGCATATGTTACAGAAGGGGTGTGTGGGTGGAGTTGAAACGAAATAAAGACCTTTAAGAAATCAAGCTTTCATCGCACACTTCAGGGCACACAAGGTGGGACGACTGAGGCACTGGAAGTGGGGAGGAATCTAACACAAAGGGCCTTATTTACTAAAGGTTTGTGAGTGCAAAAACAGGCAACTGTCTGAAAGGCAGGTGCAAACCAGAACGCACGGCGGTGCCAGGATATCTCAGGCAAAATGAAAGGCAATGGGGACAAATTTTTCTCGTGTAAACATTCTGAAATTCCAGAAACAAAAAAAGTTAAGACACATATCGTCAATTCAGCAATGCAATTTTGGAGCTTCTGAATGAGCTAAAGCTACGGTCATACTATGTTCCGAGTAGCCACGGCTGCCCCATTTCAGGACACGGTAGACAAAACAGGATGGCCTTGAGACAAAATAGGGGGACGGGATGGGAAAACCTGCCAGGCCGTGATTGCCGTGGATGCCCGGCGAGATGTCTATACTATCAAAACATTTGTCATGCCATTCACAGTGCAGATCTAGTTGGCGGAAATAAAACGGGGTGAACAGTGAACCAATTTACCCAAATAACAGCATGTAACAGGCCATAACACAACTTGGAGGTGTTCCGTAGTGGGACAGCATAATCATTCGCCCAGCATCTGACACTTGTTGCCTACAACTATTCTAACGCTAAGTCATTTACTTGATTTACCGCTGTGGGATGCTGCTTTATAAAACGTAATGTTGTATTTGTGTGCTGAGAGTGAGAGAGAGAGAGAGAGAGAGAGAGAGAGAGAGAGAGAGAGAGAGAGAGAGAGAGAGAGAGAGAGAGAGAGAGAGAGAGAGAGAGAGAGAAAGAAAGAGAGAGAGCGAGAGCAAGAGAGAGAGACAGAGAGAGACTCATTCTCTGAAAGGGCGAACAAGCACACTTTTGGTACAAGAGCTGAATTAGTGTTGGTAATAAATTATTATCAAACATTTATTGTGCAACAGTGTACATGTGCACCGCTGCATTGATGTTGACTCTGAAGCAGGGCCACGCAAGGATCTTCATTTGGCCCTAGCGGGTCAACAAACGTGCTCCAAAGCTGCCTTGCGTCCACCTTCCATTCGTAGAACGCCATCATAACGTGACGGTTTGTTTATCACACACCGTGAGACGGTAGACGTTAGCAAGACAAAAATATGGAGAAACAAAATAACCAACATCCCACAGCGGACTACGTTTTGGACAGTACAGTAATGCAGTGGCCGCCGTGAACAGAGTAAACGTTGGCTCGGACTGGCCATATCACAGACGAAAAATTCCTTTAAACTGTCCCGTCATTTGCTGGTAGCAATTGGTGCTCGGCTCTCTCCCAAGGCAGTTTTTCCGATGTTCTGTCCTAAGTTTACTGTAATTTTACAGAGGATGGGCAGATACAGCTAATGCCTACATAACTGGGACACGTTAAATCAAAACAAAACATGGCTTTTATGAGTTTTCTGGCTTCCAGCAAATTATCCGCAGCGATAAATTTCTTGTCTGTAAGTTAGCAATATGTTTGCCTCTTCCATTAACACTTCCAATTCCATCACTGCTTACATCATTTTGCACTTGCAGTTCTTTCCAAAAATTTTCCATGGTGAGAACCTACCAAAAGCACAAAACCGTCTTTTAAGGAAAGTGATCCCTAGTTTATCGTGAGGCTTAGGTTCCGGACCAACCCCGCAATTGACGAATTCCGCAATGTAGCAGCCATGTTTTTTTTCCTCACCACTTTTACCACTTCTCTGTTGCCAACAGTGTGCGCAATCTGTTAGAGTGAGTGAGGAACATACAATTTAATGCCTGCTATTTGTGTCTTGGTAAAAGATCACAATCTTAGTACATCACGTACAACGTGCCCACCAACAGCACGCGCAATCTGTTAGAGTGAACAATTAAGCAATTTAGTGCTCGCTGTTTGGGACATTAATAAATCAGGCCCTAAGAGAATGTCACTGAATTTTGTCCATGACTAATGTCAGTCCCCATTTTATGATTGGTCTCACACAAAAAAAAACCATTGAATATGTATGACTCAGCTAAAGAAGACAGAAGATTGTTGATCACATATATGTCATTCACCTTCAGTATTAGTCTCTCCTCACACAGATTTTTAATAGCCAATCAAAGCAGGATAATTCCATAAAACTCCCCTCCTCCCCTCCTTACACACAGAGTGTAATGCAGGATGCAGACAATGAGGATCTAATATCAAGGCTCATTTTCTATGCACTTGAATCACACACTTTGACTGATACTACGCACTTTCCGTTCCTTGTGTCCTTGCGTTGTCTGTCTTCTGCTCGGGGGAGGCTTGTGCGTGGGGGGTTGAATCAAAGGCGGATAGGATGGATTGATATTCTAGTCAAGCTACAGGGCTGTTGTTGTTTTATTGTGAATTGCCCTGCAAATCCAGTGTATAGTTGTCCATTAAATAAAAAGCCCACATCACAGTGTGTATGCAGGGTTGCCCAACCGCTGGCTGGTTTGGGAGTTAAACTCTGTTATACAGTCTGTAAAAGTTGGTAGCTGTTTCCTTTTATACATCAAGGTAGTTTCAGAACTAATACAGCAGATACATTCTTGCCCACCAATTCTTGTGTCAGGAAAGACAGAAAGAGAGACGTGCAGAATGGGAATGATAAATCCATAATGGATATTGTTAAAGTATAGCAGCCGTTGGTGAGGAGAGATGGAGTATTCACCTTTCTCCCCAGTGAATGCAAAATGTTATGTCCATGCTTCATTCGTTCCATCATGTCCTTCTGTGAGTGGGTGCAGATATTGGATTCAGGTGAAGAGGAGCGTTTGTTATAGGACGGTAAGGTCTTGCCACAGGTCTTTCTTTTTCATCTTCTACAGCAAAAGACTTGACGGCAGAAGTGTGAGGTCACTGAGGCGCAAGGAAGCTGCAGACAGATAGCACTCAGGTAATGAGACAGACCGGAGAGGGGTAATCAATGTCTTTTAGCTTTGCCACTACAAACCACCATCTTTGCAGAAGAAAAAGAGGACTGACTCCCGGGTGACAACATAATCGTAAGCTGACACAACAGGAAGACAGGGTGGAAAGTGTCCAAAGCAAATTCATACTAGCCTGGTGACATGTTTAGATTGTGTTTCCTTATATCTATAATAAATGGATCTGGGTAAAACGTAGCCTGAAAGATACTACATAAACACGCACAATGTCATCTGATTAGACGATGATTTATGCATCTAATTTAACATATTGGTTAAAAATGTCTTAAAATCAGATTAAATGAAAGTTGCTCTATAACCTCCTATTCTGAGCTAATGTGAGGTCACGAAGCATGGATTCATACACATTCATTGCATAATTCAGTTGTGATTTAGGAACTATTTTGCAAATAACCAAAATCCGCGAATAATTTATGTTCATTATAATTTCCATGACTGTGCATGCAGCGTGAATAAGCAGTAAAGTACCACCAATAAGCAGTTTACGCATATACGTGGGGTCTAGTGTATGTTGTTGTTTTGTCTCTCTCACACACAGCTTTTAAGGTTAAAACTTCTGAAATAGACTGCAATATTACAAAAGTATCACGAAAAATTATTTTCAGATCCCTATCCTAAAACAATCTTGGTTGAAAAAAAGTAGTTCCAGATAAGGACAATATTTCACCCATGTACTCCTGGGATGAGCTGGCACTAAACGGTCTTATTATACAAACATGGGTTATTTAATAGCATGGTTTTTTTTTGTAGTTATTATATTTAATTAATAATGATAAATGAAGTTATTGAAGACAGATTAATGTCACATTTTTATGGGGCTATTTCTAATGACAAAGTATTTCATTATTAAAACCAAATACGCGATAAGTCTCTTTAAATTACTTATTCACATGGACAATATCATGATTAACCTTTGGGTGAATGTGCTGTATAACTAAAACCATTCATTTAGAAAATATTAGGGCTGAGATGAAAAGAAGACATGAAGGTTGCTCAGTCTTCTTATGAGCTGTTGGAAAACAAATTAATGGCTAGATAGATAGATAAGACTTGTATTCATTTAAAAAGGCATACATGTGCAGTTACCACACAGAGCATAATTAAAACATAACTTGGAGTGGGTTAAGGGTGCCAAAAGAGATTTTCAATAACCAAAGAAAAGAGCGCTTACGACTATATAACAAAATCATATAACAATAAGACAACTGAGTAAGTTGTGGTTTAATTTTGCTTAAGTTTTTCGATCTGCTAAGACTAAAATATGATGTAATGTAAGCTGACAAACATTTCAACATATTAGATATGCAGACTTCCGACAATTTTAACGGGAAAATAATTCCAGGAATATTTTAGAAGCTTAGAAGTCCCACAACCCCCCACCCCACCCTCTTTCGAATGGAATGGATGCTCAAAGTTTCCTTAGAAGTATTTAGCTTTTTGCACTTTTGTTTTTAATACAGATCACTGAGAAACCAGACAAGATTATATGGAACTGACTGAACAACCTATTTGTGTTTGAGTACAATAAACAGTAACAATAAAAAACAACAACAACAAGTCATCACTACACCCTCAGCATCACTTTCATTCTGCTACAAATTTGTGTTTATCTTTCCAAAACTTCTATTTGTCAGCAGAGTCTCCTTATCACATGGGCATGAACAGCACTTTGTGTAAATAAAACCCCATAACAGCCATTGAATTAGCTTACTTGCAACAGATGGGTTACGAGTGATGGTGGTAGCACAGCTAGACAATAAACTCGGGATGATCAAAATCTTTTCCAAAGATGCAGTTTAGAAAGCATGTACAACCAGACCAGATGGTGAGTCAGTATTTCACAGCAACAAACAACAGAGGCAGTAAGACTATAAATGACATAAAAAGCTTTGACAAACTCTGAACAACAACAACAACAAAAAAACTATAATGCCCCCTTCCCACTGCATGATACCTACTTGGCTCACAAGGGCACAATTTCTACTACTTCGTCAGTCTGGGTTCCAAGCATGTCTAACCAAACTGTAACAACAAAGCTGACTCTGTTTCTGTGTCTACAGTATACACACTACAGTCTCCATTTGGCTGCAGTGCTCAGCTGTTCCGCTACACACAATATTGGTCTCCCAACACAGATACAGTGGGGCAAAAAAAGTCTTTAGCCACCAATTGTGCAAGTTTTCCCACTTAAAAAGATGAGAGAGGACTGTAATTTTCATCATAGGTATATCTCACATATGAGAGACAACATGAGAAAAAAGCATCCAGAAAATCACATTTTCTGATTTTTAAAGAATTTATTAGCAAATTATGGTGGAAAATAAGTATTTGGTCAATAACAAAATCTCAATACTTTGTTATATACCCTTTGTTGGCAATGACAGAGGTCAAACGTTTTCTGTAAGTCTTCACAAGGTTTTCACACACTGTTGGTGGTATTTTGGCCCATTCCTCCATGCAGATCTCCTCTAGAGCAGTGATGTTTTGGGGCTGTCGCTGGGCAACACAGACTTACAACTCCCTCCAAAGATTTTCTATGGGATTGAGATATGGAGACTGGCTCGGCCACTCCAGGACCTTGAAATGCTTCTTTCGAAGCCACTCCTTCATTGCTCGGGCGGTGTGTTTGGGATCGTCATGCTGAAAGACCCAGCCACGTTTCATATTCAATGCCCTTGCTGATGGAAGGAGGTTTTCACACAAAATCCCACGATACATGGCCCCATTCATTTTTTACACAGATCAGTCATCCTGGTCCCTTTGCAGAAAACCCTCCACCCCCATGCTTCACAGTAGGTATGGTGTTCTTTGGATGCAACTCAGCATTCTTTCTTGTCCAAACACGACAAGTTGAGTTTTTATCAATCTAGATTTCTGGATCATCCAAATGCTCTAGCAAACTTCAGACGGGCCTGGACATGTACTGACTTAAGCAGGGGGACACGTCTGGCACTGCAGGATTTGAGCCCCTGGTGGCGCAATGTGTTACTGATGGTTGCCATTGTTACTTTGGTCCAAGCTCTCTGCAGGTCATTCACTAGGTGCCCCCCGTGTGGTTCTGGGATTTTTGCTCCCCATTCTCCATCTTCCGTGGAGCCCCAGATCGAGGGAGATTATCAGTGGTCTTGTATGTCTTCCATTTTCTAATAATCCCACAGTTCAGTTCTTCACACCAAGCTGCTTACCTATAGCAGATTCAGTCTTCCCAGCCTGGTGCAAGTCTACAATTTTGTTTCTGGTGTCCTTTGAAAGCCCTCTGGTCTTGGCCATAGTGGAGTTTGCAGTGTGACTGTTTAAGGTTGTGGACAGGTGTCTTTTATACTGATAACGAGTTCAAACAGGTGCCATTAATACAGGTAACGAGTGGAGGACAGAGGAGCTTCTTAAAGAAGAAGTTACAGGTCTGTGAGAGCCAGAAATCTTGCTTGTTTGTAGGAGACCAAATACCTATTTTCCACCATAATTTGCTCATAAATTCTTTAAAAATCAGATATTGTGATTTTCTGGATATTTTGTTTCTCATTTTGTCTACCATAGGTGAGGTATACCTATGATGACTATTACAGGCGTTTGTCATCCTTTTAAGTGGGAGAACTTGCACAATTGGTGGCTAACTACTTTTTTTGCCCCACAGTACACACAAGTGCCATGAAAAAGTAGTTGCCCCCTTCTCAAATTCTTTTTTTTTTGTGTGCATAGTTTCCCCACTTTAATGTTTGAGATCATCAAACAAATGTAAATATCATACACAAAGATAACCGAAGTAAACATAAAATGCAGTTTTTAAATGGTGATTTTATTGCTTAAGGAGAAAAAAAAAACTATTCAAAGCTACCTGGCCCTGTGTGAAAATGTAATGGCCCCCTAAACTTAACTCGTTGGGCCACCCTCAGCAGCAACAACTGAAATCAAGCATTTCCTAGAACTGGCAATGAGTCTTTCATCTCTCTGTGGCTATTTTGGCCCACTCCACCTTACATAATTGTTTTAATTCAGCAACACTGGAGGGTTTGTAAGCATTAACAGCCTTTTTAAGGTAATTTCAATTGGATTCAAGTCCGGACTTTGACGAGACCACTCCAAAACCTTCATTTTGTTTTTTTAAGCCATTCAGAAGTTGACTTGCCAGTGTTTTCGATCATTGTCCTGCTGCAGAAGCCATGTACGCTTCAGCGTGAAGTCACGCACTGATAGCCAAACATTCGCTTTCAGGATTTTCTGGTAAAGAGCAGAATTAATGGTTCCATCAATCACAGCAAGTTGTCCAGGTCCTGAAGCGGCAAAAGCAACCCCAGACCATCTTACGACCACCACCATGTTTGAGTGTTGCTATGAAGTTTAACCTTAACTGAGGCAAGGGAGGCCTGCAGTTCTTTAGATGTTGTCCTGGGATCCTTTGTGACCGGGATAAGTTGTTGCTGTGCTCTTGGGGTAATTTTTGTAGACCGGCCACTCCTGGAAAGCTTCACCAGTGTTCCATGTTTTCTCAATTTGTGGATAATGGCTCTCACCGTTGTTCGCTGGAGTCCTGAAGCGTCAAATTACTTTATTTCTCATCTGTTCTTGAATTTCTTTTTGATATCTTTTCTTCTTTATTTTGTCAGGCAGGTTCTATTTAAAGTGATTTCCTAATTGAACAAGTATGGCGGTAATCTGTGGTCAGTGAAAATGAAATCAGATTTCCATAAAAATGTGATTAGCCACTGTTGATTTATGATGAAAGAAGGGGGCAAATACTTTTTCACTACACTGTAAATGCAAAAGACCCTCGTTGTCGTTTAGTTCTGACTGATGTCTTAAATGTTTTTTAGCAGTTTCCAGCTGTAGTATTTCAAAGTGGAAAACTGACAAGCTTTAAACTATGGCAAGAAGATCTGAGCCACTGGTGCTTTCCAGGGGAAAAAGCCGCACCTAGTCCAACCAAGAGTGCAGTGAGCAACCTTCAGAGTCAGCCACCATACCAAAAATACCCCAACATTTGGACTTTGGCGGTGCTTAATCTCAAAGACCACAGTGGCAGTTTCCTCTCAGGATAAAAGTGGGCCAAACGATGGCAGAAAAACACCCCCAAAAGAAAAATAGCGCAACGTGGTTCTTTCACTGTGGGGCTGCTTTCAGATTTCTCCAGTGGCTACCAGCATATTTTTTCTCAGCCAACTCCATTCAAACCCTCAAAATTTGTCATGGCTTTGCAAATGTGGAAAACCTGAATGCCAGATGGGTATAAAATAATTATGTGATTGGAGGAAGCAAATATGGAGTAATTTGGAAGGGAAATGAGGACGTTAATGTCCAAGTGTCAGCCATGAAACACATCAACCTAGCAACAGACAAAGGACAGCACACAACTTCAGCCTGTGACGGAAATGCCCCCCAACAGGAATCTGCAGTCAACCTATTATAAAGTGGAGGATTGTGCTACTATGAATGAGAGTCAGATACCAGTTCCCCTACATTAACATCCCACATAACAGAGATATGACTGTATGGGGACCAGATGGTCACTGACCAACACGATAGAACTGATGAAGCTCCAGTGACTTAAATAGTCTGATCAACATCCTAAAGGCAGGGAGGTACATGACCCCTAATATCATAATACAGATAACAAAACCATTCATAGTTACATGTTTAAATGGCCAAAAGCTTAAATATCAGTGTTGGGACAGCAAGAGATGCTTGTAAAATTGTATCCAATCCATAAACCCTGATCATTACATGAAGAGCGCAGGGCCAAGGTTTCCAATTGATCACTGACATGACACAAACTAATAAAAGAGCCCTTCAATGAATTCTAGACTTTAACTTGGCTACTTTTTCAATATTGTTTGACATAAATGTAATGATATGGTTTCAGGTTTATTACTATTGACACCATAATCAGGTGTTGTACAAGACTAATTATGATAACAACATAATAAAAGTCAGGCTAAACAACACTACAAACAACTACAGTGGTGCCTTGACTTACAAGTTTAATTTCTTCTGTGACCAAGCTCAAAAGTGAAATCCCTCCCATCTCAAATTAACTTTCCCCATTGAAATGAATGGAAATGCCATGAATAAAGAAAAATAGCACTGTATTGTAAAATGTAAATATAGAAACAAAAAAGGAGAATGTAAAGAAACAAACTGGTTTCATTTAGTGTAATTAAGCCGAAGGTCTCACATAACACACGCACGCACGCGCGCACACACATATATTGTGATAATTACTATTCAGTCAGTCAGTCTTTGATTCCAACTCCTAAAACAGTTCACTTACAAACTGACTGGCAGTGCCACTCATAATTTAACAATTACTGGTATTAAAACGCTATTGTAAAATGCTCTCCTTGCCTGAACTCTTGAAAAGCATCAAAATGTTTTTCCAAGTTGAGTAGTAACACAGCTTAAAGTGCAAAGAGGTTTAGAATCTGCTTTCAGGCCAACAACAATTCCTATCCTGCCATCAAACGCAACCAACACACCTCTTGTGGACCTTGAGTTTTAGATATTCTCCTCCCAGGAACAACTCCCATAGCCCCTCCCAAGGGAAATTCTCTTAACATCTATACAGCATCACCTCCAAAGTGTGGTAAAAAGTCATTTAGACGTGGTTACTCTTGGCAAGCTCAATACCCACACTGCCCATTGACCATTTAGTTTGTTGACGAAAAGCTTTAAGCAAAGCAAAGCAAATTCATTTATATAGCGCATTTCATACACAAGGTAACTCAATGTGCTTTACATGATTAAAAGCATTTAAACACAAAGAAAAAAAACAGCTTATAAACATTTAAAACAAAGAAAAAAATAAAAATACAAATAAAACAGCGTACAGTCCAAGAAATATCATTTAAAAGTGGAAACGTTCTAAAAAGCATTGGAAAAACCTGGACTTAAAAACACTTGGGGCTGATGTCACTTCTGTTGGCAATTTATTCCATTTGTTTGCAGCATAACAGCTAAATGCTGCTTCACCATGTTTGCTTTGGACTCTGTGCTCCACTATTTGACCTGAGTCTGTTGATCTCAGAGCCCTACTGGGTATAGATTCTATTAGCATTTCATTCATGTATTCAGGACCTAAACCGTTTAGTGATTTATAGACCAGTAGCAGAACTTTAAAATATATTCTAAAGCTGACTGGAAGCCAGTCTAAAGACTTTAGAATTGGAGTAATATGCTCTGGCCTCTTTGTTCTGGTCAGAACCCGAGCTGCAGCATTCTGAATAAGCTGCATCTGTTTAATGCTCTTTTTAGGGAGTCCAGTCAGAAGACCATTACAATAGTCAAGTCTACTTGAGATAAAAGCTTTAAAGGAGTTTACCTCTCTCTTCCCCCCGAGGTTAAACTAATAAATGTTTTTCCAAACTCAATTGCCCTCTAAGGTCTGTCCATTTTCATGTGGTACGAACAGCATTTAAAACATAACCATTATACTTCACAAGGTCAAATTTTGTCAATGCAACCAGCAATGCAGGGACGCAGATGGCTACAACATATCCCACCAGGAAACTTCGGATTGGTTCTAACACTTTATATGAACTGTAAAAGTTGTTCAACAAAGCAATCAACTACAATGAAACTGCTGACGAATGAATGAATCTATAGTACCTTATAAATACAGCAGTTTGGCCAATGCTGAGTTAGAGTACTGTTACAATTGCATACAATTTGAATCTTATCCATATAAAACTGACCTGATTAGACAAGATTAAAATGGTTCATTCTTTCTCTCTCTTTCTTTTCATATTTTATTATTTAGATCTACAAAAGTTTGGAAATGTCCTCAATTTAGACAGACACTTGGATTTTGGCCTAAAATAAGAGCACTCATTTAAAATCTAATTATGTTCAAAACTATTTAAAACAATATGTTAGTACCTGAGGCAGAATAAACCTCTCTCCTATGCCGTGTCCTTGGATACTAATTGTTGAAACATCACCTAGTTTCTCACAACTACAAGCAAATAAAGGAAAGAGCCTCAGGTACAGGAGGTTTATTAAAAATATTCAAAACACTACTTTATTGACATTGGCAGATTTTCACCATGTTATCTCCCAAGAACCTTAGATACACTTTTGAATTCCAACTCTACTTTTCATGTTTTACAAAAGCTTACAGTATTTACATTTACTGTTCTACTGTTATTATACTAATGTATTAAATGCAACATGTAATTGCATGTATATGAGCAGAACCAAGTTCTGATTGATGATTGGTTGTCACTAGTCACGAAATAAAAACATATTTACCTTGCGTGATGCCTGAATGTCGAAGAATGGCTTATTTCGGACACTGAAGGGCTCCCTTGTTTTGTCAATCTGTCCTGTCTTCATCTTTTCCATCCGTGGAGAAATTATCTCTTTTTCGATGCATAACAACCGGATATTGAAATCACATTGGCCTACAGGTTGTCCCTGAAACAAACAAAGACAAAGTGAATCTTACATAAATAAAAATAAGTACACAAAAATAATAAACACAAAAATTGCAGGTCACATCAAATTAACAATGGGAACATATTGACAGAAATACTGTACAATGTGAACTACAAAAAATAATTTGCTGTTGGTTCTTCATCGTTGAAATAATTTTCAGGGTTAACTTGACAGTGACATCAACAAACAGGACAGTGAAATCCAATATGCTTTGTTACTATGACAACATGTTCCTTTCCGCAATGACTACACATGGCGGTACCTGCTAAGCACCATAGACCTGAGCCATCTCTACCTTTCAAAGTGCTGCTAAGCAGCTACAGTATAGGGCCATCAAGGTCATTTTATATTATGACTTTCTGGTTGTGTCTTACAGGGACCACCTTTTAGTTCTTCGATACGGTACAGGAAATGCGACACAGATTAAAATTACGATTTTGATTTAAATGTACTGTGAAATTGGCTGTAGAGTGAAATTTTAGGATGAACCTTATATACACTGGAACTTTTACATCTGGAACTTTACCTTCTCTAAACGTTTGAATGCACATGTACTTCTTGCACAACCTGCTGTTCTCGGATAAGAAACTGAACGGCAAAATTCACAATAGGTGGTTGATTCATCCACGCAGACCTCTGCTTTGGCACAACTCTTTCAGGCAGCATTATTGGGCTCAATACAATGCTGGCATAATAACAGCAGTTCAGAACATTCAGTGCTCCTAGTCCATTAAAAAACACAGAAAAATAATCTTTTTTTTTTTTTTTTTTAATAAAAGGAAATTCAGTCAAATACCCAATAAATTGTTGTTTTAGCGTGTATCCATCTATATTGTTACGAAGATATTGACATTACCCGTGTGTTATTTGGAGTTTTCTTAAGTAGTATATGTGGTTGATGTAATATACACAGACTACCGTATGTATTTAAAGCATACACTGTATCAATATTTAAAGAATATTAAGCAACCACCATATTTGGTTGCTACCTAAATAAGTTGTATTTGGTAGCAACTAATAAGAAAACATAAAATTACTTACAAGTTGTGTATATCTGTATGCATCACTGAATAAACTCTTACCATGTCTTGTGCGTAATGTTTTCATGGTGTGATGTTTTATACTGTACTTCTTAGTAAGTAACTGTCTGTTTAAAAAGCTCAATCTAAATAAAGCTGCACTCGACTATTTACAGGGGCCATGGGCTCGATATTCGCCAATCTATATCAGGACACAGCGAGCAGGACGGTCGCGGGTCTTGGTTGTATTAGTATTCTGCCTGGTACCTGCAGAAAAGGACAGCACTCAAGGGATTTTGAGGTAATCATTGGATAGGGGACGAGGAAAGGGATATTTGTTGACTCTGCAAGCGGAGGTGGGTGGGTAATAATTATTTCGAATTAGATGTAATAATTTGATGGGCTGTCTGGTGAGGCAGTCTCATGTTTATTAATAACTACATAAAATAAATGTTAAATATAAGGACACAAGGTAACAAGGCTGGTTGATATCCATCCATCAATCCATTTTCTGAACCGCTGATATGAAATTCATGTACCGCGATATGTCTTTCGTCTGTTATTTCGGATGTCGATAAAAATGGCAAATCATCCTCAGAGCTTGTATCGTGTCCCACACATTCAGCACCATCTGTCAGCCGTGTCACTGGGACCGTGCAAGATGTAAGTGTGGATGATTCAAGGCGTGTGCTATCCATGCCTGAGCAACACAAAAACGCAGCAGACTGTTCTTCAAACACTGCAGAAATTAAAGAATTCTTCGAATAATTAATAGTTGCAATCTTATAAATGAACAAAACCCTTATAACCCAATGAACATAAAAAAAATAAAAATAAAAAAATAAAACTTACTGTATTTGTATAGCTTGGCGGCGATGGGGCGGCCGGCTGGGTCTCACTCGGTTAAAACCCAGAAATGTATTTTTAGGTTTTTGTGGAAGCTTATGTGCTGAATTGATTGTGGATAAATTACAAAACGACAGAGGCAGAATTGACTGTACTATTCTGCAGCAACCAGCACAGGCGCTGTTGATTCAGTCGCAAGTCTCAAGAACTTCTCTACGTTGCATGACAAAATTGAAACAGGAGTTCAGAACATTCCGTTATATCCCTAATCCAAATATTTCAACTATTTAGGGTTACTTTGCTTCTAGTTTTTCAGCTTTCATACGAGTGCCCAATTATGCTTTGTTGTACCCAAAATAATTCAACCCCCTTTGCAAATGGCAAAATTGAAAAACTTTCAATTAGAGTCAATGAATCAACAACTAATCGATTATGAAATCTATCGTCAACTATTTTGAAAATCGATTCATCATTTAAAGCTACTGTTTAACTGAAAAAAAATCAAATCCTCAGAATTTTAGCCTTTCAACATTAAATAATCTCCGATTTCTGTAGTCCACCATGAAAGCATGTTTAATCAAAATAAGTCATTTGCAAACATCTGCTTTTACTTTGGAAAAGAGTGATCAACATTTTTGCCTATTTTCTGACATTTTACAGACCAAACAAGGAATTGAATTATAATCAATTTGAGTTTGCACATTTGCTGCACTGTCAATCTGAAATAACGTCCTGTTTTTTTAACAATGGGCTGGATATAAAAAAACAATTTTTTATCCGATTAATCAAAACAATAATCGACAGATTAATCAATTATTGAAATAACCGTTAGTTGCAGCCCTACTTTCAATAGATGGTCACTTTCAATAAATACTGACAGCTATTGATATAAGCTCGAACTATTTAAATGGTTCTTGTTTTGTTGGTTCATTACAAACTATAGGTTTGTAACCTTTGCAAACATAACAGATGGCTTTGAATGCAACTGTAAAACATCTAAAAGTGCAATCTGCAGTTATTTATATACTGATAACATTCAATTATTACTGCATCACCTCATAGCTTATGACGATAATGACATCACAGCAAAAATCTTACAGCACAGCATGGGAACAGCAGTAATAACAACCGTATTCATATATTTCAGTGTGTTACATAACTCCCATTGAAATCTGTGCTAAAACTAGTCAAGAGTTTTCATATGCAGATTCCATCATAGAAGTGCTACACTAAAACCGGTCAGCAACACAGCAATAATTCACAAGCAACAATGTTTATTCTATCCTTTATTCCACGAATACTATACTTGTATTTGTTATTGCAGTTGTTTTCAGTTACTGGGATTGTGAATCAAATTCATTTTTTCCTTGTGGCATTGAACAATGTATAAATACATGAGCTTAGATTTCAGGATATGTACACTTAATACAGTATATATAGTTTTATATCCAACTTGAGACTAATATTGGCTTT
This sequence comes from Phycodurus eques, assembly GCF_024500275.1. Lineage (NCBI taxonomy): Eukaryota > Metazoa > Chordata > Actinopteri > Syngnathiformes > Syngnathidae > Phycodurus > Phycodurus eques. The sequence goes on from NC_084542.1 coordinate 10,341,689, forward strand.
GAAACAGATTCTGCTTTCCACTGTATAAAATACACAAAATGAAGATGAATATGCCAACATTGTTTTGGACCATAATGGTTGAGTATATCAGGATTAGTTACTGCATGCTGTAAATGGAATGCACTAATATAGCGCTTTATCTACACAATCACAGTGCCCAAAACGCTTTACAAAGCCTCACATTCACCCACTCACACACACATTCATACACCAATGGGCGACTGCTGCCATGTAAGGCACTGCCAGGCCCACTGGGAGCAAATTAGGGTTCAGTGTCTTGACCAAGGGCACTTCGACACGTGGACATTCGTAGCCGGGATTCGAATCAGTGACCCTTCGGTCACTGGACGACCTGCTCTCCCTAGTGAGCCACAGCCAAGTACCACTGCTATTGTTTTCTTATTGACACATTTTTTTGTGTGTCTGAGCTATTTAATTGGAAATGGACAATAACCAAAAAATAGTTATATACTACTTGCTTAAATTGAGAGACCGTTTAGGAGCTGATGCATAAATGACAACTGATCTGGCAAGAATAAACGTTTATTCCTATTGAAATCCGTGCGGAAATCAAAATGATCCTATGGTAGCGCGAGGGCACGCACTCACCATTATATTGTAATCAAAAGAACCCCAGGACTTTGGTTGCCTTGACTTAGGAAACAACTTGGGTCTTATATTAGGCCATGGACCTAGCAGGTGGTATCATGTTCCTTCTGCCACTCTCAGGATGAGACCTCAACGCCAAGGGGCAGCCCACCACAAATAATGAAGAAGGCTCATAATGGCCAACTCAGATCAATACAACAGCACTCTAGCGCCAACTTGGGGGAGTCATGTGGAGCGACTAACCACTGCCTAACATCTTACAAAAGACGTTCCCGTCAGAGCGGTGTCTTCATTGAGCCACTTACTCGGGTGATCGATGGAAAGCTGGGGGCAGCGGACAAAAATAACAGTCAAAGCTACCTTTACCAGTTTCTGTTTCTTTTGGGTATTTACCACGCCCACGACCCTAGTGAGGATAAGCGGTACAGAAAATGGATGGATGGATGGATGGATGGATGAAGAAAGGGCCAGTGGCTTGCTAAACTCTGATAATTGTCAGCTCATTTGTTTCTGTGCCTGCCTGATTGTTGTTAGCAGAATACAGATAAGTCTGGAAGATGAATTCATTTACAGTTACGGAGGCATGTTAAAAGCCCTGTAATGTCCTCAGCCAGTTCGGGAGAGAATGGCCAAAGTCAAATATGGTGAAAAGGACAGATGGATGTATCGGTCGTAGGTTTCCATTAATATTTGACTGTGAACATATACAATTAACGAAGTAAAATGCAGTAACGTTGTAAAGTCACAAGCTTAGAGGTATAAGGTGTGGGACGTGACAAGGTGTGGGGTTGAGGACCAGCAGGCAGACAGAGCTGCGTCAAATAATGCAGAGAATAATCAAATGAACAATTCCGCCGTGAGCTACTAAGAAATCAAATTGATCGCTTCAGGTTAGGTTTGAAAACCAGCATTTACCATTCTCGTCAATGCACTTTGAAGCCATACAACCAAGAATTACATTATTCATGTTACCTTTGAAAATTCAAGTAATTCTATAGTCGATATAAAATTACATATATTGAATTACAATTCCATCTGTTAAAACAGATCCTTGTTCACATAAGTAAATCAATAAACGTATCTCCTGAAAGACCATGGTGCTAATAGCTTGGACTGATGGATTACTTTTCCTGTGTGACCATTTTATTTGACATTATATGAAGGAAAATATCCAACCCTTTAAGTCTTACAAGTGAGAATTAGTTTAATTAAAAGTAACACAATGCTTTGGAGCAGTTAACTTCTTTTTACACTTGAGTGGCAATTAAGAATGTTTAAAAAATGAGACGTGTGAGGCGCTCCTTTCAACGTTAAAGTAAATACAAGTTTTATGTTCTCGGTGTAAACGGCATTGAAACAAAATGCGGGGGCAATATTCCACCCATCAGAACCGTAGCAGAGGTGGGACGGCAGATGTGTGTAAGTTAATACCATAAAGCTGAAAATGGGGCTCATCTAGATGACAGTTCCTCATAAAACTACTCACATTGAATTTGATGATGTCGTATATCAGATAGCGGGGGACGGGTTGGCCGTTCACCTTGTCAATGATCATCTCCTGCAGAGACAAAAGAGTACAGTGACGAATAGAAGTGGATAAAACAGTGCATTCCTGAAAACATGTACATGTGCATACTTAATTATAATTACATAGAACTAAAAGACCATCTGTGTGCCATAGAGCCCATGGGGTGCAGTGAGGGATGAGTGAGTTCTCAAGTGGGGATGTATGTTCAGAGAGGCCAGTGGCAATAAGCGTGATATGAGCGTGAGTGCTTGGGGTAAGGTCAGACGAAAGAGGCAGAAATAGCACAAAATATCAATTATGCAAGGCTCTCAAGTTGAGAGTCAGGGGAAGCAGTGACGGACGACACTGGGCAAACAGAGCACTGGTGTTCAAAACTCTTACGCAACCGTGCAGTGTGATAGATTTGCAGCCTTTGCCAGGGCTTGTTGCATGCCCATAAAATATGAATGTTACTTTTTTTTCTGAAGTTGTTGACTTCAATGAAAAAGGTAGCAGGTACAAAAAATGATGCTCAGTGTCTTAGCAAATGGATATGAGGACTAAAATACACATCCAATTTGACCAAATAAAATGTTAGGCCATGTTTGACAAAAACAGACCCTCATATGAATAATTTTGCAGGAGGAATTTAGGATTAATGTTTGTGGTTTTAAATCAGAAAATATAATTCTCTGAAAAAATGACAGTATGTTCCATAGCAGTCTCACAAAGGACAAATTGTTTTGCCCTTTCTCAGGGGGAAGTATACCACAGAGAGCAGATAAGAATGTTCAATTAAATTCTGTCACAAGAATGGTGATTTTTGTTTTTTTTATAAACAGCTTCAGAATGCAAACGTGTACAATATTGTTGGTAAACCTCTGTTCATGAAAGAAAAACAACAATCACGAAAATAACTAGAAACTGATAAACGTAATGATACATAAACACATATCAGGCATTGGTTTATTTGTGTGGTCTAACAGAATTATCTTTAAAAAACAAACTAATGATGATAATGAAAATGACTTGGACAAAATCATGGATGGTACTCTTAACTTTAGATTTAAAAAATCCTTTGTTTAACCAGTTAAGGGAATTGAGAAGTTTTTCATTTACTATGCCAACCTGGTAGCAATTTAGGGTGCAGTGCCGAGCCCAAGGACACTTTGACAGCGGTAGTTTTATTGCACAACCTTCTGAGGGAACCACATAAATCAAACCATTTCCATGACTCAACAGCACTTTTAGCATGCCTCCACAGGTATTTTGGCCCACTATCATTAGCGAAAGCAAAACCTTGTCTCTGGTTCCTCCTCCAGACTGGATGTTTCAGCTTCTTTCACAGATGTTTAAATATAATTTATATTAGGAATTTAAAGAATTGTCTGATGTTTTATTCTTGGCCATTTTTATTAGCAGTGTTTTTGTGTCTGTATCCTGTTGGAAAACCCAAAACCTGCGACTGTGACCAAACTTTCTGGCACTGGAAAGCATATTTTGCACCAAAATACCTTCATAGTATTAAGATTTCTGTGCCCCCCAGCACGGGTTTAAGACACCCTGTGCCAGACTGAGCAAAGCAGCCTCAGAATATAACTGAGCCTGCTGTTTGTTTCACATTAGTTTAATTGTTTTTGTACATATGGCACAGGCAAAACAATTTTTTTTTCCATTTGTGTAGGTGTCTGATTCTTCACTCATGTTATTAAAAATGTAAAAGCTGATTTGTAAAATATATCCTTCATGGGTAAGGGGATTTTACATCTCATCCGGCAACTGGTTGGAAGAAGAGGGACAAATGAATAGCAGACGTGATTTGTGGGTGTGGCTGGAAGAGTGAAAAATGATGCAATTGCGGAAGGGTGCCATCACTAAGCATCTGGTGCAGTGAACCATGGCCCAGGCAGACAGCAATGGATTAATACATTAGTGTGCCCAATGGAAGCTGCCATTATGTTGCCATCCGGTTATGGAATTGGCCTAAGATAGGTAAAGCCACACAGCCAGTGCCTGTAGGCTGAAGATGAAACCTATCTGAGAACAAAGCAGGACTTAAATAGAGCTCACTATAAATACAAAAAAACACATCCTCTCTTTGGGTACTAAGAGCCAGAAGCATAAACAGATAGAAACACACAAGAGTAAAACAAGTTCTTATAGCAATCTCAACACACAACCATACCTGGGCTTCAGGAACATAAGAGAACTGTAAGAATTTAAATAGTGACTACCATATTCACCATATCTGTGAGAGTAGTAAAAAGTAGAACATAAGAGAACTGTAAGAATTTAAATAGTGACTACCATATTCACCATATCTGTGAGAGTAGTAAAAAGTAAACGAAGACGACAACGTCAGATGTGTGTTACAGTGCTAATAAGGCGGAAGGCTTCCCAGATGGCAGCGATATTTTTGCTCTTACAAAGAGGACTAAGGCAGACGTGAGTTTATTTATTTATTTATTTATTTTTATAAGACTGCAGTTACCCTTTATGCAGAGAATGCAGGAAAACCGTCAATGTTAAATCTCATGAGTCATTTGCGTGATCACTACCTCAGCAGTCACCAAAATTCATGGTTGCTATTTTGCAAACATTGTTGGCTGTATGTTTCCTGAAGTTCAAATAAAATAGTAAGTGTATCAATTCATTTTGATTTACATTTCCTTTAGCAATATCGTGATGAAAATAAATAACTGAATGAATAAATGAAGCTTCTTCAACCGTCTTCTTCAACCGTTCCTTGGCACCAAGATGGCACCAAATGGTGCCAAAGCAGTGTTGTTATCAGTGATGCTGGTAACGCGTTACAAAGTAACCGTCACCACCATTTTGAGTAACGAGCGAAGTAACGCATTACTTTTCCCAGGAAAGTAATTAGACTACAGTTACTTTCACCAAACAGTAATGTGTAGCTGGTGATTAAATCAAAGAGCAGTCCAAGTGTGCAGCAGCATTTAACCAAGACTGTGCTTTTTTACAACGAATAGAAGAAAGCAATTGGGAAGTGAATGTTGATTCTACAATGTACAGTGGCCGTGCAGTACCATAAAAGTGCAAAAGTTTGGGATCATTGTCATGCTGAAAGACCCAGCCATGTTTCATCTTCAATGCCCTTGCTGATGGAAGTAAGTATTCACTCAAAATCTCACGATACATGGCCCCATTCATTCTTTCCTTTACACGGACGGATCAGTCGTCCTGGTCCCTTTACAGAAAAACAGCCCCGAAGCATGATGTTTCCACCCCCATGCTTCACAGTATGTATGGTGTTCTTTGAATGCAACTCAGCATTCTTTCTCATCCAAACACGACAAGTTGAGTTTTTACAAAAAGCTCTTTTTTGGTTTCATCTGACAATATAACATTCTCCAAATCCTCTTCTGGATCATCCAAACACTCTCTAGCAAACTTCAGACGGGCCTGGATATGTACTGGCTTAAGCAGGGGGACACATCTGGCACTGTAGGATTTGAGTCCCTGGTGGCATAGTGTGTTACTGATGGTAGCCTTTGTTATTTTGGCCCCAGCTCTCTGCAGGTCATTCACCAGACCCCGTATGGTTTTGGGATTTTTGCTCATCGTTCTTGTGATCATTTTGACCTCACGGGGTGAGATCTTGCGTGGAGCCCCAGATTGAGGGAGATTATCAGTGGTCTTGTATATCTTCCATTTTCTAATAATTGCTCTCAGTTGATTTCTTCACACCAAGCTGGTTACCTATTGCAGATTCAGTCTTCCCAGCCTGGTGCAAGTCTACAATTTTGTTTCTGGTGTCCTTTGACAGCTCTTTGGGCTTGGCCATAGTGTAGTTTGGAGTGTGAATGTTTGTGGTTGTGGACAGGTGCCTTTTACACTGATTAGTTCAAATAGGTTCCATTAATACAGGTAACGAGTGGAGGACAGAGGAGCCTCTTAAAGAAGAGGTTACAGGTCTGTGAGAGCCAGAAAACGTGGTTGTTTGTAGTTGACCAAATACTTATTTTACTGAGGAATTCACCAATTAAGTCATTAAAAATCAAACAATGTGATTTCCTGGATTTATTTTTAATCTATGATGAAAATTACAGGCCTCGCTAATCTTTTTAAGTGGGAGAACTTGCACATTTGGTTGACGAAATACTTTTTTGCCCCACTGTACATCTGTGAATAGGCAAACTTGTAAAAGCCTCGCCGTGAATATGTGGGGGTTCATTCTACTGATAACCATCACCATTTTGCTCACTTTAATAGTGATGTGAGAATTTCCTACCATTTCATCTCTCAAGAAATTCTACAGAACCTTAGTAAGAAGGACCATTCATTAAACTTACCAGGGGATTTTTTTTTTGTTCTTCAATGCAGTCCTGTGAAAGTCACACATACATAATCAGGATACATTGGTATGGACATAGGGCTGGGAAATTAATTGATATAACTGAATCGAGTATTTGTGGGAAGGTTTTTCTTTTTAAAAAAAAATAAAATAAAATAAAATATATATATATATATATATATATATATATATATATATATATATATATATATATATATTTCAACGTAGCTGCTTCAGATGAAAGTGCATCCCTTTTGATGCAAACTGTTTACAGTGAAGACATGGCGGTGAACGGGGGTTAGTTTACAAAAGACGTTTCTTCAGTAATTTGGAATTGGTTTGGGTTTGCAGCATCAGACGAGCAAAAAACAAGCCCTATAAAGTATGTTTTAGGGCTGGTTGGTTGCAAGCAAAGTGAGTAGCATGACCAAATTATTTTGGCATTTGAGATGAAGACACAGCAACTATTGTTGCTCTGTACGCTACTTGGAAGAACACAAAAGGGATAACACGAGCGGACTCATTTTTACATAGTTTTGTCTATGACAAAAATAGTGAAGGCACTCATGGAGTTTATCGCGCTGAACACTGCCAAAGATGTATTTGTTTATACATTGCAAAAGCAGTGATTTATCTCCTATGTAAAGGATGTGAAACTCATTTTTGTTGCGGGCCACATCGTTTTTCGTAATTATCGTAATTATGTTAGTCCCCGGAGGGCCATTAGAAATATAATAAATGTATGGTGACCTCATATTATTACATATTAATACATATACACAAATAACTAATTTTGAAATCATAAGTCAGTAAAAAGTTGTTAAACTATTATTCAGTTATTTTTTAAAGGGGGACTGTAACAAAAAAATGCTTGTAATATCTCAACTTTATTAAAAGTGAAGACTATTTGGAACTTTGGTATTTTAGCAAGAACCATGAAGATGATGCAGAGGATTTGCTTTCATACATAAAATCACATAAAAGGATGTGGCGGGCTGGATCTGGTCCCCGGGCCATGAGTGTGACATCGGTGGCCTACTAATACCTAAGTGCCCCATCATCACGCCATAGCACCGATCCAATATAACCTTGTTGAGTCGACCATTATGTCAATCTTTTCCACATGCTCAGCAGACGTTTTAGTAATATCAGAAATTGATGATTCACTTTGTCATATTTAAGCCTACCAGCAAGAAGTACCAAAAGCTGTTTCCTTGTAAAGCTTGGTATTGTAGGATGAGGTCACGAGACAGTCGCTACCCCAGCGAACACACCACTAAGCATTAGAACGCAACACGGTGCACAACAGAAAAAGGAATCAGTGCCGGAAAAACTGTCAATTCTTCTGCTAGCTATTTCCCCAGGACATGGGAGGATGATTTTCATGTCAGCTATATATATGAGGGGCCCAACTGCCAGAATGCAGCATCTTTGGCCTGAGGTTTTGAAAAACCCATATCAATTATCTGCAAGACTGAGCAGCAGGGATAGGATAGTAAGGTTATGAAGGTTAGTGATGCATGCCAATCCATGCAGGGACTGATAGAATTTTCTCAAGGAGGGATGACACTGCAAGAAATACAACAATGACAAAGACTTTAAATATGATAAGAAAGAAAACTTACCCCATCTAAAAGAGTATTTGATAGATGGATGCGTGGATCCTTCCGGAAAGGAAACTCTAAATTGGCTATGTGGAAGACCGTATTATCTCTGTCAATCATAAATACTTCATGTTTCCCATTGATCACCATCATATACCTGTTGGAGGAGAGTGGATCATTAGTACTTTGCTGACATTGCATGGAATAGTCACGCTGTCACGATATGTTACTCGCAGATGAAAGCACATTATCTTGGGGAAATACAGTTAATAGTATCCTTTAATTAACACAAGTGACACTCACATTCACAAAAGAAGACGAACAACAACAACAACAACAAAATTGGCATTTTGGGTAAAACTGTCAGTATGAGCTGACAGTAGTACATTATTAAAATTGCCTGTGGGGGGGAACACTACGGAAGCGTATTGCATTCATTGGATAAAAAAAAAATACTCTTGTTTTTCTGAGTAACATTTTTTGAGGGCTTTGTTTTTCTGACTATTTTTATCAGTTTTTCTGACAAAAAATATTTCCACCTGTTTTCTGACTATTTTTTTCTGTTTTTCGGACAAATTTTTTTCCCACCTGTTTTTCTGATTATTTTTTTCTGTTTTTCTGACTATTTTTTTCAGTTTTTCTGAATGGGCTTTCCACCTGAACAAATGCAAAGTACGCATATATGTATATGTATATATTCGTGTATATATATATATATATATATATATATATATATATATATATATATATATATATATATATATATATATTTCCCTTATTTAGACAAGAATTTTTGGCAGTTAGTTAATGAAATTATGTGACTAGTACATCAGTCCAAGCATGATTAGATGCTCATCTGGTGTGGTATTTGATGCCGGCTGATCCTTGGCAGCTTGTCAAGTTTGCCACTTTGAACCAGCTGGTATTCACGGGATATTTTTCACATCTAATCTCTTTGTGGAAATGATAGGGAGGCACAGCAGGTATGACAGATCCATATCATCACCGGGGATGTCATCCTAAATCCATCTCTGTTATGTGACCTTGTTTTCAGAATTTAGCATATTCTGACATCCTGTATTATCTCTTGACTAGAAGTACCTTAAATTCACCCTTCAAATTTTCATGCCACAAATCCCCTTAAATGTTTGAAGAGCAAAGTAATTTGTCTCTATTTTGAAGTGCATTGGTACTACTTAACCTTTGAAAAATGTTGTATCATGGTTGCTCATTATGACTCCTTTATTTAATGTTTAGGATTTTCTTTTGCTAAAGTGCAGCAGGCAGTCTTGGAATGCTAATTGGGTTTGTAAGAGGTGTGCAATGGAGCCACCATATTGTTTAACATTTAAGAGACATTTCTAGGCAAGTCAGGTCCACCATGACAGTTCCTTCTTACATCAGCTTGGCTCAAAGGATTTAATATAGGCAATTCAAATCCGAGGATATTGGCTATGAAACAACTGGAATGCAAAGTGATTTAATGTCATTACTGGTGCATTTAGTCATTTAAACATCAGAAAAGTCACGTCAAAAATTAATCCTGGTATTTGTGTTGTGGAGTCTTGTTTGAGTTTGAAACATATTTTCCTGAAATTTTCTGTTGATTCTGAGTTGTTGGCTTGTCAAGTTTTTGGGGTCCACTGTATTTCAAAATCTAGTCAAATGTTATTCAAGAATTAAGAGTTGTTGGTTATATGTAGAGTTAAATTGGCTTGGGGACACAAAACACCTGTTGTAACTAGAAGAGGTGGGTACAATGTCCTTGCTCAACAAAACCATACTCTGATCTGGAGGAATTTGTGAGTTTTCTCAGGGTTGATTTAATTTTTTTTTTTTTATATACACATACATACATACATACATATATATATATATATTTATATATATATATATATATATATATATATATATATATATACACACACACACACACATATATATATATACACACACATATATATACATATACACACACATATACATATATATATATATATATATATATATATATATATATATATATATATATATATATATACACATACATATATATATACACATATACACACACATACATACACACACACACACACAGACACAAGTAATTACAAGGCCAATTTTCCATAAATCCCCTTTAAGACTTTTATCAACCTAAAGTGTAGGAAATCTATCACAAGGGCATTGTTTTTGTTAGGCCTTTTTAATTTGTCAAATGTTTGTTAGAGAAAACGGGCCAATGGGGGGTTGTATAGATTAAGTATTAACAACAGTTAAAAGGTTCACAGAGGGAGGCAATACAAATCAAGGCCTGTCCAAAAGTCTTCTGGAAACAGCAGAGATACACAAAAAATGTGGGAGGGTAAAGAAACAATGGTGTCTTGGGAGTGTTGGCCAGATACAGCTGCACTTTTAAAAAGGTACTTAAGGTGGGAGTAGAAACATGATAAAAAAATATGCAAAAGATAAAAACACTATGCAGACTCTGCTAAGCAAGAGGTGGAAAAGCAAAAGGTCTGAGAAATAATGATGGACACCGACAAGAAGGTACTCGGGTGCAATGAGTTCTTAAAAAGGACCACTGTCTGCGAGAATCAAACAGAGAATTTCTAGTATTTAGAACAATGGCAAATAGGTGTGCAGTGAGCAGAAGCCATTCCTCTGCTGTCTAATTGGGCCAGTAAGCTAGAGCTAACCCTGTATGTTCAGGAAAACACAGCAGGAGACCATTAATGCCTTCTCACGCCAAGTTCACCCTGTGTCCATTATGCATTCACCCAATTCACATCAATCTGTCTCCACAGTTATATTAACATCTGACAAAGTATTCAACGACCAATCACGGAAATATTCAAACTGATCTCTATTTAATCACTGAGTTTGTAGCCCTCCCGCTTCAATCTTATCAATATGCTTTTGCCCCAGTCTCATAGCAGTTTAGCCATAATGAGGCACAGACCACCATTGTGTCATCTTCCCGGTCAAGTCCGGTGGCACAACTGACAGATGAGTGCTGGGGGAGGCCTAAGATCTAAGAGCTTTGCTTATCATTACCAGTGCATCAATGTGCTAGACTGCTTGCTCTCTTATGCCAGGTCTCCATTAAGTGGTCCAATTGGCTTGCAATAGATCTGTCTTACTTCTTCACTGAGTGATGTGAGGTTGGAGTGCAGCATAAATAGCGTGATATCATACCAGTGTTGCAGACACTAGACTTTTCCCTGACATATTTGTAATCACATCTTACAGCACATGCCATGATCACTGAGTGATGTGAGGTTGGAGTGCTGCATAAATAGCGTGACATCATACTAGTGTTACATACACTCGACTTTTCCTGACATATTTGTCATCACATCTTACAGCAACTGCTCTGATCGCGGGCTCTCATTCATTTGTTCAAAGGTATCAGTCAGGAGAAGGGCACGAAATAATTTTCAAGGCATTGAATATACCAAGTAACACAGTGAAGACAGTCATCAAGTGGAGAAAATATGGCACAACAGTGACATAATCAAGAACTGGGTGCCCCTCCAAAATTGTTGAAAAGAAGAAATCTGGTTAAGGTGGCTGCCAAGAGGTTGACATAAACATTGAAGCAGCTTGAGAGATTTCTGGCAAGTACTGGCTGTTTAGTACATGTGATAAATATCTCCCCTCTTCTTCATGTGACTGGGATAGGCCGGCTACATTTTTCTTATTAAGAAAAACAGCCAAGACTGGCTACATTAGGCAAAAACACACTTGAAATACCCAAAGCACATAACCAAATACAAAAAAACCCAGCAGTTTCACCACCAGAAGATTTAGGTTTACAAATAGCTCAGCCAAAGCTAAAGGTGCTGCAACAAAAGTATTAGTTTGAGGGTGTGCATATTTATGCAACCAGGTAATTGTAAGCGTTTCCCCCCCCCCCTTAAAGATTTCCCTTTATTTTTCAATTGATTTATAAACGTTATATGTCACAAAGGCGGAAAACGTTTTTAAATGATTTAGCTTGGCCTCTTTTTTTTATTTTTATTTTTTTTATTTACATCAGAAAAAAATTGCATTTTCAACAGGGTGTGCAGAACTTTTTATATCACTCTATTGGCAACTGCTGAGTGATGACTCATACCATATCATAATTGAGATAGTCTTGTTTTTATGAACAAGTGTTCGAGAATGCGGGGAGGAAATCAGGTCACAGAGAGAAGAGGAAGAGCACAGAAGATTTTCTGAAGACATTTAAAAGATGAAACCTTCAGACGATACATTCCTATACTTGACACTTGTAGCCCAGAGGTCTCAATCATAGCGCAGTACTAACTCTCTCTTCCTTGAAATTAAAGCACCAATACAATACTGAAATGGAAGTCATCAAACATTCACAGAAAAAGAGCACATTTCACCAGAGTGCACACAAGAGAGAATTTAAACTGTTTAAAAAAAATAATAATAATCCTCTGCACTTGCAAGCGAGACATAAAGATAGTACAAAAGCAAATTCAATCAGTTATGTGACAGGAAACAAGAAGTTCCTTGGCATATGTCTTCGTAGTGGATTACCGGACAGCTGTTTCAACCTGCGGCTGAAGTCGAATCACCATTCTATCGCAGATGCTGTAACAGCCACCTTAGGTTAGCTAATAAGGAAGACCAGTAATTGAACAAAAACCATGTCATGAAAGGTAAATTAAAACCCCTGAACAAGACAACTTCAGTAGACAACCATAGACATTAACCCATCAAAGACAGAGAGATGCCTGTGGTGCCAAAGTCTAATAGAGAGATGCCTGTGGTGCCAAAGTCTAATAAAACTAGAAAGAATCAGCATCCAGATATCTTGCTACCTCTTGCATTTGTGTTTTTTAAATGTTCAAGGCTGCCAAGCTGTTATCAGGACTGCTGAATTCAAATGATCTATTCATAAGCAAAGCAAATATTAATTTAGCACAGTCTGGAAAGCTTTGAGGTAGGAACTCATGAGCTCAAAGTGGGATATTTACAAATCAACCAATTTCAATTGAAGCATTATCATCAAGACTCACCGTGTTCCATCAGCTTTCCAACTGACTTTGTAAGGATGCTGCTCTAGGAAACAAAGGTTTTGTCGATCCATTGACACAGGCTGAGCACCAGGAAAACCAGATCTGCAACCAAAAGGAACGTACTGTGTTGATTCAATTCATTACATAACATCTATAAAACATCTTTTATAGACTCCACATTACAAGGAGTTTTCATGGACGCTTCGATATATATGTGAAGGTAGGTGGAACCAGGGACCAGATGATAGTCTGCAATGTTTTATTTAGAGCCTTTCCCACCACAAGAACCTTTGTAGAAACTAAATACATTGAAAAGAAAAACTTCGAATCACCAATCGAGCGTGGCAGTAGCGGACCTCGACTCGGTCCCGCTACGGAGCGGAGATCCGAGCCCAAGCAGGCGTGTGCGTCTTCTTCGGCCGGCCAGAGGAGACGAACACCGGCGTCAGGCTGGCCGGCGGGGACGCTCTGATGGTCCAGTCAATCACGGGGAAAAAAAGTAAAAAACCTTCCGTTCACAAATAAATATTTTCAATGTACAATCTTTTTTTTTTTTTTTTAATGCAAACGCATTTACAGATACCAAATACTTCACACTGCTGTATTTAAAAACTGACTAAGAGCTGTCCATGTCGTATTTTTTTATTGATCCTTATCCAGGTAAGATATTTGCAATGACAACCTGGCTGCAAACAGCAGAGTAAAACAAAGCAAAATAGAAGCAAATACATATACAAACTGTACAATGTGATATAGTAACAAGTTAAAAATGACATTACATCATAGCACTTGGAAAATAAAAGGTCCATAAAAGGCATGTGAGTGGCTGTTCTCAAAGCTGAAGATCTTGCATGAAGAAAAATGTTATTGCCTGAATGCCAAGACAATATAAAACTTGTCTTTTTAAATAAATAAATAAATATATTTTTAAAATGTAGAAGCCTGCAGATGACTATAGATGTGATTTGTTTTCAAATTTGTAGTGGAACCGTGTGAAGCTTCAGGCTCATGTCCCTATTGCATTTTCCAGCTAATAAATCACATCTATAGTCTTTTGCAAGCTTCTGCTGCAAAATTTTCTTTTAGGTATGTCATCTCAATAAAAGACAATAAATACATTCAAATTTATTGAAATGTACTTGTATATAATAGAACTCCCTACATCAAAGCCTGTCTGCAGCCAGGTTGGCATTGCAAATGAGAATCAGTTCTCAATTGCCTCACCTGGATAAAGGGTTAGGTTTTAAAGGTATCAAAAATATTTAAAATTTAAATTAAGACATTGAAAGCTTGAAATACCAGCATTTTATAGGTGTCAGTATTGAGCAATATCAGCCTCATTTGCTTCATTTGCTAAGTGCGATGGAAACACAAACCACGTGGTCCACAGCAACCTTTTGGTACCTACCTTTATTTGTTTATTTTTACATAATTGGGGTTTTCAGCTCATAAAACCCACGAAATCTAGAATTTAAAAAAATGTAATACTGTGAAGAAATCAAAGACTAATCATACTGAGTTTCACACACTAATCATACACTAAACTCAAAGCACCTGGACAGGTTTCCCCATGTTTCATTAAATTGCTTCAGTTTGGTTCAATTGTCTCAGTTGGGTTCAACATGGGGAAGACTGCAGACTCGACAACTGGGCAGAAGACCATCATTGATACCCTCCATAGGATGGGTAAGCCACAAAGGTTCATAGCTAATGAGGCTGGCTGTTCACAGAGTGTTGTGTCCAAGCATATCAATGGAAAGTCTAGTGGAAGGACAAAATGTAGCAAAATTTGCACCAGCAAAAGAGATGACCGTAGGCTTCAGCGGATTATCAAACAGAGATGATTCAAGAATCTAGCAGAGATCCAGAAAGAGTTGAACGAGGCAGGCGTCACAGTTTAAAAAACCACCAGATTTAGACCCATCCAGGAGATGGGCAGCAAACGATCGGGTTCCTCGGGTCAAGCCACTTCCGAGCCTGAGCCAAAGTAGGAAGCGTCTCAACTGGGCCAAGGAAAAGAAGGACTGGACTGTCGGCCAGTGGTCTGAGGTCCTCTTTTCCGATGAAAGTAAAGTGTGCCTTTCATTCGGGTATCAAGGTCCAAGGGTGGAGGAAGACGGGTGAAGAACAGAACCCAAGCTGTTTTAGGTCCAATGTGAAATATCCAGTCAGTCATGATTTGGGGTGCGATGTCCAGTGCAGGTGTTCGTAAACTCTGCTTTCTTAAATCCAAGGTCACCGCAACAGTCTACCAGAATGTTTTAGAAGACTTCATGATTCCTTCTGCTGAGGATCGGTATGGAGATGCAGATTTCATCTTCCAGCAGGACCTGGCCCCTGCCCATACCACCAGAAGCACCAAAACCTGGTTTGATGCCCATGCCATCACAGTGCTTGACTGGCCAGCCAACTTGCCGGATCTAAACCCCTTTGATAATCTATGGGGTATTATCAAGAGGAAAATAAGGGGCACCAGACGCAAAAACAAAGAAGAAATCTGGGCTCCCATAACTCCCAGGCAATGCCACAGGCTACTTGCCTCAATGCCACGGCGCATCGAGGCAGTGATTAAAGCAAAGGGATTCCCAACCAAGTATTGAAGATTAATTTATCGTTTTGAAAGTACCATATTTAGATTTATTTAATGTGACCATAATTTCTCTCTTTTTTTTTTTTTTTTTTTTTTTTTTACAAAAACTGAGAAGTAAATGGTGATTTCTTCGCAGTATTCAAATCTTTTTTAATTCCTGATTTCGTGGGTTTTATGAGCTGGAAGCCCAAATTATGTAAAAATAAACAAATAAATACTAGAAATTGTGGGCCCGGAAACTATAATCTATGAAAGTTTAACTTTTTGAATGGAATTATGGAAATAAATGAACTTTTCCACGATTTTAAACATTTTTTGGAAAGGGTCTGTATACTTTAATGCATAAAAAAGTTTTTTTAGTTGTGCTTTGATAGCATATCATGCATTATATCATTGAAAGGTTACTGCTTTGTGTCTGAGATTTGTATATGGTAATTATTTTATTTGGGAGATGGATTATGAAACTGTAAATATACCACAAACTATAAACCCAACACAGTTTAATATAATTTCAAACTCATTTTACAACATTAAATTAAATAAAGAACTGGCTCACAAATGGCTCAATGTAACGATAACGCACTAGATTTTGTTCATACATTAAAGGTTGCAAATACAATCTTCAAAGTTAAGAGGGGATAGAGTTGGGAGTGATGAGTGTAAAGGCAACATATTGTCATAAAAACACTATATAAAAAATACAATTTAAAAACAATTCATTGCGTACTTACT
The DNA here is from genome assembly GCF_024500275.1 of Phycodurus eques. Classification (NCBI taxonomy): domain Eukaryota; kingdom Metazoa; phylum Chordata; class Actinopteri; order Syngnathiformes; family Syngnathidae; genus Phycodurus; species Phycodurus eques. Next base: position 10,358,079 of record NC_084542.1, read on the forward strand.
ATGCCTGGCAAGTAAGCCTCTACACACAAGACTAAACAGAGCTAACTTTTCACTGTACATTCTAAGGTTGCACTGTGTATAGGTACTAAAAAAAAGTACTGTGGTACCTTACCGTCAAAAACGATACAATAACATGCATTTTAAAAACTGAAAGAAATTGCAGTGACAGCTCTTTCCAACACTGTGTCTCAAGTGGGCTGCATTTTTTTTTCTGCATGTGAGGAAGACAGAGAAATAGTGACAAGAAATAGATACAAACTAGCACTACTGCAGACCTTCCAGATGCATACAGTGTCACCTTGGATTATATTGCCTACGTGGCTGATAAAACAGGGCAAGCCAACAGACACTGCAAAGACTGTCTGCAGTGCATGTTCGAAAGCTATCAAGAGGGAGCGTCGCTGACCTGCATCCTGAATTATATCACAGATTGAAAGAGCAAGAAGGTAGTATGTGTCCCATTTTAAAGATTTCCCTTCAACTCAAACAAGTGTCAATTATCTTGTGATAAACAATCTTGCTCCCGACTGATTGCATTTCATGAAGCAATTAAAAAATACCGTTTGTAGGCGAGTAAAGCACACAGCCCCAAAGACACGCAGTTGGATTGAGTTATTAGCAATTAAATGAAGACATTCACCTGACAATAGCTGTGTAATTGTTTTAATATTGATGTCAGCTTATTGTCAATTTAGCCATATTGTAATAAGCAACCAGGAGAGGAGAAGTGTGTACTCCTTCCATCACCACCCTACAGCTACTAGAGGTGTCCCGATCCAATATTTGATATTGGATAACGGTCCGATATCAGCAAAAAAACAACCAAAATTAAAAAATTAAAAAACAAGTATCGGATTATATTGGACTAGATCTAAAATCTCCGATGTCAGTACTCTTATACAAGCAGTCTATTCCCAGTTCCGCTCTAGCACTTCTATCCAGCAGTGACCGGATCACGGCATGCAGAGCCCACGTGATCACAACAACAGCATGTGCTAACTTGCTAAGGTGCTAACAAAGTAGAAAGGAGTAATGTCTGCCGTGTGGCAGTAGTTTTTGCTTAAGTTAAAAAAAATACATTGCAGCTGAGTGCAAAACCCATGAGATTCTGCATGAAGACTGCTCGAAGTTTTTGTGCAATTTTAGGTGCATATTTTTGCTGATTTCCTCATTGAGTGGTGTGAATTTGATGGATCTACAATCTTTGTTGCAAAGCCGTATGAGCATGTTTATATATGTTTTCTTCTTGTTACTAATGTTGGATATACTACACAAGTCTATATAAATATGTGGCATTTATAGATTGTTGACAGCATACTTGTTATGCACTGAAATTAACTAGGTAGACGGGTAAATAAGGCAGGAAACACTAACACTGCTACAATACATTTGTAACAACATTTGGACAGTAGTTTAATCAAATCTAGCGACACTCATACAGGTAAAACAACTTTGGAAACAGCAGAAAATGGAAATAGTGTTGACTGTTCCTGTTGAGACAGCGCTAACTCTCAGTCATTTCATTAAAAAGCAGCAGCTGCATTTTTCTCATATAAGAAAAATCTATTCCTGACTCTCTCGCCTATATCAAGGTGTCAGGATCGTGGGGGGGTGGGGTGGAGGGTGCGGTGACTGAAGAGTAATGAGCCTCTCACAATACACCCACATATGCAAACGCATGCACACACCTTTTCCCAGAGGAGCAGGAGGAACACAAAAGAAGAAGCTGTACTTACTTGTTCCACTCGGCCATCTCCTGACACATTCTTTGGATCTCGCCTAGTTTGGGCTGCGTGGTGACCTGTGTGACGCCTTTTACCGTGACACCTTCAAGGAATACTGCCCCCTGGGAGGAAGAATGAAAGAAATCTGTGTTGGAAGGAAAAAAAAAAAAAAAAACACACACTCCCTCCTACACCAAATATATTAGACACTTTTTCACAAAGCTGAAACTGTTCCAAACAGTTGTTCTCGGCGGTGTTGACAAGCCTCTGGAAAATATCACCAATTCATCTTTTTTTTTTTTTTTTTTTAGCTTACCTGTCCACATCACACCATCCCGATGAATTATGTACAACCCCAATTCCAATGAAGTTGGGACGTTGTTTTAACCATAAATAAAAACATAATACAATGATTTGCAAATCATGTTCAGCCTATATTTAATTGAATACACTACAAAGACAAGACATTTAATGTTCAAACTGATAAACTTTATTGTTTTTAGCAAATAATCATTAACTTAGAATTTTATGGCTGCAACACGTTCCAAAAAAGCTGGGACAGGTTCATGTATACCACTGGGTTACATCACCTTTTCTTTTAACAACATTCAATAAACGTTTGGGAACTGAGGACACTAATTGTTGAAGCTTTGTCGGTGGAATTCTTTCCCATTCATGCTTGAAGTACAGCTTCAGCTGTTCAACAATCCGGGGTCTCCGTTGTCGCATTTTACGCTTCATAATGCGCCACATATTTTCAATGGGAGACAGGTCTGGACTGCAGGCCGGCCAGTCTAGTACCCGTACTCTTTTACTACAAAGCCACGCTGTTGTAACACGTGCAGAATCTGGTTTGGCATTGTCTTCCTGAAATAAGCAGGGGCGTCCGTGAAAAAGACGTTGCTTGGATGGCAGAATTTGTTTCTCCAAAACCTGTATGTACCTTTCAGCATTAATGATGTGTAAGTTACCCATGCCATTGGCACTAACACAGCCCCATACCATCACAGATGCTGGCTTTTGAACTTTGCGTCCATAACAGTCCGGATGGTTCTTTTCCTCTTTAGCCCGGAGGACACGACGTCCACAATTTCCCAAAACAATTGTAAATGTGGACTTGTCGGACCACAGAACACTTTTCCACTTTGCATCAGTCCATCTTAGATGAGCTCAGGCCCAGAGAAGCCGGCGGCGTTTATGGGTGTTGTTGATAAATGGCTTTTGCTTTCCATAGTAGAGTTTCGAGTTGCATTTACGGATGTAGCCCCGAACGATATTTAGTGACATGGGTTTTCTGAAGTGTTCCTGAGCCCATGTAGTGATATCCTTTACACATTGATGTCAGTTTTTGATGAGGTGCCGCCTGAGGAATCGAAGGTCACGGGGCATTCAATGTTGGTTTTCGGCCTTGCTGCTTACATGCAGTGATTTCACCAGATTCTTCTCAGATTATTTCCACCGACAAAGCTTCAACAATTAGTGTCCTCAGTTCCCAAACGTTTATTGAATGTTGTTAAAAGAAAAGGTGATGTAACCCAGTGGTAAACATGACCCTGTCCCAGCTTTTTTGGAACATGTTGCAGCCATAAAATTCTAAGTGAATGATTATTTGCTAAAAACAATAAAGGTTCTCAGTTTGAACATTAAATGTCTTGTATTTGTAGTGTATTCAATTAAATATAGGCTGAACATGATTTGCAAATCATTGTATTGTTTTTATTTATGGTTAACACAACGTCCCAACTTCATTGGAATTGGGATTGTACATAATTCATAGGGATGTGTTTGAACATTAAATATATTGTCTTTGTAGTGTATTCAATTAAATATAGGTTGAACATGATTTGCAAATCATTGTATTCTGTTTTTATTTATGTTTAAGACAACGTCCCAACTTCATTGGAATTGGGGTTGTATTAATTCAACCTGATAACCCTGCGCCTCTGCTTCAACACCCCCCCCCCCCCCCTCTTCATTACCTGGAGAAATTCTGTGTACTTGTTTCACAATATTATTCAAGTGTAGCGCATGGTCATCAATTCTTCCTCACACCCAGAAAGTTTGTGTTTGGATGTGGGTTCAAATCTCAGTTTAGACCTTTCTGTGTTACGTTTCTACAGTGTTCTCCCAAAAATATGCTATCTTCATAGAATAATTTAAATTGCCCATCGGTGTGAATGTGGGTGGTTGTCTGTCTCTGTCCTGTGATTGACATATGATCAGTGCAGGTTCTACACTGCCTTTCAGCTTGGATAGGCTCCGGCTACCGCTTGTCTGTGCTCAGGACAAGTGAAATTTAAAAAATAAAAACAGATAGATAGTGTTCTATAGGTTAAATGTGTAATTACAGTATGTGACAGCTACAGGGGCAGGCTTGACTACCGTCTCAGGAAATGTATGATATTTAAGTACAACAAATGTATGATATTTAAGTACAACATTCGTATCATATATAACACCCACAGTTAGTGAAAGATTACATTTATACTACATTTAAATTAGAATGGGGTACATACAGTATTCAATTTAAATTTGTACATCCCAAAAGATGAGTTACTAATGCTTAAGTTTCCTTTCAGAATGAATATTTCTATGGTATACTATATACTGTACTAGAAAACACTCCCACAAATGGGGGCCAATAGGCCTCATTCACTAATAAATGGGTAAAAGTGATGAGAAGTATACTTTTCATTATTTAGGACAGTCAACCCATTAGCAAATTCCTTGTTTGAGATTATCACCAGTCATTATTATTGTCTTTATAAATGACTGTAGCTCACTTACGTTGTACATCTTGGGTACAAAAGATGTGCGCTTGACATATTCTTGATAGCTGATCCTGTATTATTTGTGTGTACACATGGTCTGAGGAGGTTCGAAATTTGTTCGCAGAGTACGAGCACAAACTAGTGCAGTGTAAACATATTGATGAATGACAAATTTGTACGTATGCATGATTTGAACACAAATCTGTGCATAAGCACGGTTAGTGAATGAGGCCTGTTGACTGCAAATAAGATACGTCAGTACGCGCAGACAAAAACATTTTTTTTTCTAAATAACTCAAATTCAAGTTTGCAAAATTCAATACACACCAATAATAGATGATCAATCAAAGCAAATTTAAAATTCAAATTCAGAAGAATACAACCACAGGTGAATCAAATAATCATCAAATTTCTAAATATTGTTCTTGTGCTCAAAAAGGGCCAGATCTGCTAAAGGTTTGCACATGCCAAAAGGGGGTGGACATTTGATTGCTCACGCAAATAGATGTGGGAGCAGCTGTACTAACCGGACGCACCCAGAATTGTCTCTCTCAAACAGGCAATATTGCCGCACAGTTTATTCTAGGACCATTCAAAGTGGAATATATATAAATAGATGAATTTAGCACATACAATGTGATTTATCAAACTTAAGACACCTTACAGTGGCCGATTTTTTTGTCTTTAAATAGCTTGTCTGAAATGCATGTGCAAACCATCACACAAAGCAGTGCTACCATAGCGCAGGAAAAATGAGGAGGCGGAAAGAACTTCTGCTCGTGTAAAAATGTTTGAAATGCCAGAAAAAAAATTATTGTGACAGATCCGCCATTTAGCAAGACAGATTTGGAGCTTCTAAATGATCTAAGGGCTGACTTGGAGTCAGTCACAAGCAGTCATTTCAGCGCACTGTGACAATTGATGCTGACCTCTCCCAGAGCAGTTTTTCCAGGTGTGCTGTCCCAGGTTTTAAGTGCAATATTATGTCGGATGGGCAGATACACAAAGTTCACATGCCCTCGGGACAAGTCAAACAAAACATAGCTTATGCTCTTGTTGGCTTCCCCAAAATTATCAGAGCAATAGATTAATTTTCTGTAACTCGGTAATATGCTTGTTTGCCTTTCACCAACACTGACGATTCTAAACTTCAATTTGTGCTTTCAGTAGTCTCCCAAATGTTCTGTGGTGAAAACCAAAGCTAGCTAAAGTGGAAATTGTTTTTTTCTTTTGAAATATGACGGTCTATAACACTTTTACAACTGTTGCCAACAATGTGTGTAATCTTTGTGAGTGATTGAATATGCAATTTAGTGACCACTATTTGTAATCTTTGTAAAAGATCAAATCTTAGTAGATCAAGCGCAACACTCCCACTAACAGCATTTAATCTGTTTGCGAAAACACACAACATAGCACCCGCTATTTGGCATCTTTGTAAATCAGGCCCTTAGAAAGAGATAAATAGCTTACTTTTCAAAGTGGTGCACTCATTTATGTTGATGACTGTACTTACTATTGTTGATAAATGTTGATGATGATGTTTTCCCATAATAAGATTTAAACTGAAATGTATTTTATCTAAGCAAATGTGAATACTTGACTTCTCAAAAGAGCCCATTGGCCACCAACCAGTGCTAGTAACCTTGAGAAGGCCACTCAACAAGAGACTGTACTCCTTAATGATGCCAGAGTAATGCAGTGTGTGCAAACTGCAGCTCTGCCTGCCAGCTTGCTCCCTCCAGAACTCGACGCTGAAGCCTATCATATTCAAAGCAATGGAAATTGTCTTAGTTGAGGCTCTCAATGCACTTAAGGATTTACCCTTTGCTTTTGGGGATAATTTCCTATACAAGTGATTGTCTTTAAGTATTTTTATTGTGTTATTTTTACCACTCAACAGTGGTAATGACTCCATCTCAGAAGTGCAAGTGAGAGAATCAGGTTAATGTTGGAGAAATTGAATCATATGCAATTTGAGATAATTCGGTGCTTCCTTTTTCGGGATTAAAAGCAAACAAGAAGATTTTTAAATGTGTTGAAGCAACACCACCAAAGAGCATTGACTGTAATGCAGCATCCATTTACTGTATTTGTGCACAAAAGTCCTACCAGTTTGAGCCTCTCCCTTTTTCGTTTCCCAGGCGCTGACCCGGACGAGCTGGGGCCAGAATCCTGGCCAACTGTGTTTCCGTCGTCATCTACTTCCCCGTCGTCATCCTCAAAGCACCACTCGGGCAGCGTGGGGGCGGCAGGCGCATCCTCCTCATCCCCATAGCGACGGAAAAGCTCTTTGAGGTAGTCACCCTTGTAGATCCCAGGGGCCCGGGCCTGGGCAAAAGCTGCAACGGCTGCTTCCACGCTGATAAGAGCGAACACAGGCAGGATTATCATTTCAAACTCGTACCCTAACTAGATGCTGCACAATCGACAAGAGCTACATCATTCATTCATTCATTTTCCGTACCACTTATCCTCACTAGGGTGGCGGGCGTGCTGGAGCCCATCCCAGTCGACTCTGGGCGAGAGGCGGGGCACACCCTGAACTGGTCACCAGCCAATCGCAGTGCACATATAAACAAATAACCATTCACACTCACATTCACACCTACGGGTAATTTAGAGTCTTCAATCAACCTACCATGGATGTTTTTGGGATGCGAGAGAACCCGGAGTACCAGGAGAAAAACCACACAGGCAGGGGGAGAACATGCAAACTCCTCACAGGCAAGGCTGAATTTCAATCCGGGTCCTCAGAACTGTGAGGCAGATGTCCTAGCCAGTTGTCCACCGTGCCAACAAGAGCTACATCGAATATTACAAATATAATACTACTCAGATTGACACTACAAGAGATATACAAATGTAACAACCCAGGTGGTTTGCAGTGGTGTAAAACAACATGTTATCATACTGAGTGATTAGTGTCATTATTATCTATACGAGTTGGTCAAAACATTAAACTATATATATATATATATATATATATATATATATATATATATATATAAAGAGTCATCACAAATGGTGCTGAATGACGCTGCAGCACACAGCCAGCCGCACACCAATTGACGCGGCTAAATTACTGTAGATAAGAGTCAGTACAGAGTAACCAACTGAGAGAGGAAACCATCAGAAGCCATATCATCATGAACAAGACCCACTTAATGGTAAGCTCAAACTTTGGTCCCTGCAGTTTGGACTGCTCCCATGTCTAATGTGCACCCTCACAGTCTATGATATACCAATCCTCAAAGTTAAAAGGACAGTCAGCTCCTATATAAGAAATGACTTGGACTCCCACGCTTCCTCATTAACATCGGCTTACATAGACGTGGTGCCCTGGAAATGCCTGGTTCGAGCCTCACGGAGGAATACAAGTGCACCAAAGTGAGGCTGGATGTGACTTTGAGTCTCATGATGCAGCTATATGTGCATTCCCCCCAGACTGACATCTGAGAGGAAATGGAATCTATCAGAGACAATACAGCAAAGGCAAAACCTGCTCTCAGGGATGGAGACAGTGAAGGACATGTTGAACAGGGAAGAACACGGTTTTGCGCAAGTCAACCCACGTGACACTAGGCTACAGCCAACCGAGAAAAAAAAAAAGCTTGCAGTGGAGGAGGTTCTGCGTCAAGAGGACGCAGAAAGGTGCACCAAGGCAGTCTTTCAGTCCAAACGGGCAGCAGAACAGTTGAGAAAATCTGGAACATCACAAGTTTACCCAGAGCGAACTTTGGAAAATGTAAGGAAGCAAACTCAATTTTATCATCAGAGCCATCTACGATATTCTTCTAACTCCCAAAAACGGTAAGGATCCCATTTGTGCACTCTGCCAAACACCTACAAACTTGAAGCACACCCGCACCGGGTGAAAGCCCAGTTTGTCCAAAGGTCGTTACACCTCGAGGGACGTCTTGCAGAAGCTGGCAATGATCTTTGAAGGAAGGAGAACCACCACCAATGCCTCCCTCCAGTGATGCATGGACTTCCAAGCAACATTCCTTTTTTGACAGAAGGTGAATGCCCAGTCAAAACAACATCAAAAGCAAATTTGACCCTCCTTGACCGGGCCCGCGACTGGGTAATACGAGTCGACATTGACCACAAATTTGGTTTCCCAGCAGAAAAAGTAAAAACTATTCCTGGGCCAGAACACATCCTGTGGCTAACCTCTCATCAACTTTTGTAAATTATGGAACTTGGGGTACTGTGGGAAGCTTCTACTGAAGAAGCATATGAGCAGAAACGCTTAAAGTACAGTGAAAAAGCAGCCCAGGCAGAACAACGCAACTGCCATACAAAGGTGTTCCCTGTACAAGTTGGGGGCAGAGGGATGCTTGCTATGACCACAAGCAGGCTCCTGAAAAGATTTGTGGTGAAAGGACAGGTCTTCTGACAAATAGTGAAGTCACTTTCAGAAGCTGAGATACCACCACTGTGAATCAAGAGAAAGGACTTTAAACTGGGCTGTGAGTTCACTGATGAGGGAGAAAGACAGGGAGTGGCGCACACCTGAAACGCCAGGTGTTGCCGTTGAGCCCTCAGGAGGTGTCTTCGGCGTAAAATCCTCAAAAACACTGACGTTTGAGGGTGCCCACATGATGACCGCAGTGTGTGTTTACCCCTTTCCCACTCGAGACATCAAGCAACAAGCTGTGCTGACTATTGGAGGGATTGTGCCAACAAGTCCTATAAGCTCTACTCTAATTATGACTTTACTAGTGCATTAGCGTAGACAGACTACAGTGAATTCTGATCCCTTGTATTTTGATTGTCTAATAATATATGACTTGGTAATTACAACTACTTAGTAATACTTGTAGACTACGAAAGGGTGGAAAAAAATCTGCATGCAAGGAGTTCATCTAATAGTCGCATTATCTCGCAACACAGGATGAGCCTAATGCTTTGGGAATATTCATTACACAGGAAGTAGTGGGTGGTGGGAGGGTTTAATCAGCCCACGTCTGCAGCACCTTCCAGGCATTTTTGTCCTCTGAGATGACCTGCCCCACCTCTGTCTAAAGACCCCCGCTTCCAAAACCCACCCAGCACGATCAGTCACTGTCATGCATTAAATATCTCTGGGATGAGAGCGAGAAACTCTGCTAACTGGTCAGCTTTGTGTGACCTGTGTTGATTGGTAGTGACATCTTGGTGTCATCCGACATATGGTAACAATCGAGAAGAGAACTACATTATCGGCAGATGAAATTGAATTGCAAAATACTGTATGGCTGAGCTTATTGCGAGAGACCTTTCGCAACAAGATTGTGGGGGGAACTAATCACTAACAATCTTCTTATAACTACAGTGAATCCCCAGATCTGTTCAAGATCCACACACAATAGGCTGAAATTTATGATGTAGAGAAACTACATGAAAATATTTTCAGCCCCCCCCCACACACACACACTTTTAACATACTTAAACTTATTAAAACATAATTTTTAAACACATTTTAAACATTTAAAAATGGAAAAATATTGCATGTATAAAATGTATAGAACCTACTGTATGTATTGTAGCATCTGTCTGTTGGATAACATGCATGTGCCTTAAAGAGGTGTGGTGACATCAGCAAGTCTGCGTGCGAGTGTCTGGGTGTGAGCTGTGGCTGACAGCAGCTCCTGTGCGACGGTGCTCATTGTGTTAATGTGTTTTATTGTTCTCCCGGCTTTTAATAAATGCAACAGTGCTTGTGGCTCTCCTTTCTGACATGCGAGGACATTACAGTAAGCAAATGTACGGAAAAAAAATAATAACGGTGTAAAAAGCTGCGAAATAGCTTGGGCGCATATATAGCAGGAAAACACTGTATCAACAGTTAAAGTGTGGAAAGAGAGGTCAAAGTCTTACCTCCAGTCCATCTTCTCCACCAGGTAGGCACATATCAAAAAGCCTGTCCGATTGAACCCATGCGTGCAGTGGACTCCTTTGGGACACCAGAGAAACATCACAGTCAATAAAAATAGTTTCCATGATTACAGATGGAGAATAATATATTATGCATACATGAATTAACAAGTAATGAAGACAAAGATCATCAGCTAGAGCAGGGGTGGAGAACCTACAACAGGTGGGCCAAAGACCATTTGATCAAGCCCGCCAACCCAAGCAGTTCTAAGAACAAAAACCGAGCTATTATAAAATGCACAAATATGTATAGAGGGGGTTCCCCAGTTTATGACCGAGGACGTAAACTGAATTTGAACGCACATCCGAAAAAACAGTCTCGCTCACTAACTCAGTAGCAAAGTCATAACTACAGTAAATAATTGTATGAAAAACACTTCTGGGCCATAAATGTAATTTAATTCAATGAAAAACAGTGAGAATGTTGGTAACTGAGCATACCTTCTGCCACATGATAATGTATTCTTACGCTGCTGCGCAAACTACAGTGAAACCCCGCATAATCGTGGATCGGCATTTGCTTTTTTTTTTTTTTTTGTCCTGTTCGGCTGTTAGGTGAATTAGAATGGAGGATCTGTATCCTTTTTATGCCGGAAGAGTTTACTGTGTCACAGTGGAGTTTTTAAGCTGCCGCTGTGGTTTCTTAGTATTATAATGGATATTTATTGAGAATCAGAGTCGATCAGTGGAACAGAACAAAGTTTCTAGAGGGGAGTGAGAAAAGAATACAAACGACAAAGCACCAATTGTTGAGAAAAGTAAATGCTTATATATGTAGAACAATGACACATTAGATATGAGTATTGTATGGGGAAGTAGTGTTACACCCTGTGAGGGAAGGACAGGACAAGAAGCATGCAGGACAAGGGTCATGAACCCAGCTGTACAAGTGAAATGTGGTGGGAGTGGCTATAAATGTCAATACGTCGGATCAGAATTTGCAATTTTTCTTGGAACCGATCGTCTGTTATTTGGTGAAAATCTATTGAGTGTTTTTGTGGTCAGCCCAAAGCAAATTGAGTGTTGCTTTGGCGTCAACTGTTGGAATCTTTTTTGTGAATGTGTCATATGTAAATTCTACAACACTATGGAATTACCACAATTGTAAAGACCGGCCACAGACTCATACGTTATGTTCAAGCACTCTGTGTTGCAAACCAGACAGGCGTTTGTTGAAATTCATCTGATTGGGATTCATTAAATGATGCTCCAAAGCAGAAGAGAGACCCCTATTGTCACCAGCGTGAAAGTGCAACTTCTGAGTGAGAATGTGTGTGTGTTTTTTTTTTTTTTTATATATATATATATATATATATATATATACATATATATATATATATATATATATATACATATATATATATATACATACATATATATATATATATATATATATATATATATATATATATATATATATATATATATATATACACACACATATATATATATATATATATATATATATATATATATATATGGGGGGGGGGGGCGTTAGGTTACATTGGGTGGTGGTTAGCTGGGAGGCAGCTGTTTGGTTCCTGTATCCCTCTTCTGGGGCTGGTTGAGGCGCCTTGGTGAGGCTGGCACAACGCTCTGGGTCCCTGGCCGTGGGCGGTGAACTCTCGACTGTGTCCCAACAGGGTGAGTATCCTGGCCCACAATTGCCTTTTTATGGGTGAGGCCGGATCCGCCCCTCCTCATTGTGCCAGCAGATCAATTTCAGATACCAAATGACTAAATGTGGCAGTGTTAAATCACAAATCTTGGTAAATCTCCGTGGACACGCCCATCGGATTTAGTTGCTTTATGCGAGGCCACTCACGGTGACACAGATCATTACGATTACCGTAAGTCAGCTCCCCGGACTATCCTCTCTTTAACACTCTGAAGTCCCGACAGGCAGTGGTGGTTTCTGATATGGGTGATATGGGCAGCCACCAAGGGCGGCATTCTTCCCACATCCCCCACGATTGGCCAGTTGTGTGCAGTTGACAGTCGGCACACAAACTGCTGTTCTGAAAATAAAATAAAACAAAATCTCCGCCACCACCCTATATAACGCTAGAGTAGTCAGTCATATCCAGCTATTGTTCTCTGTTGCTGTTTTTTTTTTTTTTTTTTTTTTTAAATCTCTGTTCTGTTTTCTTCTCCCTCTGTCCACTCACAAATCTTCCATTGTCTGACAGCTTTTCCAATAAATATCACAATACAAACCACAGAGGTAATATTTCAAACTCCGCCGTTGTACTTAAAAACTGTTGTAATATAAAATGACATACAGATCCACCATTTTGCATGACCAAGCAGCTCAAGATGACAAGTTTAAAAAATTGCCCATTATGGTTTTGCATCGAATGCAAATAATAGACGAAATAAACAATGGAAATTCAAAGGTTGATTGATTTTCTGTTCTGCTGCATTGGTGTTGTGTGTTCAGAGGCATTTGGGTAAGGTCTTCAAAGCAAGTGATGCAATATCAAATGACATATTCAGGGAACTGTGGATTTTTGTTTTGTATTCAGGAATGAAACAAGTGTGTGTCTTGGCATTCAATATTCTGTGTTATTCGATCCTTGCTGAGCGGAATAAATTGAAAGCTCTGTGTCTAAAGAATAACACGATGGTAAAAGGTAAGTATATGTAAGTGGAAGTAAAAGAGAGATTGCCAAGCTTGAGCGGTTTCTGTAACATCTGATCTATTGTGTTTATCTTGTTCATTATATGCAAAAAATGGGACAAGAATAACTATTCTGATACAGTACATTAAAAATAAATGAGTACACACCCTTGGAAATAATTGTTTATTATTTTTTCTGTAGAAAAAAAACTCAATAATTTTGATAATTGATGCACCTGTGGTTGAAGTCTTGAGTTGTTTTTTTTAATAAAAAAAAAGTCGCTTTTCTAGAATTGCTTGTCATTGGTGTGTGCCGATTTTTGCTACACCTTTTTGTTTTCATACTGACAAATCTCATTTGCAATCAATGGCCCACATCGGGGGAGCATTTTGTAGTATGGTATGCCATCCACCCTCAACACCCAGATGCCCCACGAGTGTGACGCACTTGCTATTATAATCAAATCCAAAAGCTAAGCAGATCTGCACAAAATGTTGTTTGACGCACATATTAGCATTGGCTAACAGTATTAATGTCTGATATGGGCACATATAGTGTACAGTGTTCTGTAATTCCTCTTTCATATGATTTTGATGAAAACATGTTATTTAATGTGAACTGTTTTAAATTGTGGGGGGAAATGCATTGTTTCCAGAGCTCCAATTTATGATTTTAATAATCGAATAATCTGTGGATTTTTTTTTCAATTAATCGACGAATCGAATTTTTAAAAAACATTTAATTTCCATCCCTTTCTTCAAAAACAGGACACTATTTAAAATTGACAGTGCAGAAATTGCTCAAACATAAACTGATTGTGATTCAGTTCCTAGTTTCGTCCGTAACATGTCAGAAAATGGGCAGAAATGTTGATACTTGTTTTCCAAAGTAGTTATTGCTAGGCTTTTGCGGGACACAAAATCACGGTGCGGGCATCCGACAGCCAATGGATTATCAAATTAATTAATAATAACCAAATCCTCTGATTTCAGCATCTTGATAATTATATTTAGTGTAATAATAAAGCAGACTGATTATCTTTGTGTTTCATCAAAATAGGAAATTTGCAAACATCTTTTTTTACCTCAGTAGTTCCATGTTAGATATCTCCTACTTCCCAGCAGTGTGCAATGCAGCATCAATCAGCAAATAAAGGTACGAGAACTTTGCCAATTTTATTATCAAATGCCAATGAAACATATATCATACCAATATATTGTTATTGAAAATATGGTTGTGATTAAAAATTTGGAAGGTGCTACGACTGTTTGAAAAGTCTGGTAATGTACTACTATGTTTCTTAGGGGCCTCTACTGGGTTAATATATACATCTGACATTGTGAAATATACTTAAAATAAAATAGGCCCCTTGAGTCAAACTAAAGATATCAGCTCCTCACCTATTAGATCTGCAGAATTCTTCTCCATGAAGTGTTCACAGAGTTGGATGAACATAGCAGTCGTCTCCTTGGAAGGGCATTCTCCGTGACTAGGGAAAAGGGAGGATGGTAAGCAAACAATACTGCAGAATAAATAAGCTATTAATCTATTTTCTATACAACATTTTTCACAAGTGTTGCATTCACATAAATGGACAATTTAGAGTAGTTAAGTAACTTAACATGCATGTGTTTAGAAGTTTGGAGGAAGGTTCCAGAGGAAATCCACATAAACACAGGAAAATCATGCCAACCACACACAGGGAAGTCCGGAGCGAAGGTGCAAACTCTGGACCCTCTCAACTGTTGACGCAGACATGCTTTACGACATAGCCATTCATTTTCACTACCACTTGTCCTGATTAAGTTTGCGGGAGACCTAAAGTCTATCTTAGCTGACTAAAGGGCCTGAGGTTGGGTACACCACGGACTGATCGCCGGCCAATCGTAGAGCACAAATAGACAATTCAAACAAACGTCATGATCATCACATACCCTTTACACTGTAGCTTGACATATTTGATTCCTTCCTTTTCAATGTCGTTGTGGTCATAGAAGCGAGTTGTGTTCGTCAAATCCACGAGCAAACCCATTTTCACCTAAAGAGGGACCAAAAAAAAAAAACATTTATATGATACTTTGTTTTGAATACAACAAACAAAACGTAGTGATTTAAAAGTTCCTTACATTTAAACTCTTCAAGTAGTTAGAAAGCATGCTCGGGTAAAAGCGATTCTCCTCTGCAACTTGGTCATCATATCTGGGGCCTAGCATGGTTTTCATTGGCAAGAATTTACCTGAAGTAAACAAAGGTAGAAAGGACAGCATGGTCACTCGTTATGGGTCCGGCAACACCAATGCGTTGATGCATGTTCCAAGCTCAGAGGACGATACCCTGTGCCGGTGGGCGTATCACTTTAAGTCACATGACTGATGCGGCTGCTGTATTGCTCGTACCTGTCACTGCATGACACCATGTCACACCTGTGTTTATAAAGACACACATCTATCTACGGGATGAGTCTCTGCCAAAAGAATCATGGATCTTTTAAAGCACAATTCTTCGCTTCAAGCCATTGTGATACAGAGCTCAATGTGGGACTACTTTTGTCTTATATCCCCCTAACAGTATCGACAAATAACGTATTTGTTTTAATTTCCTCCTCTCAGTTCCCGTTTGATCCATCAGAATTAAAATCTCTTTCAAAGTAACTATAATTGAAATAATTCATTTTATTTTCTGAAGGTTAAGTGTCACATTAGTTCGACTGAACCATCCTAAGTAAATAAAAGCCCCTCCTTGCACAAAGCGATCGAGGCATGGCAAAAAAAAAAAAAAAGTCACAAAGACACTAAACACAGGCGTACAGACATTTTACAACTTCCTCCTGGTCGCTTTATTAATAATATATGTTTTTAAATTAGGCTATTTCCTTTTTTAACATCAAGCTTTCAGGAAGCATGCATTGGACCAGGTAGTGCTGAATTGCATTATTAGTTGGTAAATGTAATTTAATATTTCATGTAAATGTATGTGGGCCTCTTTTGGCGGTCTACAGTTTTTAGGCTCAAAAACCCAATCAGTGCCTTGTGTGAGAGAGAGTGCTCATAACCTGGAGAAATTGCTCTTAAAAAAATAAACACAAAAAAGGAATCACCTGAATGCCAAAACTTAATTTTATTTTATTTTTTACATTTTTTTTGTGTTTATTTTTATTTATTTATTTTTTATTTTAAATTTAGGATTAAGACAATATAACATACAATAACCTAAATAATATTGTATAGGTTGCCTGCAACGATATTTAAGATGGTGTCCATATTGAGCAACACAGAGAAACAGTACCGACACAGTATCCATACAGTTTGCCTAATGTGCCACAACGCTTCCCAAGGCCTCATCTACCCATCACTGTAGGTGACCAAGTGGTTAGCACGTCTGCCTCAAAGTTTAATGTATTGCCTTCGGCCTTAATGTGTAGAGATTGCCGTGTTAGGGTGGATTTTCTCCAGGCACTCTGGCTTCCTCCCACATTCCAAAAATATTCACATTAGGTTAATTGAAGATTGAATTGTCGACAGGTGTGAATGTGAATGACAATGATTGTCTTTATGACTCCTAATTTTGGACTGGCGACCAGTCCAGGGTATACCCAGTCTCTTGCCCAAATACAGCTGGGATAGGATCCGGCTCACCTGCAACCCAACTGAGAACCAGTCTGTCACCGTAGAAAATTAATGTAAAAAAACAAAAACAAAACAAAACAAAACAAAACAAAAACAAAAAAAACATGGAAAATTAATGGTTTATTATTAAAGCATGGGAGCAGCCTTAAAATTAATTTTTACGTTTCAGTGTATGGAGCTTAGTGTGGCAACATTTGCTATTTTCAACAACTCGTTTGTTGTTGTTTTTTCAGCATTGCGTATGTGGACCAGGAGCACCCTCTAATCCACATTGTGCGCGTGCGCATACTCGGTTTGTTTTGACACGTGATAGATGGACAATCCTGCGATTTACACGATTGCAACATCTATTTAAAAAATGTGAATAAAAGAATGAAACATAACCCACAGCATTATAAAAATGAGAGCGTTTTGATAGTACTTGGTCAAAACTCCCATGTTTCGCAAACGCAGCACTGCTGGCTAATGTTAGCATGTTGTGATGCTAACATGCAATGACACAGGGGACAGCAAGTGCATCTTATTCTGTTCTCATGAAATGTTTAAATAATTAATTGAATAGTAATGCTGGGGAGAAAGATACATGGACATTTTTTCAAATAGCAGTCTATAACAGATATAAATGGTGCTACGTGACAAATAGCATACTAACTGTAAACGAAGCTAATAAGTGCAATTGGAGCGCGGCTGTGTCACCTGCCACTGGTTGTCCTCTTCTGGGACAAGTCCGCCATCGGGGAGGGGGTCCCGTGTGTGACATTGTGAGCTCCCAGCCGTGGGTGTTACGGACAAGCGCGTCTCACGGGCTATACGAGGATCCAAGGCGTGTGCACGGTGATATCACCTTAACCCCCGGGTTGTGGCTAACCCAAACACCGCGGTTTCAAAGGCCTCTTCGCCGCTAATTTAGCTCATTTGGGAATATCGTTCAAAAATACGATGGTCGCACGTTTACTTTTTTTTTTCTTTAAATCAGCTATCCTTCCTTCTTAATTGGTATCAATCTGGCAAACATAACATCCGTATAATTAAAAGCATAGTAGCTGGTTCAGGATAAATAAACAAGCTTAGCTTCTCATTCATGCTCCTTCAGGGTGCCTGTGTTGCGTTCCTGTGTCCCCCGGAAGTCGGGATTTCGCGATTTTTTGGACGTCGTCATCGTGTCTGTGATAATAACAGCACGGTATATCTTATTTGACTGCATTTGGACGAGTACACGTTAATCTTTATTGCGTTCGATGTTAACCGTGGTTATTTTTACTTTTATTTCCGGGAGAATATGCGGTTGTTGAGCATTGTTAAAAACGGTCAACATATCCCCGGAGTTTATTGCAATGGGCGCAGATAAATCGTATGATATTTTGGGGAACTCTTCCATCTCCACAAGTATTCTGACTTTCGAGGAAAATTAAACGCGTTATTCGTGTTTTTAACGGCTTCCTGTATGATACTGCCTCTTACAGGTAAATTATTGAAATGATATGAACATGCCTAAAATACTGAATACCGAATTTGGACATGATGGAACACTTTAACCACCGAGGTTGTAAACAAGTGCTGAAGATAAAAGATTGAACATAAAACATAAACTATAAATAAAATACTACTATTACTACTGCTGGTGCTACCACTACTACTACTACTATTATCATTATTATTAGTAGTAGTAGTAGTAGTAGTAATATCTTCTAATTAAATATACAAGAAGAGCTCCCTTAACATTAGCATTGGGCATACAAGAGGTCCAATTTTTTTTTTCCTACTCTTATTGCACAGTCTACGAAGTCTGCGAAGTTGTTAGTAGATGAGAGAGACGAACATGACCCTATAATGCCAAATGCATCAAATTTGATACAAGCATTTCTGAGACCTATTGCATCACTTTATGGTAAAACCGTCACTCAAAGCCCTCTTGTATCCAGTCTGATACTTGTCTTCCACCCCCTAGTGGATATCTTTATCACTACAACAATTCAGACACCGTTCATGGGACAATCCAAGATGGCACCCTTCTGAAAGTTCCCTGGATCAAGGTAAACAAAATTGCGATTTTTACAATTTTCCAGTGACATTTTCTATTACATTTTTAGGAATATTCTAACATCTAACACTTCATCTGTTGACACAAGTTATAATTACTTATTTTTTTGCATTTTAGTATATAGTAAAATTGTGCATAAGATGTGTGTTCAAATTTGATACTACAGGTAAAAAGGGGAATTTGGTAGTAATTCCCTCAATTGTCATTATCTTTTTTTTCTTGGTGCAATGTGCATTATATTGATCATTGTGTATCATAAAAAAGTTTGATCAATCAATTACACAAAGTACAGATTGAAATGTGATATTTACAACAAATAATTGCACTCGAAATTTATAAACCTAAATTTCTGTACTTTAGATGGCTAAAGGGTACACGGCTGAAGATGTCCTACGCTTCCTTGATGGCAATTTAACTGACAGATGTCTGTAGATGAACAAGTGTTGGATAAAGATTGTACCCGTAATGCAGACTATAGTGAAGAGAACTCTGGTTCTGGTAGTAGCGATGAGGAAGATACAACTCTTGATGATAGGCTTGAAGAGGAAGAGGAGGGTCTAACAATGTCACAGGCAACAAAACAGTGATAGAAGCAAAGTGAAAAGAAAAGAGAAGAGAAAGGCACATCCAGCTGTTGAGTTTGATCAAAGTAATGACCCAATGAGTACAAAAGAAGAGGGTCCAACAACATCACAGGTAACCAATCAGTGGGGAAGAAGCAAAGTAAAAAGAGAAGAGAAGAGGAGAAAGCCACATACACCTACTGTTTGGTCCCTGTACGGAAGAAACCTGAAAGCACTGGACCTAAAGAAAAACACTATCCCCCTGAGAAGATTTTAGGCATCAATTGGCTTTTCCTTGGTAGGCGCAGGAAAAGCAAAACTCAGGGTTGGCAGACCACTCCCCTGTCCACCACACAATCACCAACACCACCACAGAGCAGGTGGCGATCGACCAGTGTGCCTCCGATGTCAGGGGAGATATGGTCAACCACTTCCCATCCTGGGAAAAAAAGCGAAAAAGGTGCAAGCACTGCACAGGACATTTTTCCTATGTGCGCTGTGGAAAATGCAAACTCCAACTCTGCTGCTTTTCTGTGCTAGTTGTAGGGGTGCACATACTTATGTTTAGTTGGCGTTAGTATTATGTACTTGGATATACTTTACCCAAGTAAGGTGTTCTCTTGAGCCCCAAATCTAAAGAAACACACCCTGAAGTACTAGAAGCCTTTCGCATATGCAGGTGAGTTTATACAATGCTTTTCGACCGCCCTGGCTTGCCGTACTTACTTCCACTTCCGGGAGTTTGTTTTCATCCAGGGATACGAGGGAGTGCAGCACATCAGGGACGTTCTTTCCCTGCTTCCTTCTAGAATATTTTTATACTCATTTGCAGACTCTCTGCCGTTACTACGAGGGTAATGCAGAACTTTAAACTCACTCGAGACAAACTGTACAGCACCAGGTGCTGTGGATGTTGCCATGTCCGGACGGGGACCATCATCCTCGGAACATGGTACATGGTACGTAATACAAATCGATATGGATTGATTGAACGCTAATTTTAGGAACAATAGTGTCATATGTACTGTTATTGTAAAATGTTAAATGAATACGTGTCGACTCAGCCACTATTAGTGATTTGTTATTGCTCCTAATGCGGCCTTAAAATCACAAACGGCGGTTGAATGTTATGTTCACCGCAAATGCTAACGTTAGCAAGTTAGCTCATGAGTTTTAACAGAAAATAATTGAGTTGTTTACTTTCCAGCAACGCGGTTAAAAATGACAACATAGTGAGGAAAGTATTAACAGAACAACCCGTATCCCAAGGGTAATGGCTGATGTTTCCGAACCAAATGATATGTACGGCGGTTAGCGTCTCTGATTATACCTTAAAATGACTAGCATCATTTGAAACATTCACAGTACAAAAAAAAAAGAAAAACGCGCGTTGATTGAAGACTCTAAATTGCCCGTAGGTGTGAATTTGAGTGCGAATGGTTGTTTGTTTATATGTGCCCTGTGATTGGCTGGCGACCGGTTCAGGGTGCACCCCTCTTCCCGCCCGAAGATGGCTGGGATAGGCTCCAGCACGCCCGCGACACCGTGTGTGGGTGTGGGTGTGTGTGGGTGGGTGGTGATGGTGATGGTGATGGTGAAGGTGAAGGTGAAGGTGATACATTTCGTCTGAGAGACAAGCTTTTCAGTAATTAGCTAAGAGTAGCCTGGGTCAAGTTATGGAGAGTCTTTACCGATTGTGCATGAGTCAAAATAATCTGTCTGAGTCAAAATAATCTTAGGGATAATGTTGTAACATGAGTGTAGAATGATGTTAAGCTGATTTAGGATCGTACTCAGTATATTGACAGTTTAAGCTATCAATAAAGACAATTTACAAAAATAAAATAAATGGGGGGGGGGGGGGGGCTTCAGTTACTCACGATTTTCCACTGCTTGTGGCAGGACTCAGTCTTTATTCCCTCCAAATGGTGAGGAATTACCGTACCCCAAATGATTTATGGTATTGTTTATAATGGTAACCGGCTTAGCACTTCTGTAAAAGGCTGTTTTCTATGGTATTTCTCGCCGTTTTGTTTTTTTTAAGGATTGTATGATAATTTGGTCCATCCACAATGGCAGGGTACTACGATCTAATTTTCCTCCTTTGAGCATATCCAGGAGGTTTTACATTCTCCTGCGTTCTCATCACAAAAATATGCAAATATGTGTGTTTTTCAGCAAATAGTTTTATGTTCTAAAGACAAATTTACCAACTCGTAAATGGCGAATCACTGAGTGTTGACTTTGTATGTTTTATTTTTTAAGCATTGTTTATGATGATTTGTATTCCTCCTCTACAGGTAATCAACCTGTTGATGGGAATCCTGCTAACAGTTGCAGCGACCCATCCGGAAAGCGTTCCTTCTGTCAATTTACAGTATGCCGTTATTGACCATTACCTAACATCAGACAGGATGTCAGGTAGGTTGGGTTACACTAAATGGAGTCTTCATTAGGTACGTAATCTGTTGAAATATTTTGAAGATAACATTCTTATAGGAACACCATGACTAAATTCAGTTGAATACATGAAATGCGGTTTCAAAGAGGTGGAACTTTGTGAATGGTGAAAGAACTCATGACATCTAAAGAACACTGCTGTTTTGTTTTCCAAGAACAGTTTATAAGTGCAGTGCGGCCCTATTAATGTTCATCATTTGTGGACTTCATTTGTGGTGTTTTTATGTTTCCTTGCAGGCTTTTTTTTTTTTTTTTTTCACAAATCAAATAATTTAACCTCCCTATCCAGTTTAGGATACATCCTTTAGATGCTTTCATAAAGTTTACTGAGGTTTTGTGTTGGCATGCTGCTATTGCTACAAAATCTTTATACCAGTGTGAGATTATGATAGAGGTTTCCTCCCCCCAATTTGAATGAAAATTGGAATGTGCTGTAGTTTATTAATAAACGAATGCAGTAGTAAAGTCAAATATAGTTTGTGTGAAAAACACTTCTTGGCCATAAATACGAAAGTATCAAATGAAAAACAGTAAGTACGGCAGTAACTGAGCACGCCGCTTTGTGCTGCGTGATGACCTATTACACCGCTTCACTGAACTCTCTAAATTGAAACAATATGTTGCAATATAATGTGCATTGTAATAAGTAGAGTTGGGTAATATGGAAAAAAATCTTCTATCATGATATGGGCCATTTTAAAACACGATAACAATATATCACGATATAGTACGTTTTCAGCTATTCTATTTGACAAATTATACAAAATAGTATTACTGCCTACTTTTTCTCACTGTATTTCGAAGTGACATTAAATAGACTTGTCACAAATGAGTAATGTATCCAGTAGTGCTGGAATTAGGGTTTCAGCTATCAAATATTTTCGTTTATTTTTTTTCCAGTAAGTACTGAATCACTCACTGTCTAGTTGGATGCTTTTCGACCCTAAATTTATGTATAGGGGGATATAAATTGGATAAATCCACTAGTGTAATGTTTGCTGATCATGTCAATAAAAATGTTTGTTTTCTCTGGTTACTCTACATATATATATATATATATATATATTTTTTTTTTAAAATTATTATTATTTTTTTTTTAATTATGCTTACCAGCGGCACAGTGAACAACTGGCTAGAGCGTCTGCCTCAGAGTTCTGAGGACCGGGTGTGTTCACCTTTTGTGACATTTTTGTTTGCTGGATGCACCATGAGAACCTTGGCTCAAAATGGTTGGGAACCTGAACATGTACCAAAATCTTCTTTCACTTTTATTCAACCAGGTAATGCCGGTGCCGGTTTGGCCATTTCTCTGCTGATGGTCACTATCAGCGCTATGATGCTGTATGGCGCCATTACTGTAAGTGCACATTTATTTAGCATGCCAAAAACAGTGGTGAGAGCATGTTACTGTCACGCGAACATTTTCGTTTCTGTGTATTATACCTGAAGTCTACGGCCCACGACGCTATGTTCCTCACTGCTATTCATCTTTATCTCACAGGCCACCCTGATGGCAACACAACTTGACAGGTTTAATAGCATTTGAACAGAGTTGTGTGGAACTGCTTGTAGCGTGGGCAACTGCACAGTTATTGTCACACCCTTGTGGAGGCTTAGTGTGCATGTCAGCAGTGTGTCCGAGTGTTTTGCTTCAGCTGTCCAAGCAGCACATGCTCTTCCTAGAGTAGATTGCCTTATCTTTTCTTAAAATAGTTGGGACACGTAGGAGCCGCTTTGTCCTGTTTGTTAACCAGTCCCAAACGTTAACAATGATTATACTGCAGTAAAATGAAAATACATTCTTGTGAAAGTCCATCCATCCATCCATTTTCTGAGCCGCTTCTCCTCATTAGGGTCGCGGGCGTGCTGGAGCCTATCCCAGCTGTCATCGGGCAGCCGGGTCCTCAGAACTGTGAGGCTGACGCTCTAACCAGTCGCCCACCGTGCCGCCTCTTGTGAAAGTGTGGTTCCTAATTGATGATGAAATGCTAAAATAATGCTGAACAATGAAGTTGGTGGAAATAGTGATGCAGCCTTGCCCCAATTAATCAGCAATCAGGAAACATACTCTGAGTGGGCACTGAATTAAAGTCACCTGCACAATCTAAGGCAATTTGAAAATATACAAGCACATATTAACATTTGCCATTTGGCACAACTGACGATGAGTCAGTCAACACAAAGAGTGGCTAATGGTTTAGCCAGACAACTCTACACTCTGATTCGCTGAGCCTGATGTCCCTCGACAGGCCAGGCCCCGCCTTTTGAAGTCACACGCGTTCATTCACAGATGCAATATTGGAGAACATTAGGATGAAATAATATCTGCACCTCACAGGCACGCCGCTCGAAATAAGTATTTCCCCCCATAGGGACCCGGAGCAAGGGTTTTAATAAACAAGAAAAATACGACAATATAACAGGGGATTTGAATGTACTTTACCGCCATAATGATAGCCTTGATGATTTGCGCTATGGTAATGTTACCTCGTCTCTCTGGTCCCAAAACGCGGAATCTTCGGCGGAGAGAAATGTCCGTGTTACAAGGAACGGGTGCTCGCCTTGCCCATCCGTCACTATGAAATGCTTCCACACTTTCACCATTTTTCTTTTTTTTCCTTTTCTCCATTCGGCGTCACATCTTCTCCCTGTGTTCCCGCTTTTAACCAAATAGTTTCACTTCTGCATTCTACTTCCCATGCATCGGTGATATAAGCGCGTTGTCTCACATATGCCCCTGCGTGTGTCCGTCTCCACGATAAAACTGTCATTTGCAGTTGTGCGTTTCCCCCAAAAACTTTTTTGAGGCACAATATGCAAATTTTAACTCACAAACTGCAACGCGAGACTGCTTAATTCGAGCCTTGCATGCATATTGTATTGCTATTATGCATGAAGCGTCGAACATAGCTCAAACGATAAACGAGGGATTACCTTATTTACGGTTTAAATTACATGTATTAATATAGGCAATTGGAAACATTTTATGGGGGCATCAAATTCTGTTTTTTCACTATTCCCCGCAGGGCTCGGTCCCTATAGGAATCTCTATTTATAATCATTCCAAACCATCAATCGCCATTTTGGAACCCTCATCATGCTTGAAAACTCACCATTTTTCAAATGCATGCATCCTGGTTGGATGTGTTTTAGGGGTCCCAACACCACCCCGCAAACTCACTCTTAGTACCCATAGAAAAGTCAAACAATTAACCCCTGACACCAGTTTCACTGATAGGCATGAATCAGTGTCTATAACATATCTTACAGCGTTTTACTCAGTGACACAAAGTGACCCATTCTGTCTCTCAGGCCTAAGCCTGGCCCAAATTAAGCATTATTATCTTTTGTTAAGGTAAAATATTTGATAGAGTTCTTGTTTTGGATCTCAGTAGATGATGCAGGTGTTCCTATTGGAGTGTCCACTGAGTGCATGTCAAACTCATTTTTCTCGCGGGCCACATTGTAGTTCTGCCATTATGACTGTGAAACCATATAAATTCCCATCTCATATTATTACATAGACACAACAAATTGATGGTATTGATGATGACTAGTTTTGAAATCAGAAGGATAATAGTTTGTTCAATCATTGTTCCAGTTACTTTAAAAAAGGGTTTGGTAAAAAAAAATGCATGTAATATCTCAACGTTATTTATTACATATGCTTATTTTTACATATTTCAACTTTTGATACAGATTTGAGCAAGAATCGTGGAAGTTGACCCCCATGACTTGCTTCCATGGGCCATGTAAAACGATGTGGTGGGCTGGATTCGGTCCCCGGGCCTTGAGTTTGACACCTGAATGTATAAAG